>NC_134101.1:161920014-162234077 GCF_000715075.1 Nicotiana tabacum
TTATATCACTGCATGAAATACTTGAGACCAACAAGTTGGTAGGACCAAACTTTGATTACTGGTATAGAAATTTGAGAATTGTTCTCATACATGAAAAGCTCATTGATGTGATTGATAAGCCTGCAAAGATAATCCCACCAGAGAAGGATGTTCAAGGCACCAAGATTTATCAGAAACACTTGGAAGAATGCCTTGCTATTAAACGTATCATTCTCGCTTCTATGAGTTTTGAACTCCATAGGAAACATCAGAATATGGATCCAACTGCTATCATTAAATATCTTAAGAAGATGGCTGATACACAGTTGGATATTGAAAACTCTCCAATTGGACCCCTTGTCAATCATATGATTGTTCTTACCGAAGAACATGAGAAGTTGGGGTACAAGCTTAGTAAAGAGATTTCTGAAGATTTGATCTTGTAGTCAGTATATGATGCTAAATATTTTCACTGTAAGAAGAAAAGGCATTGGAAGAGAAATTGTAAGGAATATCTTGCAACTCTAAAGGACAAGAAACAAGGTGAGACATTAATGAAAAATGTTTTCAAGGTTTCTTTAGCTACTACTAATTCTTCACTGTGGGTATTAGATACTGGCAGTGGTTATAACATCTGCAATATGTTGCAAGGGTTCAAGATAAGTAGGAGACTAAAGAAAGGAGATGTTAATCTACAAGTTGGAAATGGTGCAAAAGTTGTGGCCGTAGTTGTAGGATTAATTTCGTTAATAATGCCTACGGGCAAAGTACTTGTGTTGGATTATTGTTATTACGCTCCTAAATTTGTTTCGAACATAATTTCAGCTTCTATGCTAGACAAACGTGGTTTTCTCATTAACATAGGCAATGGTATTTGCTCTATTTAGTATGGTGATAATTTATATGTGAATGGCTATCTCCAACATGATGTTTATGTCTTACCTAATGTGAATGCTAATTTGATTATGCATGTTTCAAGTCTTAAGAGGAAAAGAGATGATCAAGTAAATCATACATACCTTTGGCATTGTAGGCTTGGTGATATTGGAGAGAAAAGAATTAACAAGTTGTATAAGGAAGGGTACCTTGACAAATATGATTTTGAATCATATCCAACTTGTGAATCTTGTCTCAAAGGAAAAAATGACTAAATCTCCATTTACTGGAAGTGGAGAAAGAGCTTCTGAATTATTGGGATGAATTCATACAGATGTTTGTGGGCCCATGAAAATTCAAGCTAGAGGTGGATATTCTTACTTCATCACCTTCACTGATGACATGTCAAGATATGGATTTATATATCTTATGAAACACAAGTCTGAATCTTTTCGTAGTGAAGTTGAGAAGCAGACTGGTAAAAGTATCAAAGTACTAAGGTCTGATTGAGGT
Organism: Nicotiana tabacum; assembly: GCF_000715075.1. NCBI lineage: Eukaryota > Viridiplantae > Streptophyta > Magnoliopsida > Solanales > Solanaceae > Nicotiana > Nicotiana tabacum. The sequence continues at coordinate 161,921,383 of NC_134101.1, forward strand.
GGAGAATATCTTAGTGAAGATTTTACCAGATATCTCAAAGAGAATGGGATTCTCTCACAGTGGACACCTCCAAGAACACCACAACACAATGGTGTATCTGAAAGGAGAAATCGAACCTTATTAGATATGGTGAGATCTATGATGAGGTTCACTGATCTTCCAATAAATTTATGGGGATATACTTTGGAAGCAGCAACATACTTACTTAATAAAGTTCCCACTAAGTCAGTCTCTACAACACCATATAAGATATGGAAAGGATGTAAGCCTAACCTTAAACATATTAAAGTTTAGGGTTGCCCATCTTATGTTAAGAGACTACAGTTTGATAAATTTGACACAAGATCTGATAAGTGTAGGTTCATTGGATATCCCAAGGAAACAATGGGATATAATTTCTATCACCCTTCTGACCATAAAGTGTTTGTGGCCAGAGGAGCAACCTTTTTGGAAAGGAAATTTCTTTTAGAAGGAAATTATAATGGAGAAATAGAACTTGATGAAGTTCAAGATACTAATGAATCAACACAATGTAAAGATCATGAGACCCAAGTTGAAGAACCTTTATTAGATGTTTCGAAGTTGCCAAGGAAGTTGTCATCTTCAACGGTTGAAGTTCAAGAACAGGTTAATGAACCAGTTCCAAACCAAATTGAACAACAACCAAATCTAGCACAAGGTGAACAGGTTCTACAAGTACCTCTTAGAAGGTCCACATGAGAACGTCATGTACCAACTAGATTAAATTTAATGGTGCAAGATGATGTATCAAATGTGGTTGATCATAATGATGATGACCTTTAGACCTATGAAGAGGCTATATAAAGTTCTAATTATGAGAAGTGGCAAGAGGCCATGGAATCCGAAATCGAATCCATGAAGGAAAATAAAGTATGGACTTTAGTTGAACCTTCAAAGGATATAAAACCTATAGGTTGTAAATGGGTTTTTAAGAAAATGATTGGAGCAGATGGAAAGGTGGAGACCTACAAAGCCCGTCTTGATGCCAATGGATATCGTTAGAAAGAAGGAGTCGACTATGACGAGACTTTCTCTCCCGTGGCAATGCTCAAATCAATTCGGATTTTGCTTGCTATAGCAGCATACTATGTTTATGAAATACGACAAATGGATGTGAAAACAACTTTCCTTAATGGTGAGCTAGAAGAGGATGTGTACATGATACAACCTGAAGGTTTCACATCTTCGTCTGATCATAATAAAATTTTCAAGCTACAAAGATCCATTTATGGACTAAAGCAAGCTTCTCGAAGTTGGAATATTCACTTTAACAAGACAGTTGAAAAGTTCAATTTTGTTAGATGCGAAGAAGAACCTTATGTGTACAAAAAGGTTAGTGGGAGCACAATTATATTCTTAGTATTGTATGTTGATGATATATTTCTCATAGGGAATGACATATAGGCATTGCAAAGTACCAAGATTTGGCTATCTAAACAGTTCACCATGAAAGACTTGGGAGAAGCAGCTTATATATTAGGAATAAAGATCTATAGAGATAGATCTAGGAAGCTGCTTGGACTTTCCCAGTTTTTGTACATTGATACCATCTTAAAGAGGTATAATATGGATAATTCCAAAAGAGGCTATCTACTGATAGGCATTAGAATTACTCTCAGTAGGGAAGATTGTCCTAAAACACCTAAAGAGAGAGAACACATGAGTAGGATCCCATACGCTAGTGTAGTGGGAGCTATCATGTATATTATGACATGTACACGTCCTGATATGGCTTATGCACTTGGAGTGACTAGTCGATATCATGCAAATGCTGGTGAGGAACATTAAAAGGTGGTGACGACCATTCTTAAGTACTTAAGAAGGACTAAAGATCAATTCCTCATTTATGGATATTCTGAGTTGAAACTTGAAGGTTAAAGTGATGCAAGTTTCTCTTCAGATAAAGATGATAGCAAATTTATTCCTGGTTATGTATTTACCTTAAATGATGGTGCAGTGAGTTGGAAAAGTTCCAAACAAGCTACAGTAGCTGATTCAGTGACTGAAGCAGAATATATAGTAGCTAGTGAAGCTGCTAAGAAAGTTGTATGGATGAAAAAGTTTGTAACTGAACTTGGTGAGGTTCCTTCAATAGAAGGTACAATTCCATTGTTGTGTGATAACACTAGATCCATTGCTCAAGCAAAATAATCAAGATTACACCAAAAATCCAAACACGTTCTACGAATGTATAACTTGATAAGAGATATCACTAAACGTGGAGACGTCTAGATTCAAAAGGTTTATAGAAAGAAAAATGCTCCAGACCCATTCACTAAAGCTCTTGGTGCAAAAGAGTTTGACAAGCGCAAGTAGAAATTGGGAATGAAGTACAAGAGCGATTGGATCTAGTGCAAGTGGGAGATTGTTAGGGATATAGTAGATATGCCCTAGATCCAATCTCATATTTGATGATTTGAACATATTTTTGTGAATGTTATTTGATATAAAAATATATGGCATTCTTTTATCATAGTTATTATTAATTATTTGATTAATTTGATAAGGTCCTTGATTAAATTTTGAGATTTGTCATCGTGATAGAGATCATGATAATGAGAGCAAAGTCTCTTATAATTTAATCTAAATTTGTTCTTGATCGTAGGATTATTAATTTGGACATTAGTAATCCGATTAGATCAATATTTATGTGATCGTCTTTATTGGATAAAGATTAGTTGATCTCATTAACTAAATCACATAGATAGATGATGCATATAGAGATATGATCATTGAACCGACTCATTGGATAATTCTTAATGGTTAGAATTACCATAACTGTCAATAGGATATTCTCTTGAAGAATGTGATGTAAAAATTCCCTTTGACCTGAGATCGTCATAGTAATTGACAAGTTATTTATTGTGCTTTGATACCAGACACCTATGGCACTAGGGCGATAGTTGAAAGGATATTGGGTATGATTAAATGCTTGTAGAATTAGTGATTGATCAAGATGGAATCTGTCAACTCTTGGTAATGAGTTTAAGCTCCATGTTGTCATGAATTATACGATCAAACTAAGACCTTGGCCAGGGCAATTGAATGAAAGAAGAAAAGAGTTTCTTAGGTCATTTAATGGTCGATTATATTTGACATGAACACATAGTTAGTTGCCTATTAGGATTTGACAATTGAACCATATCCTAGGGTGATCCAGAGCTATAAGGACAGAAGGAATTACTACATTATTCTTCTACTGGTTCTTGAGAGTAAATTATATACTTCATGTTATCCGGTCATTAAGGAGTGTTGCTAGACGTCGCCCTTGATTAGTATATTAGTGATCAATTTACTACCGGTTTAGTATTGAACCTATGGGGTCGCACACTAACGAGTGTTCTGATCTTTGCTAAAGGATTAATTAACTTATTATTTTATAATTAAATTAAGGAATTTAATTAGTCAAATATATTTATTTATTAGTCCAAATGAAATATTGTTATATTCTTTGCTAGCACAGAGGATATAATTAATATTGTGAATAAATTGAAGTTTTTTATTTAGAATAGAAAATTAAATTGTATCTCTTGGTTGAAATATATATGTGATATATATAAAATAAATTAGTATTGATTTATATAAAGTTTATGTATATAATATTAATTTATTCTTATCAAATTGGAATTGGAATTGCAAAGTCCATAAAGGAGTATAAGTTAAATCCAATGTTGGATTAGATTAACGTGAATCCTTAGGATGTTCGGCAGCTTAAACCCATTTGGAATGGGATTATATTTTCAGGAAAATATTAATAAAAAGTTTGTAAATTAGTATCCAAGTTAGAATTGGATTAGCAATGTAAAAGTCCATACGGACTAGTTACGGCCACACGTCGTCAGAATCTTATTGTGAATAGGATCGATATTGTCACGACCCAAACCCCGCTCCGGTCGTGATGGCGCCTCTCGTGAAGACAAGGCCAGCCAACAAACCCATATCGCCTTTTCAAAAATAGTTAAACATTAATAAACAGTTTAAATATGATTTAATGATATAATTAACGGAAGCACAACCCGACACAGCCCTAACCGGGGTGTCACAAGTCACGAGCATCTACTAGGGTATAAATACAACTGAAAGCCTGGAGTGTACAAATACAGACTAATAAAATGAGTAGAGAGAAAAGCAGTGCTGCGAACGCCGGCAGCTACCTTGCTAAACCCTGATGACTCTGCCTCCGATCAGCCAAAACATACCTGAATCTGCACACAAGGTGTAGGGAGTAATGTGAGTACTCTGACTCAGTGAGTAATAATAATAAATAAAGACTGAAGGCAATAAATCAGGCAAAAACACAAGGTATTCCATACTAAAGCAGTAAAATCACTTTAAACAGTAAAGCGGTGAGAAATCAAGTGAAAATCCATTTTTTTTTTCAACAAGTAAATCAAGTAGTTTACAAGTGAGTAACAAAAATGATAGAAATGTAAACAGCCCCCGGGCAAAACATGTACAACAAACCGCCCCTCGAGCATAATATCAACAGAACCAGCCCTTTAAACTCAATATCAGAACAGTACCAGCCCCTCGGGCTCAATATCAGAATAGTAACAGCCCATCGGACTCACTCTCAGAATAGTATCAGCCCCTCGGGCTACCTCACAATCACTCATATCATCCCCTCGGGCATAGTATCAATCACTCAGAACAATGGGTACCCGCGCTCACTGTGGGTGTGCAGACTCCGGAGGGGGCCCTTACGGCCCAAGCGCTATATCAAGCCACCTTGTGGCATCATCACTCAGCATATCCTCACATCACTCAAGCCACTGTGTGGCATATAAAGTATCTCAGGCCTTCGGCCTCATATCACTCGGCCTCACATCACTCAAGCCACCTCGTGGCATAAATAGTATCTCAAACCCTCGGCTTCATATCACTTAGCATATCCTCACATATGGCCCTCGGCCTCACTCAGTCCGAAAATCATCATAAGCCCCTCGAGCATTTGTAAAACAGTAGTTCTCAGCCCAAAATACCATTTAGAAATATCATTTAAGTTTTCAAATTTTCACAAAAGCGGCTGAGTTTGTAAAACAATAATTATCAACAGGACTGATTTTAAATATAAGTCAAAACAGTGAGGAAATAGTGATAAAAATTCCCAAAGGATTCAAATAATTGGAACGAAGCCCAAGTATGGCAATCGGCCCAAATCATGATGATAACAAATAAGTTTCAATCAAATATGCGGTAAAATCATCAATTAGGATGGACTAAGTCACAATCCCCAATAGTAAACTACCCCACACTCATCATCAAGCGCGTGTCTCACCTCAATATAGCACTACAATGTGCAAATCCGGGGTTTCAAACCCTCAGGACATCATTTACAATCATTACTCACCTCGAACCGGCTAATCCTCTAACTCGCGATGCCCTTGGTCTCTCAAATCGACCTCCGAATGCCTCGAATCTAGCCACAATAATTCGATTCAGTTAATAAAAATTATGGGAATTAATTCCATATGAAAGTCTACATTTTCCATTAAAAATTCGAAATTGCACTCAAAATTCGCTCGTGGGGCCCACGTCTCGAAACCCGACAAAAATTACGGAATATGAAACCTCATCTAACCACGAGTCCACCATACCAATTTTACTAAACTCCGACATCAACTCGACCCTCAAATCTTCAAATTAAACCAAGAGGATTTTCAAGATTTTCCTAACTAAAATCACCAATTAAATGTCAAAACTAGTAATAGATTCGAGTAATCTAACCAAAATTAAGTTAAGAACACTTACCCCGTTGTTTTCTCTGAAAATCTCTCGAAAATCGCCTCTCCCCGAGCTCCAATTTGGTAAAAATGTTTTCAGAACTCAACATTCTGTCCAGAATTTCCGTGGGTACTGTTCACGCATTTTACTGTTCATGGGTACTGTTCACGGTATTGTACACGGATACTGTTCATGTTTACTCTACATGGTACTGTATACGGATACTGTTCACGCAGGTGCGGTTACTGTTCACACGTGCGAAAAATGCAGAAACTGCCCAGAAAATTGTAGTAGCTTTTCTTTTCATTTAAAAGGCTCTAACTCCATCATACGAACTCGGTATTCGATGATTCTTGTTCCTATGAGTCACAAATAATAATACGAACATAGTCCTTCAGTCGAAACTCAATTCGGAGCTCATTTGCTCAGTTCAATACCCATTTCGCTCGTTAAACAATTAACTAATGTTTCGTGTCAAAAACACAATCGCGACTTGATGAAATTAGACAAAAATTTCCAGATCAGTCCTATAATTCATTATCAAAATTCCGAAAGTCTCGAAATCAAATTTCGATCTCTAGAACTAAAAATGGACCTTTAGATCATTACATGCTTATGCTCAAAACGGCAAAATCTTCCAAAAACTCTTCCAAAACTTATCTGAGCCTCATGGGACCCCGACCAAATATACTAACACACCCCATGACATCATTCAAACTTGTTCCAGCCTTCGGAATGCTGAAAACAACATTAAAACATCGAATCACCCTCGGATTCAAGCCTAAGAATTCCAAAACTTCCAAATTCCAAATTCGATCAAACAGTCTATCAAACCTCGTCCGAATGACCTAAACTTTTGCACACATATCCCAAATGACATAATGAAGCTACTGCAACTTCAGGAATTCCATTTCGACCCCTATATCAAAATATCGCCTATCAACCGGAAAACGCCGAAATCTCAATTTCGCCAATTCAAGCCTAAACCTTCCACAGACTTCCAAAATGCATTCTGATTGCGCTCCTAAGTCCCAAATCACCTAACGGAGCTAACCAAACCATAAAAATTCAAATCCGAGATCAAATACAAACAAGTCAAATCTTGGTCAAACCTTTCAAATTTCAAGCTTCAACTGAGAACTGTTCATCCAAATTCATTCTGATTAACCTGAAACCCAACACCAATGATTTACATAAGTCATAATACACTACACGGGACAAGTCATGCCCGAGAACTGGCAATCAAAGTGCAAAAGCTCAAAACGACCGGTCGGGTCGTTACAGATATTTTCCAAGAAAATTTCATAAAGTTTATTTTTGGAATAAACTTTTACCCTAAGTAAATCATTACCTCAACCAAATAGGAAAAGAGTTTGTAGGTGATGCTATATAAAGGGTGATGTAGAAAATTTGTCGCATTATTAATTCTTGAGAAGAAAACCACTTTGTGAAAGTCAGAGTGCAACACAAGCCAAGAGAGAAAATACAATTACAAGAAAAGTGTTTCTTGTTCTTCTAACATTGAGTTGAGATTTTTGAGAAAAATTTCAGCACAATATTTTGTTCAATTTGTTCGCAGGTTTCATTGATCAAAGAGTTGATAGCAAGGGTCGGTCTCGGTGTGGATACGCATAGAGTCTTCACGCTATCGAAGAATTTGAAACGAGGCTTTCTTCACCAGGTACGTCTTAGATCCGATCTATTGATATGTAAATAAATTTTAAACACGAAAAGATCTGCCTAGGATTATTATTGTCTTCCGCTGCGTGTTACGAACACCTATATGCAATCCTTCAGGATGCTCAGTGACCACAAAAATGGGGCAAGTACCGCATATGCGGAGGCATAGGTGCGAAGAAGGCCATTGCAAGAGCAGACTGAGGTCGCAAGTGCGGCGCACGCACCGCAGAAGCGGTCTCGCCGAAGCGAGCCGCTGGTCATAGAAGCGACAGAGCCAGCTGAGGGGAAGGACCACATTGGCGAAGCCCTTTCCTCATATGCGGCTATTGAGCCGGAAAAGCAAAAAATCGCTGGGGCAGAATGGTTTATTTAATACAGGACTTAGGCCATTTTGCTCATTTTCATTCATCTCTTGAGCTATTTTGGAGCTCTTGGAAGGGGGTTTTCACCTAGAACTTTGAGGTAAGTAATTTCTGCATAGTGTGAGTTAAATACATAGATTATGGACAGATTTTAACATGTAAAGTTATGGAAATCATGGGTTTAGATGAAAAACCTAAGTTTTGATAAAAATGGGATTTAACCACAAAAACTGTTATGGAATTTAGTGAAAATTATATATTTGAGTTCATGAGGTTATGGGTAACAACTTTCTTCGAAGATTTTCGGAATCCGGGCACGTGGTCCTGCGGTGAATTTTAGGAATTCTTCAATTGGGGTTGGGTAATTACTTTAATAGTTAGGATATGAACGTTTGAACATGTATTGACTATTTTATATAACATTTGACTAGTTTCGAGTCATTTGGCATCGAGTTGAGCGTTTAAAGCATATTTGTAGACTCAAAAGTAAGCTTTAAGATGAGGTAAGTCTCTTTTCTAACCTTATAAGAGGGAATTAACCCCATAGGTAAATTGAATTAATATGTGCTTCTATTTGTGGAGACTACGTACGCACGAGGTGACGAGAGTCCATGCATAGCTACTGCTATGCTCATGTCCGAGTAGTTTAGGGTCCAAATCATGTTATACTTGCGATGTTTGCACCCTACTTGTTAATTTAAGTGCTTAAATCATACTGGAACTTGATAAAGGAATTGTAAAAGGGTCGAATTTCATTTACTTGAGTTTTGGACGGGTTACTTGACCGTTAATAAGAATTGGTACTTCTTTGAATATTAGCCTCTTAATACTCTTTGAATCGGTTTTTTATAAAGTATTTTCTCTTCTTGTGGAGCGGGCCGAACGCCTCAGCAGTAGAATAGATACATCTATGGTTCATGTCATTTGACCCTCGACAGTGCATTGTATATATGTTTATATTTTGGGTCGGGTTGTACGACCTCAGCATAATTCGTGCGTAATAATACTTGGAGATTGTTTATACTTGATATTGTTTCATTGGCTCGAGAGGTTAATTTTGTTAAATGATGGAAATTGATTTGGGATTTACTATTAGTGAAAGAATTATTTATTTATTCCTTGTTATTAAGTTTCCAGCTTCATTTATTTAGCCCATGCTTAATTATAATTTTGGTATTTTATTGTTAGGCCATAGAGTGTCAAAATCGACCCCTCGTCACTACTTCTTCGAGGTTAAATTAGATACTTACTGGGTACATATTATTTATGTACTCACACTATACTTCTGAACTACTCGTGCAGGATCTGAGATAGGTGCATCTGGTTATCATCCCGGTGCGCACTCCTGATTCTCCAAGACTTCATGGTGAGCTGCCTTTCGAGCCCGTCCCGCAGCACATGAAGTCTTTCTGTTGCATTTACTTCATGTCTACTTCATTTCAGATAGTAGTTTAGTATTCTTTTGTATATTCTACTAACTAGTAGCTCATACACTTGTGATACCAGGTCTTGAAAATTATACTAGTAGACACATGATGATTTTTGGATATTTACTTATCTCATTTGCTCTTTAATTATTTATCTCTCATTTTATTAAATTCTTACTCCTTGTTTATGCACAAATTTAAAATCAGTTATTTCTGAAATGTTAATAGAAACAATCATGTGGTTAGTTCACTGTTGGCTTGCCTAGCGGTAACGTTGGGCGCCATCACGGCCTATAGGAGAATTTGGGTCGTGACAGGCACGTAGGACATGTGTCTTGAAAATTTCACGCTTTTAGGTTTTGAACATGCTTTTATGTTTAGGAGTCTTCATTTTTACGTTTTGTTATATTTTTAGAACTTCTAAGTTAGGTAAGACGTGTTTTCTCATTAAGTATGGAACTAAAATCTAAAGTAAACAAAAATTTATTTTGTATGCGGTGAAAACCGATCTCAGAAGATGAATGAAGTAGGAAGCAACACGTGTCAAGGATTACCAATCAGCAATAACTCAACCATGTTCATACCGGATACAAACTTGTGACTGGATAAGATGTTGACACCGAATACAAACCTATGGCCGGATAAGAAGCAATTCAAGATATGACCGTTACAGAAACGTTACACAAAACCCCAAGATTCCTCCTGTTTTTTTGGGCTTTATTACCCTTTATTATTCTTTATTACCTTTTATTATATTGGTAGATCATACACTCCATATCTCTAGTATAAATAGATGCTTACATTCTATTATAAGAAATCAAGAAATACTTATAGCAAAAATTATTATTCTTTCTCTCAAGCTTTATTTTATAAAGGTTTATCTTTTTGATCTCGGTGAGAACATTCTAAAGCTCGAGCTTGTATTTTCTTCAACTATTCTTATTTTAATTATTTTGTTCTTCATTATTTATTTTATCGGATCTATTTAATCCACATGTCTATAAACCACGATACAAATTCAACTACACCATTTTCCGGTAAACAGTTTGGCGCCCGCACGTGGTACATAGACAATTGTGTTGGTATTTTGATTTGTTCATCTTATACTAACGTGCTTTAAAGGTTTTTTCTATTTTAAGCATACTACAATTATGTCACTCGATAATATCAATGACTCGCTCAATGTTGGAACAAACTACAACGACGAGCTCGTGGACAATCTCTACAACAGGATGGTTCAACTAGTGAAACTCGTCTCAATGGGAATGACTCAACTCCTAACCGGGTAGAAAGAAAAAGTCTACAGGAGAGGAGGTCTACCCCTAATGATATGGATGGTGAGCTGGTGGCTATTACCGTGAAAATGTTGAGAGCACAACAATAGAAAATTGTGGACCATATCTCAAGACAGGACCGGATAATGACTAAGGTTCAACAAGCAATACCAGGGGCTTCAAATAATTCAAATAGTGGAGTTCAAGTCCCTCCTAATGTCCCAATAAATCAAATAGCACCAAGAACCGGTAACACCATTACCTGTCATGACCCAAAAACTGACCCGGTCATGATGGCGTCTATCATGATACTAGGCCAGCCAACTATTACCCATTTACTCCGTTTTTCAATTAAATACTTAAGAAAGATCATATTTTTAACAGAAATCTAATAAGATAAAAGTAGAATTCAAATCCAGCGGAAAAAAATACAAGTCCGATCTCAGGTGCCACTAAGTCATGAGCAAAATACTACAACTATTCGAAATAAACAAGACTACATAGTCTGAGAATATCCAATAAAAGTACTACAAGGAAGATAAGGAAGGAGAAGGTGAACTACGGTCGTCAGCAGCTACCTCGCAATCTCCAGAGAAAAGTCTCCAACTGGTAAGATCAGCAACCGCTACCGTGCCCCGAGATACCTGGATCTGCACACAGGGGTGCAGGGGTAATGTGAGTACACCAACTTAGTAAGTAACAAGTCCAAACTATGGACTAACGGTAGTGACGAACCAAACGTCAACAGGTTGTAACATTTAATTGTAGAGAAAAGTAGGCATGCTTGCAGTTCAAGTGAAAGCTCAACAGTAAGTAAATATAACATGACCAGTACAGAGTATAAAGCTCAGGAAAACTCTAAGTACCAATGCACAAATAGCATGATAAATGTTATGTATACTCCACTCACAAGTACTCCACCACTCGGTACTGTATATGGCCATCCAGCCCAGGGAAGATCCATCCCAGAATATATGTACATCACTGACCGTAGTCATCCAGTACCGAAGAAGGCCATTCCAGCCCTATGGAGAAGATCCATCTGTAGGTATCAATACTTCAGACAAAATCTATGTCCAGGGAAAATCCATCCCTCAATATCATCAACTACGCTCACTGGGAGTGTAAACACTCCGGAGGGGCTTCTCTTAGCCCAAGCGCTATAAAAAGCCAACGAAGGCATGTTCAATATCTTGCTGCAGCATGTAGCCCGATCCCATACTGTCACTCAATATTAGGCACTCGGCCTCACTCAGTCATTACTCTCCAGTCTTACACACATGGGCTCAAAATGTCATGATACTAGCCCGAACAATGATATGATATGTCAAATAGTAATAATCGAGACTGAGGCATGATATAATATGCATGAATGGGATTGAGTACAGAATATAAATGAAGAAAATGACATGACAGCAAGAAACAACCTCTCAGGTCTCAACAGTATTGGCATGAAGCCTTAACATGATAATTAGCATGATTTGCAGCTCATTAACTTAATCACATAGTTACAAGACAGATATCAACTAGAAAGAGTCACTAAGCAGTGCCATAGAATGATCCAGGCCGCATTCCTTACGGTGCACGCCCACACGGCTGTCACTTGGCATTGGCATCACCTCAATAGTAATCATAGAACACGTAGTTCGGGGTTTCAAACCCTTAAAACCAAGTTTGGAAGCGTTACTTACCTCAAGCCAAGCCAAACTCTAACCCGCGACGCCCTTGCCTGTTGATTCGGTCTCCAAAAGCCCCGAATCTAACCAAAATTAGTTCATAACCATCAAAATACGCTAAAGCAGTGAAACTCATACGAAAATTATCAATTTAAATCAAAAATCCCGAAATTGGCCAAACCTGACCCCCTGGCCCACGTCTCAAATTCTGATAAAATTCACAAAACTAGAATTTTTACACTCTCACGAGTTCATACATACCAAATACACCAAAATCCGACTACAAACAACCCCTCAAATCCTTAAATCCAATTCTCCAATTTCAAGCCCGAATTCCCCAATTTTAGGCTTTAGATTCCACAAATTTCAAGTCTAATTAGGTAGAAATCACCGTAGAATCGAGTATTGAGTTCGAAAACTTTACCTCCAAGTGTTTCCCTTCGATTCCCTCTTCAATACCTCTCAAAAAGCTTCAAAATCGCCCAATAATGGTGGAAGATAGACCAAAAATCGCGAAAATGCCTATTTAAACATTCTGCCCAGGTGAAATTTCCTTCTTCGCGACCGCGGTCAAAGCCTCGTGTTCGCGAAGCAAAAATCCACTTACTCCTTCTTTGAAAACATGACATACTCCACATGAACACGATGCTTCCACCCTCCAAGCCTTCGCGAACACGACTGAACCTACGCGAAGTACAAAATCCTGGGGACCCAACCGCTCCAACTACTTTACGCGAACGTGGGACCTACTTCGCGTTCGCGATGCACACTCTGCCTCAACCTTCGCGAACATGGGACCAACATCGCGAACACGAAGGGAAACTAGTCAGCTTCACTCAACATCTCTTCGCGAACGTGAGGGTCCTCTCTCAAATGCAAAGAGCAAAACTTTGCAACAGAACTGAAGAAATATCTGCAACTTCTAAAAATAAGGATTTGATCCGTTAACCACCCGAAACTCACTCGATGCTCTCGGGACCTCAACTAAACATGCCAACACGTTCCATAACATCATTCAAACTTGTTCCAACCTTCAGAACGCTTAAACCATCATCAAATGATCATCGGATTCAAACCTAAGAAATTCCAAAACTTTCAAATTCTGCTTTCGACCAAAAAGTCTATCAAACCTCGTCCGAATTACCTGAAATTTTGCACACACGTCCCAAATGATATAACGAACCTACTCCAACTTCTGGAATTCCATTCTGACCCCTATATCAAAATTTCCACTATCAATCGGAAAACGCCAAAATTCCAATTTTGCCAATTCATGCCTAAATCTACCTCGGAGCTCCAAAACACTTTCTGATCACGCTTCTATGTTCCAAATCACCTTCCGAAGCTATTCAAGTCATAAAAACCTAATTCCAAGATTTTTTACTCACAAGTCAACTTCTGGTTGACTTTTCCAACTAAAATGCCAACTTAAGAGACTAAGTGTCTCATTTCTCTACAAAATCACTCCGAACCCAAACTAACCAACACGATGCGATGAAATACAGCTGAACAATATATAAAGAAGCAAAAATGGGAGAAACGGAGCAGTAACTCATGAAACGACCGACCAGGTCGTTACATTACTGGGGGAAATTTAGAAGAAATAACAATCAGGCAGGCGATACCGGTAGTGGATCTAAAAATGACAATGTGATGTCGCGATAGTTCATTTTGGGTTTTAGGCTTTATTTTCGTGTTTCGAGGCCTCGATTAGCTCCATTCAATATTCCTCGATTTGCATGCACAGTCTGTGTCTTGTTCTGGAAAGTCTTTATGTGAAAAATTGAAGAAAATGTGAATTTTCGCCTTAAAAATGATTTGAGCTGACTACGGTTAATATTTTGTATAAACGGACCCGGATTAGTATTTTGACGGTCCCGGTGGGTCCGTATCATGATTTGACACTTGGGCGTATGCCTGAAATTCAATTTGAAAGCCCCTAACTTGATTTAACGTGATTTGATGAAAACTAGTAATATGAATGTTTAAAGAATTCTGAAGTTTGACCGTATGTTGACTTTATAGTTATCGAACTCAGATTTCGATTCGGGGACTTGATATAGGTTTATTTTACTATTATTGACTTGTCCGCAAAATTTGATTTAAAACAGAGTTGATTTGGCATGATTCGGACGCTCACTTGTAAATTTAAAAGTTCTTAAGTTTCATTGAAAACTTCATATATTTTGATGTCTGATTCGTTGTTCTAGGTGTTATTTTGGTATTTGGGTCGCGCGAGCGAGTTCGTATGATGTTATTATACTTGTTTGCATGTTTGGTTTGGAGCCCGGGGGGTTCGGGTGAGTTTTGGATAGGCTACAGGTCATTTTTGGACTTAGAGATTGCTTGTTTTCAGTGGTTTCTGGTGTCTGGTGTGATGTGCTTCACGATCGTGAAGAAGCTCTCACAATCCCAAAGGGGAAGTTGGGCTGGGGGAGGATTTCTTCTACACGAACGCGGTGTCTTGGTCACGAACGCGAAGTAGCGGGGGGGGGGGGGGACTCTTCATGAACGTGGTCGTTCCTCGTGAACACGATGGGCAGTAACTCTATGCGAACGCGGGCGTTGACTCGCGAACGTGAAGGCAAGTGGGGACAGGGACTAAGCCTTCGTGAATATGAAGGGTTGATCGCAATTGTGATGGCCATTTGGCCAATGCATTTTGCGAACGCATCAGGTGCTTCGCGAACGCGAAGAACACCTGACGCCCAGGTATTAAACATTTCAAAAGTCGGGATTTTCTTTACTTTTCACCATTTTCAAGTTTGAGCTCGACCTAGAGGCGATTTTGAAGAGAAATTTCATCCTAACTTTATAGGTTAGTAAATTTTAACTCGTTTTCTTCCATTTTCATAAACATCCATTGATTTCTAACCTGTATTCTATTCTTTTCCATGGTAGAAATTGGGGATTTGAGAAATTGAGATTTAAACCTCAAATTAAGGTGAAATTTTGAAACTAATCACATAATCGGGCTCGACGGTGAATGGGTAATTGGATTTTGGTCCGAATCTCGGGTTTGACCAAGCGAGACCGGGGTTGACTTTTGTTGACTTGTTCCAAAATCATTAAAGATTGAATCTTTTTCACTCGTTTTAAAGCTTATTTTGAATTGTATGAACTATATTTGGTTAGATTCGATTGTTTTGGAGGCAAATTTTAGAGAAAAGGCCTCGGTTGAGCTTTGATTTGATTGCAGAGTGAAGTAAGTGTTGGATCTAACCTTGGCTTGAGGGAATTAGAAATTTTTAAACTATATGTTGTGTGGATTATGTGAGAACGGCGTATATGTCAGGTGACGAATGTATATACGCCGTCAAGATATTTGTTTCCATATTTTATCGTTATTTTGAAGTATCTTATTCTATTCCTTAATTGTTACATGCTTTATTTGACTTCTATGCCGTAATTATTATTCTTCATTTAATAATTCTTGTATTGAATGTTCGTCCCTTCCATGCTCTGTGCTTATTTGCTACTTGCCTTAACTATTTTACTTGCATACCTTTATTGTCGCATGCTTTGCTTGTCCTATTATTTTTATAATATTTGTTGCATCTTTTGATTT
Organism: Nicotiana tabacum; assembly: GCF_000715075.1. Taxonomy (NCBI): domain Eukaryota; kingdom Viridiplantae; phylum Streptophyta; class Magnoliopsida; order Solanales; family Solanaceae; genus Nicotiana; species Nicotiana tabacum. The sequence continues at coordinate 161,937,115 of NC_134101.1, forward strand.
TTACGTGGTCCTTTATTGCCTTGCACCCATTATTTTGGATGTAGAAATTCTTGTAAATTGAGTTGTTGGATTGGTTTTGTTATCTGAAATTGATTGGGGATCGGTTTGCAAGCCGCAACGGAATTGAAATGATGGAATAAGGGAGAATACTTGATACTGATAAATGATGATATGGTGGGATCGGGTTGCGCACCGCAACAGATGGTATACGGATATTTGATATTGATACATGATGACATGGTGGAACCGAGTTGAACGCTGCAACGAATTGTTTACATAGTAATTGATATTGATAAAGGATGACATGGTGGGATCGGGTTGCGCGCCGCAACGGATTGTCCGTGTTGTACTTGTTGTTGTTGTATTGGTTTCAACAATTTTATATGAGGTTACGAGACTTGATATTCTAGGTTTTCTGATAGCGAGGTTCGAGTTCATTTTCACAAATTAATTGTTTTACTTTCATGTCCTAATTTTCCTTCTCTATTATTATTATTATCACTGTGTACTAGTTATTGTAAGTAGTCGTTTAGCCTTGTCACTACTTCGTCGAGATTAGGCTCGGCATTTATAGAGTACATAGGATCGGTTGTTCTTATACTTCACTCTGCACTTCTTTTGTAGATATCGGAGTGGGTCCTAGCGGCGTTCAGTAGTTTTTGCTCGGATTCAGTCGCTGACAGAGACTTGAGGTACAGCTCCGCAACCCTGAAGTCCCCTTCCGTCCTATCTTTACTATTTTTCTGAGTTTCAAAATTGTGTATTTTATTCAGACACTATTTGTTGCACTCTAAATGTTCATGTACTCGTGACACCAGTTTCTAGGTTATGTTTAGACTCGTTGTTCAGTATTATTACTATACTTCAGACGTATATCGTTTTCATTGTAATATCTTGTCATAAATTGTTAAAATTAGTTAATTTTCTATTCACATCGGCTTGTCTAGCAAGTAGATGTTAGGCGTCATCATGACCATGAGGTTGGGATTCCGGGTCGTGACAGAAAATAACGCAAAAGTTTTTTCAAAGATGAACTCATGTGGTTTATGAGGGGAATAAATGCTCGAATGGATCAAAATGCTAAAAAAAATTCATGCTCGGATATATCAGATCCCAGGAGTACCTCCGGTCCTAAAGGTCGTTCAAACCTAGTACGGCTCCGGAGTTAATCCCAAACAGATTCAAGGTTCTGGATATTTCAAAATATGATGAAACATCGAATCCATAAGAACACATTACAACTTATACTACAGCTGTGAAACATGAGATCAAATTAGTCTTGTTAAAGAAATTTGGTAAAACACTAATAAAAAGGGCTTTAAATTCTCTTTTACCTAAACATTCAATTAATTCTTTTGAAATGCTTCCAGTCTGATTCCAAAAAGAGAGAATGCTATTGTCAGCAGCACCGGATAAATGGGCAGCGGAAGCATTTATTAAGGGTATTAATCCCAGAAGTTCTCATGCTTCAAGGAAGTTGAAGGAGAGTTTGTTGAAATTTTAAGCAACAATGTGGGAAAATGTTCATAACATATACAAGTTAAAGATTCATGCAGAAGATGATCAGATAAAAAAATCGACATCTTCAACGGTACAGAATTAAAGTCAATTGAACTTTGATCGGAGGCATTCTAGACACTGGTTTGAACCATACCCATCAGGATCACACAGTGACATGAGGCAGAGGCGTACCCGAAATGAGTCGCCATAAAATAACTTCGATGAAAGACAATAATGTCTACAAATGCTGGGGAATATTGCATCATAAAAGCATAAACCGCAACAATAAGTACCGAAAGCATCTGAAGATGGCTTCGGAACAATCTGTACTGGATACCAAGGATATCCCGAACTGGATCCAGGATAAAAAAAAGGATTGGGGACTGCTGGATCAGTCCGGGAAAAAAAAGAAATGGAAAGAACCAGAATCAAGAACCAGCTAAACCCAATAAATGTCATCCCGGTCACAATTCTCTTGCAAGGTATTTTTGTTCATTTTCTGTAAACTGTCGTATATACAAAGTTATATACAGTAGTGTACGTTCAAGAAATGAAATAAAGTAAAACTCACACTTTCTAAAAATATTCTTGTATTTGTTTGAATGAACAAAATCATTCTTAACATTTGCTCATACTTATAAGCAAAAAAGGATTTGAAATTCGAACAATGGTGCCCGGATAAACAAGGGACATTCTCTTCATAAGCACCGAAAATATAAGGGGCCTCTCTTATAAAACCATCAAATTAAATGGCTAAAGGTCATATGCCTTATTTCCTAATAAAAAAATTAATCGGATGCATTAAATTTTTGGATTTTATCAAAACCAGAAAAATAAATGGTCATCCCTGGTCTCTAAGGCTGTAAGGTTATAAAAGGTTTCGAGTACAACTAAAAACCCAAGAGTGAAAAACTCAAAAAAAAAGTTTTTGGATATAACTAAAAACCCAAGAGTCAAAAATCAAAAATTAAAAGTTTCAGGTGGATACTAAAAATTCTAGATCAAGTTTTTTGTGATGGTGGTACTTCTTTAGTGTTAATCGGTCATCGACGAAAGAATAATAAGTGGTGGAGTTGTCATTTGAATATTTAAATTTTGCACTCTTTTTTTCTTCGCCCGATTTTTGTCCCGGTTGGGTTTTTCCGGCAGGGTTATTAACCAAGCAGTAACGAGGGTGGAAAACTTCCATGTTTTGGTCACATCACAGTGAGTAACCGGGAAGTGCGGCTACTTTCTGTATATGTGAAAACCTATCTCAGAATATGAGTGAATTAGGAAGTGATCACGCCCAACTATGCCTTATAAAAAGGACACGTGGACGTTGCAAATATAATTTGAGTATTTAGTCCAAAGTCGAACCCACTAGGAATTAGTCTATCAATTACTTTCGTTAGACTTACTAAATTTTACGGAATCAACTTCCCAAACGTTGTAAATAATAATTGAAGGTATTTCTACTAACTAAGAACGAATGTAAATAAGCAACTGAAAACTAACTATGATTAAGTTAAACAACTAAGAGAAGGATCTATGGTTATAATTTTCCCTATTGATGGAATCCCTTCCGGTTATATTTCACATAGATTCACCCAATAATTGTCTCTATCAATCATGAGAACTATTATTACCGTAAATCTCTCTCGAGTAATCACGATAATTTACTAGACGCACTCTTCCAAGCTACGCTAGCTGGATTTATTTATTACAGCTCACTTTAGACTACACCCAAGGCTTTGTTATCCCTAATCCCGCCTTTAAACACTCAGTTATTTATCCCTCATATACTTTGGGAGTGGTGATGTTCAACAATTACCTAAATATGCACTCTCCCCCGAGTTATGCACACTAAATAGGCACAGCTAATTGAGGATCCTATCAATTAACTACAACAAGAACGTAGTTGAATAAATAGAGATTTAAACTGGGTAAACTATATTAACATAACAAGAAATTCATCCTTCAATAGGTTCCATCAAAACCCTAGACTAGGAAATTAACTACTCATGACAAAACAGGATAAAACTACAAAATTATTCATAATGGGTAATTGCAAGAAAATAAAAGGAGATAGAAAAACTCTAATGGTTGGTTGATCTTCTCACACTTGTTCTTGCCTCCCAAGTAGTCTAAAAACAAGCTTAACCCAATCTTGGGCGAGTTTCTACAGCTTATAAGGGTTTGGAACAAGTATTCCCGAATTTACACTTTGATCCTCAATTTTCCTGACGCGTGAACAGTGCACCGTGGTCACGGCTCGACCGCGGCTCGACCGCGGTGAACGCTGAGCATTCTGCCTCGACGCTTGATCTGCCGCGGTTCCACCGCGGTCGCGGTGGATCTTGCTCAATCCATATTTTTGCTTCTTTGTGCTCGGGTAATTCTTGAGTAGGCGTTTTCTTCACATTATTGACTCCAAAATACTCCGTAGTGCTTCCTCACTTAGAATATTCTCTGCGAAGCAAAAGAACACCATTTAGAGCATTTTGTTATCAATTTGACTATAAAACAACAATAAAGCATGGTAATATTAAGGTGTAAATATCATCTATATAGCCTAATATCAACACCCCACACTTAAATCATTTCTAGTCCTCTAGCAATCCACTACACTCTATCAAAGTTCCTTCCCTAAGCTTTTCCCTTAACGACTCACACCTTGAACAATTTACCAAAGTTGCACCTATTAGTGAACAACCTTTACCTCAAAAGTCGAATCTCACGTACCATGCAACATTCGCACTTATTCAAACTACTATATACAAGAGTCAAGACTTACATTTCCTTTGTGAATCACATGCCCTCACATCACACAAGAGAGTAGTTCCACATATAATGATATTTAGAACAATTAGGAACTTAGATAGACAAAATTCGCTCACTCTCAAAAAGAACATTCACATGCCACAAAGATGCACCATAGGCTTGCCCGTAGTGTACTACTCTACTAATCGAGCCCACTCAGTCTAAGATAAGTAGGACTTTACTTTGTTGTAATGTAGGCTAAAGGACAGGTAGGATATATTTGGAAATAGTGACTAACCTCCCTAAACACTTTTAATACAATTACATTAACCTTCAAAACCATACTTATGTCAACCAAACACTCCGCCACATTTTATTGAAAACATCCCCATCCATTAGGTGCATTTGCATCAAGCTGCCACTTATCAACTACTATATTTATTTACAACATTTGTTTTCTTTTTTTTCGTGGTGCTTCTTCTTTTATTCTTCAAAATTCTGCACATTTTCTTTATTTCAATGGTTCCATTCAAAAATCAGCTCACACTTTAACTTTTCAAAGTTCATAACAATTCAAGTGCCCACGAGAGGTGAAAAAGTTCAAATAGATGGTTAATTCACGCCCAACTATGCCTTATAAAAAGGACACGCGGACGTTGCAAATATAATCTGAGTATTTAGCCCAGAGTCGAACCCACAAGGAATTAGCCTATCAATTACTTTCGTTAGACTTACTAAATTTTACGGAATCAACTTCCCAAACGTTGTAAATAATAATTGGAGGTATTTTTACTAACTAAGAACGAATGTAAGCAACTGAAAACTAACTATGATTAAGTTGTAAATAACTAAGAGAAGGATCTAAGGTTATGATTTCTCCTATTGATGGAATCCCTTCCGATTATATTTCACATAGATTCACCCAATAATTGTCTCTATCAATCATGAGCACTCTTATTACTGTAAATCTCTCCCGAGTAATTACAATAATTTACTAGACGCACTCTCCCGAGCTACGCTAGCTGGTTTTATTTATTACAGCTCACTTTAGACTACACCCAAGGTTTTATTATCCCTAATCCCGCCTTTAAACCCTCAGTTATTGATCCCTCATATACTTTGGGAGTGGTGTTGTTCAACAATTACCTAAATATACACTCTCTCCCGAGTTATGCACACTAAATAGGCACAGCTAATTGAGGATCTTATCAATTAACTACAACAAGAACGTAGTTGAACAAATAGAGATTTAAACTGGGTAAACTATATTAACATAACAAGAAATTCATCCTTCAATAGGTTCCATCAAAACCCTAGACTAGGAAATTAACTACTCATGACAAAACAGGATAAAACTACAAAATTATTCATAATGGGTAATTGCAAGAAAATAAAAGGAGATAGAAAAACTCAAATGGTTGGTTGATCTTCTCACACTTGTTCTTGCCTCCCAAGTAGTCTAAAAACAAGCTTAACCCAATCGTGGGCGAGTTTCTACAGCTTATAAGGGTTTGGAACAAGTTTTCTCAAATTTACACTTTGATCCTCAATTTTCCTGACGCGTGAACAGTGCACTGTGGTCGCGGAAAGACCGCGGCTCGACCGCGGTGAACGCTGGGCATTCTGCCTCGACGCTTGATCTGCCGCGGTTCCACCGCGGTCGCGGTGGATCTTGCTCAGTCCATCTTTTTGCTTCTTTGTGCTCGGGTACTTCTTGAGTGGGCGTTTTATTCACATTATTGACTCCAAAATACTCTGTAGTGCTTCCTCACTTAGAATATTCCATGCGAAGCAAAAGAGCACTATTTAGAGCATTTTGTTATCAATTTGACTATAAAACAACAATAAAACATGGTAATATTAAGGTGTAAATATCATTTATATAGCCTAATATCAAGAAGCAACATGTGTCAAGGATGACCAATCATCAATAATTCAACCATGTTCACACCGGATACAAAACTTGTGACCAGATAAGATGTTGACATTGAATACAAACCTGTGGGATGATAAAAAGCAATTCAAGATATGTCTGTTACGTAAACGTTACAGAAGAACCCAAGATTTCCCTCATCTTTATGAAGCTTTATTACCCTTTATTATTCTTTATTGCTTTTTATTATAGCATTAATATTGCTAATCAATTGGTAGATCATACACCACATAGCTCTAGTATAAATAGAGGCTTACATTCTATTGCAAGAAATCAAGAAATACTGATAGCAAAAATTAGTATTCTTTCTCTCAAGCTTTTTTATAAAGGTTTATCTTCTTGATCCCTATGAGAAAATTCTAAAGCCCAGGCTTGTATTTTATTTAATTATTCTTATTTTAATTATTTTGTTCTTTATTGCTTTATTTTATCTGATCAATTTAATCCACGTATCTATAAATCATGATACAAATTTAGTTGTACCATTTTTTCTGGTAAACACATTTATTTCTCAAGTTTAATAGGTTTTTCTTCACCAAAAGAAGATTAGAAAGATGAAAAATAAAAAAATGAAACAAAAAAAAGATACAACGAGAATAAAAGGTTGATTAAAAGGGGGAGTATTTCATAATTAAACAAGCTTATAAAGGAGACATTGAAAATTCGCATTAGGTAAGTTCAAATTAATTCTTTGCAAATCACATTAGAAAAGTTTCAAATACTTTGTACTCTTTTTAGGTTTAAAAGTATTTTTTAGTAAATAAAATGTAAAAATGCGAACATGTTTTAACACTTTCATAAAATGAGTAAAGTACGAGTAAATAATTTTTAATTGTTGCTAACCACATTTTATAATAACGAATATGTTCACGTAAAGTTGATGGCCTTTTTACCGTTCAATCAGACATCAATCCTGTGATATTTTTGTACAATGCAGCAAGTACTAGAACAAACTAAAGGAAAAACCATTGCGGCGAATATAAATAGATTAACACAATTATTATTTTAATTTTTATTTAATCTCAACGTACAATTATCATGACATTGTAATTTTTTGTTAATTTTTATATAGAATGTAAACACATCTTTTGAATATATTTATATTTTTTCAAGAATTTTCGAGCGACACACGCAACGCGCGTATATTAAGACTAGTATAGACTAATATTTAGTAGGCGTTTGGACATAAATTCCAGTTTTTTTTTTGGAATTTCACTAAAATTTATTTTGAAGATGAAGTTGTGTTTGGTTATAACCTTTGCAATGTATTTTGATGTATTTTTTTCCAAAACCATGATATGATTTACACCCACAATTTGTAAAAACTATCAAAATCATCCCAACTTGACAATCCTACCCGAAAGAAACAATTAAACTTGTTTATTGCTTAACTGCACTCATATTTTTTTTATTAGAAAAGATAGTGAAAGTCTATGAAATTAATTTTTCTAAAGATGAAGAAAACTTGATAATTACAATGTAAAATTTATTAGCAAAGATTTCTTCATCTCATTAACTTGATCTTCTTACTAATTTAACTTAGTTATAGTTTCTCTCAATCGTATGAAATAACAAGAGAAAGTGGGTGTTTGATGGTTAATTAGGTATTTAACTCTAGTGGGTATATAGGGTTTTTTTTTTTAAAGTCCAAGAAATTGGGGTAAAATTTTAAAATCTAAAAGTTCCGAACATACAAATTTTAAGTGAAAAACTAGTTCAAAGTACTTTTTCAAATTTGAAATCCATTTTCAAGTATTGAAAAATTATTAAATTTTCATAACCAAACATTGTTTGCAATTTTTTTCCGGGAAGAAAAAATACTTATGTCCAAGCGGGCTCTTAGTATCTCGTGTCGGCAGACTAACCCACTATACGTACAATCAATGGTGAGAAACATTTATCAGTAGTCATCCCCTTCAATTAGAGGTGTTTAAACAAAAATAATAAAAACTAGAGGACCAGCTTTAAAAATCGGGATAAGTTCAAGTGTCCATTTAAGAGCCAGCTTCTGGGAGGCTAAAAGTACTTTTTTTTTCTTCAGAAAAAGTACTTTTTCGGAAATTTGATGTAACGATCCGACCGATAGTTTTGAGAATTACTGTCCCGTTTGGCGGCATAAGGTCTTGAGCAACTTCGTATTGAGTATTATGACTTGCGTGTATGGCCAGTTTTTGGATGATTCGGGGTCAATTTGGAAGAAAAATTCCTGTTTTAGAAGCTTAAGCGGTAAGAGTTTACCAGAATTTGACTTTTATATAGACAACTCTAGAATGGTGTTTTGATGATTCCAATAGCTTCGTATGGTGATTTTGGACTTAGGTGTGCGTCCAGATTTGGATTTGGAGGTCCGTAGGGTAATTTGAAGCGTTTCGGCGAAAATTGAAAAGTTAAGTTTTGGAAGATTGAGATTTGAAAGGTTTGATCGAAAGTTGACTTTGGTGATATCGGGGTTGGAATGAGATTTCGAGAGTTGGATTAGCTTCGTTATGTCATTTGAGACTTGCATGCAAATTTTGACGTCCTTTCGGGTTGATTTGATATGTTTCGGCGCGAGTTGTAGAAGTTGGAAGATTTAACAATTCATAAGTTTGATTCGTGGTGCGATTCATAATTTTGACGTTGTTAGATGTGATTTGAGGCCTCGACTAAGTTCGTATCATATTTTAGGATGTGTCGGTATATCTAGTTGAGGTCCCGGGAGCCTCGGGTGTGTTTCGGATGGGTTAGGGCCATTTCTCTATGTTATTTGACTGTTGTTGCTGGTGTCTGAACTTCTTCTTCGTGATCGCGAAGTTCCAGTCGCGATCACATTGCTTGTTTTGCGGCTGATCAATTTCATTATTACGTTCGCACGCCTTTCCCCGCGTTTGCAAAGCTTAGGCAGTCAGATGTCCGCGTTCATTGCTGCCTCTCCGCGTTCGCGTACTAGAAATGGGCACTGGCGATCATTTACTCATCGCATTCGTGTGTCTTTTTGTGCGTTCGCGTAGGTTATTGTCCTTATTCATCGTGTTCGCATCTACTTGTTCGCTTTCGTGTAGGGTCATTTTGGCAGACTTTATTTTTTGCTCTTCGTGGGATGTTCCGCGATCACGATGTGTTATAACTGGGCAGAATATAAAAGTACTCTATTTCGAGGGTTAGCCATTTTTATCATTTTTAGAGTTGTAGACCTCGGATTTGAGCCATTTTTCATGGGCTTTTAAAGCAAATTATTGGGGTAAGTATTCTTCAGCTGGAATTTATTATATTCCATGATTCTATATTTATTTTATCTTAAAATTAGTGGTTTTGAGTTGAGAACTCGTATTGGAATGGGTGTTCGAGTTATTTTATTTGAAGGACGAATTGATATCGGAATTTGATAATTTTGGTATGGTTGAACTTGTATTGGAATGGGTGTTCGAGTTTTATAAATTTTATCGGGTTTCGAGGTGCGGGCTCGGGATTCGACTTTTGGGTCGAATTTTAGTTCTTGTTAAAGATTGAAGTTTTATTATCCGGAATTGTTTTATATGAGTTTAATTTATGAATTGAAGTTATTTTGGCTAGATTTGAGCCATCCAGAGGTTGTTTCACTCGAGAAGGTCATTTTAGAGTAGCGGTCTAGCTTCTTTGAGGTAAGCATCTTGCCTAACTTTGTGTAGGAGAACTACCCCTAAGGATTTGAGTTTTTGGTTCTAATTGTGTCATGTGAAGCCCGTGTACGCGAGGTGACGAGTACGTGCTCGGGCTTATTTGTGAAAATTTGACCGTTTAGGGCTCTTAGGTTCTTATGTTCATTAGACATGAAGTTGGTTTGTTATGTTAAATCCCCCATTTGCTAAATTCACTCTTATGTGTCTTAATTGGAATTAATTGCTCCATGTTTTATCCTTATTGCCGCTTAAAATCTTATGCGCCTTAATTGAAGTCGTTGCTTCTTTTAGTGCTACGCTATCCTTTCTGTAATTACTTATCCTTGATTGAAGTTATTTTTATGTTTCCCATAATATGCTTATCCTTAATTGAGTTTGTTGAATCTCTTCCGCAATTGCTCAACCCTAATTGAAGTTTTGTTACCCCTTATCATTGTTGACTTATCCTTAACTGGAGTCATTGATTCACGTTATCCCTCTTATTGTTGAATTGTACTTATGTGGAATCATTGCTACACAATGTCTCTTTTTTGTTGAGCTAATGTTATGTTATACCATTATTTCTTGTTGTGTTTTTCCTTGTGAGCTCATTCTTCCATTTCTTTGTGTTCTGGAGTTCCTGAGTTGATTTATTTGTCGTATTCTTGTGCTATTGGCATTGTTGCTGCTGTGTTCAGTGTTGTTATTGTGGCACGAGGTTTCTGTCGTGCGGTTGTTATTACGGCGCGATATTTTTGTCGTGTGGTTGTTATTATGGCACGAGATTTCTGCCATGCAGTTGTTATTGTGGCACGAGATTTTTGCCGTGCGGTTGTTTGTCACTACCCAAAACCAACCCGTCGTGATAGCGTCTATCATGGGACTAGGTAAGCCGACTACTTAAATATTTCCAACACTTTAAATCTTTGAAAGATACTAAAAGCAGCTCAATTAAAGGAAAATATTTTAGAAACAGAATAGGAAAATCATAACTCAATACATAAATCCTTCCCAAAATCGGGGTGTCACTGAGTACATGAGCATCTACATAAAAACATAGTCTAATATACTGTCTAGAAAGTAAAACTGAATCATAAACTGAAAGATAAGGGAGAGAGTCAAGGTTTGTAGATGCCAAGCAGCTACCTCGATAATCTCCGAAGGTCTGCACTCTGCAAATCAACAACCGCTGTGACCAGAAGCACCTGGATCTGCACACGAGGTACAGGGTGAAACATGAGTACAACCAACTCAATAAGTAACAAATCTAACCTTTGGACTGAAAGTAGTGATGAGTCCAATTATTACAGTCCACGATCAACATTTAACAATACAGAAAGTTACAGAAAATATGACAGTGATATCTCAAAAATTCATAATCTAAAAGTGAAGGTGCAAGAAATTAGACATGCTTTCAACAAGAACTTATAACAAAACTTAGCACATAACAGGGCAGATCCAACCCAGGGAAGGTCCAGCCTGAATGCAAATAAATCAGGGCAGATCCAACCCATATGAAAATAACTGCCAGCATTGCATCCACTGTGGATGTGCAAACTCCGGAGGGGTCGATCCAACCCTACTGCGGCATGCAGCCCGATCCCATAAATACTACTCACAATAGACCCTCAGCCTTATTCAGTCCATAATCTCTCCAATCTTTTGGGCTCACTAGAATCAGGATAATCAGCCCAAACAATGATGATATGGTGTGCCAAGTAAAAACAACAAAGACTGAGACATAATATGCAAGCAATAAATGTGACTTAATACAAATTTACAGATTAAGCAATTAATTTAACAGCAAAGAACGACCATTGTGGGTACCTATACTACCAACACATAGCCTAAGCAAGGTTTCTAATATGATTGACTGCTCAATAGCTCTAACACATGGTGAAAATACGGGTAGCAGCAAAATTTAACAACTATTCTGTTCCATGGAATCGAATAAGTAACAATTCCTACGGTGCACACCTACATGCCCGTCACCTCAACACCAATCACATACCATGAAATTCAGGGTTTCATACCCTTAAAACCAAGTTTAGAAGTGTTACTTACCTCAAACTGTGAAAATCCCTACTCCGGCAAGCCCTTGCCTCGCGAAACAACCTCCAAATTCCTCGAATCTAGCCATAAACAGTTTGATATAATCAACATAAGGTAAAGGAATCAATTCCATAAGAAATACTAAGCTATTAATCAAAAGTCAAAAAGTCAACTCAACACTCGGCCCCCAGGCCCACGTCTTGGGATCGGGTTAAAGTCATAAAATCTGAACACCCATTCAACCACGAGTCCACCTACACCAAAATTACTCAAATCCGATACCAAGATCTCAATAAAATCCTCAAAAATTGGCCTAAGAACTTTCCTCCATTTTTTCCCAATGTTTCACTCCAAATCACTAATTACATGTTGAAATCAAAGACATAAACATGGAATTTAACCAAAACTAAGTAAGAATCACTTACCGCAATCACCCACTTGAAAATCTCTCCAAGAATTGCCTCCCACCGAACTCCCAAAATCAAATTTGTTGTATGAACTTAAACTCTAGTTTTTTAAATATTTTAAGCCTGCCCAGGTGACCCTTCTTCACGAACGCGACCCTCTTCTAGCGTTGGTATAGCGCAAATCAATCTGCTGCCCAAAAGTTTTCTACGCGAATGCGAGGTACCACTCATGAATACGATGCCTTGTTGACCCCAAGCTTCACGAACGTGATCACTTTTCTATGAACGCGTAGACCAAATGCATGGGGTCCCAATCCTCTCCCCTCTTCTTCGCGAACGACCCCCTTCTCGCATTTGCGGTACACCATCTACCCAGATCTTTGAGAACACGGCTCCTACTTCACGAACACAAAGAACAAATCTTCCCCTGCCTCTAGATCCCTCCGGGAACACGGGACTCCCATGGCGAATGCGAAGAAGGAAACCAGACACCAGAAATCTGCAGCTTCAGCCATCTTCCAAGTCCAAATTCCATTCCGTTAACCATCCGAAATCCACCTGAGGCCCCTGGGACCTCAACCAAACCTACCAACAAGTCCTCAAACATCATACGAACTTAGTCGAGCCTTCAATCACATCAAACAATGCTAAAACCACGAATCACGCATCGATTCAAGCCTAATGAACTTTTGAACTTCTAAATTCCACATTCAATGCCGAACCTATCAAATCACGCCCGATTGACCTAAAATTTTGCAGACAAGTCACAAATGACACCATGGGTGTACTCCAACTTCTGGAACCCCTATCCGAACCCGGTAATCACAAATTCCACTCTCGTCCAAACTTCCCAAATTTCCAACTTTCGTCATTTCAAGCCTAATTTAACTACTGACCTCCAAATCATTATCCAAGCACATTCCTAAGTCTAAAATCACCCAACGAAGCTAATTGTACAATCAAAACTCCATTACAGAGTCTTTTACACACAAGTCAACATACAGTCAACCATTTCAACTTAAGCTTTCAACCTTGAGACTAAGTGTCTCAATTCATTCCAAACTTCTCCGAACCCGAACCAACTACCCTAGCAACTCACATAACAACTATAAAGCATAAAATGAGCAGTAAATGGGGAAACGAGGATACAAATCTCAAAACGACCGGTCGGGTCATTACACCCTCCCCTTCTTGAACAAACGTTCATCCTCGAACGGGTCTAGAAACATACCTGGAGTCTCAAATAGGTATAGATATCTGCTCTGCATCTCCCGCTCGGTCTCCCAAGTAGCCTGCTCAACTGGCTGACCTCTCTATTGGACCTTCACTAAATCTATATCCTTTGACCTCAACTTTTGAACCTGCCGACCCAAAATAGCCACCTGCTCCACATCATAAGTCAAATCATCATCCAACTGAACTTTGCTAAAATCCAAAACATGAGATGGATCACCAACAAACTTCCGGAGCATAGAAACATGAAATACCGGATGAACACCCGACAGACTAGGTAGCAAGGCAAGCTTATACTCCATCTCTCCAATCCTCTAAAGCACCTCAAATGGCCCAATATACTGAGGGCTCAACTTGACCTTCTTCCCAAACCTCATAACACCATGCATGGGTGAAACCTTGAGAAGCACCCTCTCCCCAATAATGTAAGCAACATCACGAACCTTCCGATTGGCATAACTCTTTTGTCTAAGACTATGCCGTGCGAAGCTGATCCTGAATCAATTTAATCCAAAGCATCCTGAACCAAGTCAGTACCCAATAGCCTAGCCTCACCCGGCTCAAACCAACCCACCGCAGATCGACACCATCTCCCATAAGAGCCTCATACATAGCCATTTGAATGCTCGGCTATTAACTGCTATTGTATGCAAACTCTGTGAGTGGTAGAAACTAATCCCATGAACCCCCGAAATCTATGACACAAGTATGTAGCATATTCTCCAATATCTGAATAGTGCGCTCAGACTGTCTGTCCAACTAAGGGTGAAATGTTGTACTCAACTTAACCTAGGTGCCCGACACTCGTTGCACAGCTCTCTAAAACTGCAATGTAAACTGCGTGCCCCAATTTGAAATGATGGACACCGGTACATCGTGAAGGCGAACAATCTCGCGGATGTAAATCTTAGACTGCTCTGAAGAATAAGTAGTCCCAACTAGAATGAAGTGCGCGAACTTGGTCAGCCAATCCACAACCACCCAAATAGCATCGAACTTCTTCGAAGTCTATAAGAGCCTAACTATGAAATCCATGGTGATACACTCCCATTTCCACTCTGGAATCTCAAGCCTCTGAAGCAATCCACTCGGTCTCTATACTCATACTTCACCTGCTGACAGTTTAGGCATCAAGCTATGAATCCCACTATATCCTTCTTCATTCTCCTCCACCAATAACGCTGTCTCAAGTCATGGTACATCTTCACGGCGCCCGAAATACCGCGAACTGTGGGCCTCCTCAAGAATCAACTCATGTAGCCCATCTACATTAGACACACAAATCCGACCCTATATTTTCAACACTCCATCATCCCCAACAGTAACATCTTTGGCATCACCATGCTGAACCGTGTCCTTTAGGACAAGCAAATGGGGATCATCATACTGGCGCTCTCTGATGTGATCATATAAGGAAAATCGAAAAACCACACAAGCTAGAACCCGACTTTGCTCTGAAACATCTAATCTCATAAACTGGTTGGCCAAGGCCTGGACATCAACTACAAGTAGTCTCTCACTAATAGGAATGAATGCAAGGCTACCATACTTACGGCTTTTCTACTCAAGGCATCGGCCACCACATTGGCCTTCCCGGGATGATACATAATGGTAATATGATAGTCCTTTAGAAATTCCAACCATCTTTGCTGCCTCAAATTTATATCCTTATGTTTGAACAAGTGCTGGAGATTCCGATGATCTGTAAATACCCCACAAAACATGCCATAGAGATAGTGCCTCTAAATCTCCAATGCATGAACAATGGCAGCCAACTCCAAATCATGAATAGAGTAGTTCTTCTCATGAGGCTTCAACTAACGCAAAGCATAAGCAATCACTCTACCCTCCTACATCAAGACACACCCAATACCAATTCGAGAAGTATCACAATGCACTGTATAAGAGCCTGAAGCTGAAGGTAGAACTAGAACTGGAGATGTGGTCAAGGCAGTCTTGAGCTTCTTAAAGCTCTCCTCACACTCATCCGACCACCTGAATGTAGCACCCTTCTGGGTTAATTTGGTCAAAGGAGATGCAATAAATGAGAAACCCTTCACGAAGCGACGATAATAACCAGCCAAGCTGAAAAAGCTCTGAATCTCCGTAGCTGAGGACGGTCTGGGACAACTCTGGACTGCCTCTATCTTCTTTGGATCCACCTTAATCCCCTCACTGGACACCACGTGCCCAAGAATGCCACCAAACTAAGCCAAAACTAACACTTGAAGAACTTGGCACAAAATTTCTCCTCACTCAACCGCTGCAACACAATCCTCAAATGCTAGGCATGCTCCTCCTAGCTACATGAGTACACTAAGATATCATCAATGAATACTATGACAAACGAGTCGACGTAAGGCTAAAATACACTATTCATCATATGCATGAATGTTGTTGGGGCGTTGGTTAACCCAAAAGACAACATAAGGAACTCATAATGACCATAACGGGTCCTAAATATCATTTTTAGAATATCCGAGTCTCGAATCTTCAACTGGTGATACCCAGATCTCAAATCAATCATAGAGAACACTCGCGCTCCTTGAAGCTGGTCAAATAAATCATCAATACGCGGCAAGGGATACTTGTTCTTGATTGTAACTTTGTTCAACTGCCTATAGTCGATGCACATCCACATAGTACCATCCTTCGTATTCACAAACATAACCGATGCACCCCAAGGAGACATATTAGGCCTAATAAACCCCTTAACAAGAAGCTCTTGAAGCTGCTCTTTCAATTTCTTCAACTCAGCTGGTGCCATACAATATGGAGGAATAGAAATAGGTTAAGTGCCCAGCACCAAGATAATACCAAAGTCAATATCCCTATCAGGCGGCATACCCCGAAGGTCTACAGGAAACACATCCAGAAAATCTCGCACCACCGGAGCAGAGTTAATAGTAGGAGCATCAGCACACAAAGGCCAAATATGATAGACATCCCTTCCCAACCATCCGTCGAGCCTTCAAATATGAAATCACCCTGGTGGGAACATAATCTAGAGAACCTCTCTACTCGATCCTGGCAAACCCAACATTGCCAACGTCATGATCTTAGCGTGACAATCCAGAATAGCACGACACGGAGACAGTCAGTCCATACCCAAGATCACATCAAAATCAACCGTATTAAGCAATAAAAGATCAACTCTCATCTCCAATCCCCAATCGTCACTACACATGACCGATATATACGGTCCGCAATAATAGTATCACCTAGTGGCGTAGATACATGAACAGATGAAACTAAGGACTCACGGGGCATATCCAGATAATGAGCAAAATACGATGATACATACGAATAAGTGGAACTAGGGTCAAATAATATAGAAACATCCATGTGGCATACTAAGATAATACATGTGATCACTGTGTCTGAAGCAACGGTATCTGGCCTGGTAGGAATAACATAGAATCGAGCTTGACCGCCACCTAATCGGCCTCCCCTCTAGGGTGACCCCTAGCTGCCTGAGCCCCACCCCAAGCTGGGTGGGTGGATGGTGAAGTAACTGGTGCTGAAGTTGTGGCTTGACTCCTCTACTAAACTTGACCTCCCGTAAGGTGGGGACAAAAATTTCTTCACATGACCCAACTCTCCACACTCAAAACATCCCCTCTCAAAAAATGGTGGAAAATACTATGGCGGACCCCCAAAATCAGAATAACTACCAAGAGAACTTAGTGCAAACAAACCCTAAACTGAAGGTGCACGAGATTAACTAGGGCTGGGCATTTATCGGGTAAACCGATAACCTGAACCGTTAATTATTTATTGGGTTAATAGTTCGGTAACAATTTTGATTTCTTTTCACTATTGGGTTATCGGTTCGGGCCTCGGTTTGGCAATTCTGTTAATGGGTTAACCGATAACCTAATAAGGATTAACAAAATTACTATTTTACCCTTAAGTATATACATATGCAGATATGCTAGGGCTTCATTCTTTCGGTCTTTCCTATTCTTTCTCAGCCTCAGTCGCATTCTTCAGACTCTTCACTCTTCAATTGCTTCAAAGTTCACATTTCTCAGTCGCATTCTTCAGCATCATCTTCATTCTTCGTGTAAGTTTTTAGTTGCTTCATCTTCAATTTCAGTTGCCTTCATCTTTATCTTCAGTTGATTCAATAGTTTATTAAGTGAATGATAGAGAAGAAAGAACTTATGCCTAAATAATCACAAAGATACCTTGAGTATACAAAACTTCCATAAATTAAACTTTTATATATTCTATACGTGACATTCTTAAATATATACTTAGGCTTCTATATTCCTTTTCTATATATATATATTCCTTTTATATTGAGCAAAAAATATATATTCCTTTTTTATATATGCCTAAATAATACATGCTGATGCTATTGACGATCCTTCAGAATTTGTATTTTTGTAAGCTGCTTCAAGAATTCTTTTAGGGTTCACTACAGTACCATTTGGTTCATTAATATCTATAGAAATAAGTGAATTTCTCATAATACATGCTGGAAAATACTTTGTTAAATTGCGCTGCAAAATACTATTTTAGTCTTTGAGTGGTTAGATTTTGTACATTAAAAGGCACATATAAATTGTGAATGGGAAGGTTCGGTATGTATTTTGTTCAGTTGCCTTATATCTAGATTCTTCATCTTCAGTTGCCTTATATCTAGATTCTTCTAATTCGTTTTTTAATTTATTGCATTGCTGCTTGATTTATTTTAAATTCAAACTCACAGTGACACAAACGCATGGATGAAAATATCATAATTGATAAAGGTGATTGGTGAAAATGGAGCTTCTAATTCAAATGTGACGGCACAATCTCAATCAGTTCAATCGACAGTAAGGAAACAAAAAAAGAGGTCTCCTACATGGGATCATTTTGACCAAATTATTGATTCGGAAGGAAATAAAAAGAGTGTCTATAAGCATTGCAAAAGAGAATATTTTGCTGATATAAAAGATAATGGTACGAAATTGCTACTTACGTATATGACCAATTGGTACCATTCTTGACTACTTCAATATGCGAATATTAGTTGCAGATTTGTGGCTTAGTAGCAACATTATGTTGATGTTTGTAGTATTGGAAACTGGAAAGTTGTAGCAGAAACATTATGTTGAATATTAGTTGCAGATTCTTTGTTCAATGTAGTGTTTGATTATATTTGTTGCAGATTTTTTGTTGAATATGTTGAAAGTTGTAGCAACAACATTATTTTTGATTGAATATTACTTCAATGTAGTGTTGCAGACTCTTTGTTGAATATGTTGAAAGTTGTAGCAACAACATTATGTTTGATTGAATATTACTTCAATGTAGTGTTGGAAACTGGAAACTGGAAATGTTGTCAAAACCGATATAAAAATGTTTTAGTTGTGGCTAGAAACAAGTTTTAAAACTGTTTTACTCTTCTCTTTTTTGCTTAACTCTAGATTGAGTTATCTTATCGGGTAAACCGATAACTGAACCGATAATGATCGATAACCGATTAACTGATAACTAATATCTTATCTGTTTGATTATCGGTTTATCATATTTGTAAATCGATAATCGATATGCTAAACCGATAATATTCATAACTGAACCGACTGATGCCCACCCCTAAGATGAACTATGAGCTGGGAGACACTGAGGCATGACTGACCCGGTCTAGCATTGTAAGAACCATGGCTGGATGATGTACCACGGTGAACTGGAGGAGCCATCTGAGCGGGCCTATATGGACGACCCTTGCTGTGGTGGAACTGACCCCCAGAAGGAACACCGCTAAAACCGCCCGAACCACAAGGCCTCTTGGCCTCCCTCTCCTCACGCTCTTGACTACGAACCAACTCTAGCCACCGAGAAATGTCAACCACCTCGTCGAACGTAGCACCAGAGACACTCTCCCGACTCATAACAAAATGGTGTTGATAGTAAAGGCCATTACTGAACCTCCTAATCCTCTCCCTCTCAGTAGGAACCAACCAAACTGCATGACAAGCCAACTCTAAAAATTTCATCTCGTACTGGGTCACAAACATGCCATCCTGATGCAGCTGCTTGAACTGCCTACACAACTTCTCTCTGCGGGTCTGTGGCACAAACTTCTCCAAGGAGAGAACGGAGAACTCGTGCCAAGTAAGGGGTGATGCACCGACTGGCATGTGCCTCTCATAAGCCTCCCACCATCTGAAGGCAGCCCCAGTGAACTGAAAAGTAGTGAACAAGATCCCAATGGTCCCGTATGAAGAATCTGCTAGCACTTATCCAAAAAGTCCTAGGCATCTTCAGACTCAGCCCCACTAAATGATGGAGGCTGGATCCTTCCAAACCTCTCTAATCTCCTCTACTTTTCATCAATCTTAATGGGACCCACCTAGGCCTGACCAGCTGCAACCGCCTGGGCTGGCATTACCCCCAGCGTTTGAAGTCCCTACAACACCTACATTGTAGTACGGGTGGCGGGAGTCTGAGTACCTCCCTCGGCCTAAGAAGTGGCTTCTACAGTCTGAACAGAAACTACCTGAGCAAGGGTGGTGCATACAGTCAAAATTTGAGTCAAAGCCTCCTGAAGGGCTGGAATCGCAATGGGCATAGTTGGTGCCTGAGCTGGCCCCACTGGCTCTACTACGTCCGGACCCTACTCCTAAGTTGGGGCAACTAGTGGATCTACAAGTGCTGCTCTAGCTGCACCTCTGCCCCTACCGCAACCTCAGCCTCTCGTGGCCCTAGCTGGTGGTATTGGTGGTTGTTTGTCCTGCCTAGTAACACGTGTCTTCACCATCTATGAGAGAATAAAATAACGGAAGTTTAGTTCCCGGAATCAACAAATCCGCACGACAAGAATACAAGAATGTGAAGTTTCCTAATGGTTCGGTGGCCTCTCAAGATAAGTACATGTGTCTCTGTACTGATCCGCGAGACTCTACTAAAATTGCTCATGACTCGTTAGACCTATGTAAACTAGGATCTGATACCAACTTGTGACGACCTAAAACCAATTCGTCGTGATGGCACCTATCATGGTATTAGGTAAGTCGACTACTTAAATATTTCCAACACTTTAAATCTTTAAAAGATACTAAAAGCAGCTCAATTAAAAGAAAATATTTTAGAAAAAGAATAGGAAAATCATAACTTGATACATAAATCCTTCCCAAAATCGGGGTATCATTGAGTACATGAGCATCTACATAAAGACAAAGTCCGGTATACTGATTAGAAAGTAAAACTGAATCATAAATTGAAAGTTAAGGGAGGAAAGTCAAGGTATGCGGACGCCAAGCAGCTACCTCGATAATCTCCGAAGGTCTGCACTCTACGAATCAACAACCGTCGTGGCCAGAAGCACCTGGATCTGCACACGAGGTACATGGTATAGCGTGAGTACAACCAACTCAATAAGTAACAAATCTAACTTTTGGACTGAAAGTAGTGATGATTCCAATTATTACAGTCCACGTTCAACATTTAACAGTACAGAAAGTTACAGAAAAATATTACAGTGATATCTTAGAAATTCATAATCTACAAGTAAAGGTGCAAGAATTTAGACATGCTTTCAACAAGAACTTATAACAAAACTTAGCACATAACAGGGCAGATCCGGCCCAGGGCAGGTCCATCCTGAATGCAAATAAACCAGTGCAGATGCAACCCATATGTAAATAACTGCTAGCATTGCACCCATTGTGGATGTGTGACTCTAGAGGGGTCGATCCAGCCCAAGCGCTATAATAAGCCAAGTCCTGTCATGGATAAATAAAACCTATTGCGGCGTGCAAGCCGATCCCATAAATACCACTCACAATAGACCATCAACCTTACTCAGTCCAAATCTCTCCGATCTCTTGGGCTCACTAGAATCAGGATAATCAGCCCAAACAATGATGATATGGTGTGCCAAGTAAACAACAAAGACTAAGATATAATATATAAGTAATAACTATGACTGGGTACAAATTTATAGATTAAGCAATTAAATTAACAACAAAGAACGACCATTGTGGGTCCCTATACTACCAACACAAATCCTAAGCAGGGTTAATAATATGACTGACTGCTCAATAGCTCTAACACATGGTGAAAATATGGGTAGCGGTAAAATTTAACAACTATTCATTCCATGGAATCGACTAAGTCACAATTCTTACGGTGCACGCCTACATGCCCGTCACTAGCACATGTTTCACCTCAACATCAATCATATGCCATGAAATTCGGGGTTTCATACCCTCAGAACCAAGTTTAGAAGTGTTACTTACCTTGAACTATGAAAATCCCTACTCCAACAAGCCCTTGCCTCGCAAAACGGCCTCCAAATGCCTCGAATCTAGCCATAAACAGTTCGATACAATCAACATGAGCTAAAGGAATCAATTATAAGAAATACTAAGTTATTAATCAAAAGTCAAAAAGTCAACTCAACAGCTGGCCCCCGGGCCCACGTCTCAAAATCGGGTTAAAGTCACAAAATTCGAACACACATTCAACCACGAGTCCACCTACACCAAAATTACTCAAATCTGATACCAAAATATCAATCAAATCCTCAAAACTCAGCCTAAGAACTTTCCTCCATTTTTCCCCAATGTTTCACCCCAAATCACTAATTAAATGATGAAATTAAAGACATTAACATGGAATTTAACCAAAGCTGAGTAAGAATCACTTACCCCAATCATCCACTTGAAAATCTCTCCAAGAATCGTCTCTCACCGGGTTCCCAAAATCAAACTTGTGTTATGAACTTAAACCCTAGTTTTTTAAATATTTTAAGTCTACCCAAGTGTCCTTTCTTCGCGAACGCGACCCTCTTCTTGCGTTCGCGTAGCACAAATCAATCTGCCGCCCAAAAGTCTTCTACGCGAATGCAAGGTACCACTCAAAAAACACAATGCCTTGCTGACCCCAAGCTTCGCGAACGTGATCACCCATCCGTGAACGCGATGACCAAACACATGGGGTCCCATTCCGCTCCCCTCTTCTTCGCGAACGCGACCCCCTTCTCGCATTAGCGATGCACCATCTACCCAGAACTTTGTGAACGCGGCTCCGACTTCGCAAACACGAAGAATAAATCTTCCCCTGCCTCCAGATCCCTTGGCGAATGCGGGACTCCTATCGCAAACGCGAAGAAGGAAACCAGACACTAGTAATCTGCAACTTCAGCCATCTTCCAAGTCCAAATTCTAATCCGTTAACCATCCGAAATCCATTCGAGGCCCTCGGGACCTCAACTAAACCTACCAACAAGTACTAAAACATCATACAAACTTAGTCGAGCCTTCAAATCACATCAAACAATGCTAAAACCACGAATCACACATCGATTCAAGCATAATGAACTTTTGAACTTCTAACTTCCACATTCGATGCTGAAACATATCAAATCACGTCCGATTGACTTCAAATTTTGCAAACAAGTAACAAATGACACCACAAACCTACTATAACTCCTGGAACCCCAATCCAAGCCCGGTAACCACAAAGACCACTCTCATTCAAACTTACTAAATTTCCAACTTTTGTCATTTCAAGTCTAATTCAACTACTGACCTCTAAATCACTATCAGTACATTCTCCTAATTCCAAAATCACCCAACGGAGCTAACAAAACCATCAAAACTCCATTCCAAAGTCTTTTACACATAAGTTAACATCCGGTCAACCATTTTAACTTAAACTTTCAACCTTTAGACTAAGTGTCTCAATTCATTTCGAAATCTCTTCGGACCCGAATCAACTACCCCAGCAAGTCACATAACAATTGCAAAGCATAAAATGAGCTAATGTTATATTATACCTTATCCTTGTTGACTTACCCTTAATTGGAGTCATTGATTCACATTATCCCTCCTATCGTTGAATTGTACTTATGTGGAACCATAGCTACACAATGTCTATTTCTTGTTGAGCTAATGCTATGTTATACCATTATTTCTTGTTGTGTCTTTCCTTGTGAGATCGTTCTTCCGTCTCTTTGTGTTCTGGAGTTCCTAAGTTGATTTATTTATCGTATTCTTGTGTTATTGTCGTTGTTGTTGTTGTTACTTTAGTGTTGTTATTGTGGCACGAGGTTTCTGTTGTGCGGTTGTTATTATGGCGTGAGATTTCTGTCGTGTGGTTGTTATTGTGGCACGAGGTTTCTACTGCGCGATTGTTATAGTGGCATGCAGTTTATGTCGTGCGGTTGTTATTGTGCATGAGGTTTTTGCTGTGCAGTTGTTATTGTGGCACGAGGTTTCTGCCATGAGATTGTTATTGTTGCACGAAGTTTCTGCCATGCCGTTGTGATTATTGATACACATGGGTGATATAAGGAAAGTTGTGATTCATTTTACGATTCGAGACTACGAGGCGGTACCTCAGGAGTGTTATTTTTGTCATTTCCCCTTTTTTGCATTCCGAGGCCTTAAAAACCTCTTTCTATCTTACCTCGATTTACGCGCGCAGTCCGAGCACGTAGCTGGAAAGCCAATATGTGAAAATCTGTGAAAAATGATGAATTTCGACTTTAAAATAAATTTAAGTTGACTTCAGTCAACATTTTGGATAAACAGACCCGGACCCATGATTTGACGACCCCGAAGGGTCCGTAGGAAAATATGGGACTTGGGCGTATGCCCGGAATCAAATTCCAAGGTCGCAAGCCCGAGAAATGAATTTTTAAAGAAAATTATTTTTTGGAATATTTATGAGTTTTTGAAAATGAAATGTGTTTAAAACTTGATGGTATCAAGCACGTATTTTGGTTCTGGTGCCCGGAATAGGTCTTATATGTGATTTAAGATAAGTCTGTGAAATTTGGTAATAAACGGACTTGAGATGATGTAAATCGGATCGTATTTGAGAAAAATTTGGAAAATTTGAAGTTCTTGAGAAATTTCATAATTTTGATGCTAAATTCATAGTTGTTGATGTTAT
Source organism: Nicotiana tabacum (assembly GCF_000715075.1). Lineage (NCBI taxonomy): Eukaryota > Viridiplantae > Streptophyta > Magnoliopsida > Solanales > Solanaceae > Nicotiana > Nicotiana tabacum. The sequence goes on from NC_134101.1 coordinate 161,961,492, forward strand.
TTTAGTGAATTAAATGCACGAGCGAGTCTGTATGGTTGGTGTGCATGTTTGATTTGGAGCCCCGAGGGCTCAAGTGTGTTTTGGATAGGTCACGGGGTGGATTTTGGACTTGGAAAGTTGCAAACTTCAGCTGCTGCATTGCAGGCCTGCAGGCTTCGCATTGCAAATGTGAGTTTGCAAATGCGAAGGCTTTGTCGCAAATGCGAAAATAGCCCAGGCTAGCCTACCTCTCAAATGCAATCCCCCAGTTTGTAGCCAATCGTCGCAAATGCGACATGTTTGCAATTCCCACTTCGCAAATGCGAAAGTTGCTTCACAAATGCGAGCTTAGCAGAAGTCTAAGTTCGCAATTGCGAACCCTGGTCGCAATTGCGACATCTGCAACCTGCAATTTTATAACTTAGCCAAAAATCTTTCATTTTTCACACTCTTTCAAAACCAAAACACTCTTAGGCAATTTTTCAAAGACAACTCTTCTTCCAAATCGATTGTAAGTCAATTCTAACTAGTTTTCTTCAATCTTTAACATCCTTTCACATGATTTCAACTCAAAATCAATGATTTTCATGGGGGAAATTGGGTATTTTGGATAGAACCTAGGTTTTTCAAAAATTGGGGATTAGGACCTCGATTTGAGGTCCGATTTCAAAACAAATTGTATATTTGGGTTCGTGGGGAAATGGGTAATCGGGTTTTGGTTCGAACCTTAGGTTTTGACCATGTAGGCCCCGGGGCGATTTTTGACTTTTTGGGTAAAACTTTAGAAAACTCATTTTTATGCATTAGAATTGATTCATTTAGCATTTATTGATGCAATTAAGTAACTTGTGGCTAGATACGAGCGAATTAGTGGTGGAATCAAGAGGTAAAGCGATAGTAAAGACTTGAATTGTGTTCATGGCATCGAGGTAAGTGTTTGGTCTAACCTTAGCTTGAGGGATTAGGAGTCGAGTCCTATTTGCTATGTGGTATATGTTGAGTACGACGTATAGGTATAGTGACGAGTATCTATACGTTGGTGTCAAGCATGCCTGTTAGTCGTATATTGTGAGGATTATGACTTCGTTGTATTATTCATGCTTTGGTGATGATTTCTATTATTAGACAACGTTTGTGGAAGTAATTGTGACATTTGAACATTGAGGAGCATTGGCTCAAGTTGTATAATGAAATGTGAAAGTATAAGTGGTAATTGAACCTTTTAGAGCATTGGCTCAAGTTGTGAAGTGATTTATGAAGTAACAATGAGAAAAAGAAGAGAATTATTACATGGCCTCCCTTGCCGGGATGTTGATATTTCTTTTGATGTTGTTCCCTTGCTGGGATTCTTATTGTAATTTCATTTACTTCATTGCCCCATTGTTTGTGATTCTTGTTTGGGTGAGGAAGAGTGTTAAAACACGAAAGGTGATGTCGTGTATTGTTTGGTGAGAGAGTGTTAAAGCACGAAGGGTGATGCCGTGTATGATTTGTGAGGAAAGAGTGTAAAGCACTAAGGGTGATGCCGTGCCTCACGATGTACCATTCCGTGCCGATTATATTGATTATATGGTGAGGACGAGAGTAAAAGCACGAAGGTGATGTCGTGCACATTTTCATTACTTGATTCCTTTGGTGAGGACGAGAGTAAAATCACGATGGGTGATGCCGTGTACTTATTGATTTCTGATTCTTTGTTGATGTCTGAGATATGTTGTTCTTCCAATTACCTATTGTCTTTCTATTCTAAATTGATATTTCCCTCGCAGCATGTTAACCCTCCGATACTTGACTATATATTACTGTTCTTTTTTTCTGTTGTATATAGTTGAATTGCACAGGTTCATTTGGTAGTCTGGTCCTATCCTCGTCACTACTTCGCCAATGTTAGGCTAGGCACTTACCAGCACATGGGGTCGGTTGTGCTGATACTACACTCTGCACTGTGTGCAGATCCCGGAGCAGCAGCTTTTGGACCTTAGATTGGGTAGCTGCCTTCAGTCCACACGGAGATCCAAGGTAGTCCTGTAGGCGTCCGCATGCCCTGGCATCTCCCTTTATCCCTTTATTCCTGTTTCATTTACTTAATTCAGAAATAGTGTGTCTTTCATCTTTCAGTCTTTGGATGTAGTATTCTTAGATTGTCTATGAAACTGTGACACCAGTTATGGGTATTCGATGCTCAAACAGTGGTATTAGATACATATTCAGACAATTTATTGCTTTTCTTCCACTTATTGTAAATTTCGCTGCCTACACATTATTGCTTTATAATTGTTAAAGAATATAAAAGGGGTAAAAAGGTAATTGGTTCAAACAGTCGACTTGCCTAACTTACATTAGTAGGTGCCATCACGACTCCCGAGGGTGGAAAATCTGGGTTGTGACAAGTTGGTATCTGAGCTCTTGGTTACATGGGTCTCATAGTTCACAAACAAGCTTAGTAGACTCTGAGAGATCGGTACGGAGACATCTGTATTTATCCCCCAAAGGCTACAAAGTTAGGAAAACTTCACAGTTATTCTTTCATGTCGTGCGACTTGGTTTCTCAATGCTAATTGAATTTCTACTTTGTTCTTTCACAGATGGCGAGAACGCGCTATTCCTCATCCATTGACCAGCAGCCCGAGCTCCCAGCAGTAGTCCTACGAGGGGCATAGGGCAAGGCCGAGGCCGTGCTAGAGGCCGAGGTAGGGGCAAAGCTTAGCCCAGAGCAGCAACACCAGCAGCGGAGCCTCAGTTTGACTTTGATGATGAGGTTCTGGCCTCGATAGTTCCGGTAGGCCTAGCTTAGGTCCCAAAGGGGTTTATTGCTACCCCGGACTCCAGGATGCTCTGGTCCGTCTAGTGGGCCTTATGGAGAGTGTCACCCGGGCAAGCTTGCTTCTTGTAGCACCGACCGTCTCTTAGGCTGGAGAAGGAGCCCAGACTCTTGCTACTCGCACTCCGGAGTAGGTATCTCCCCAGTTCTAGACTCCAATAGTTCAGCCAGTTGGTGCAGTTCAGCCGGGCGTGGTAGCTTAGACCGGTGATGGAGCAACTATGTATGATGATGCTTTATGGAGGTTGGACAGGTTCACCAAGCTCTTCACTACTACTTTCAGCGGTGCATCTTCTAAGGATCCCCAGGATTATCTAGACAGTTGTCATGAGGTTCTTAGGAACATGGGGATAGTGGAGACCAATGAGGTCGATTTTGCTACTTTTCGCTTGTCTGGATCCGCCAAGACTTAGTGGAAAGATTATTGTTTGGCTAGACCAGCCTGATTGCCAGTTTTGACTTGGGAGCAGTTTACTCAGCTATTTCTGGAGAAGTTTCTCCCCATCACTCAAAGAGAGATCTATCAGAGGCAGTTTGATCACTCCAGCAGGGTTCTATGACTGTTACTCAGTATGAGACCAGATTCATCGACTTGGCTAGTCATAATCTTATCATACTTCCCACCGAGAGAGAGAGGGTGAGGAGGTTCATTGAGGGATTTATCCAGCCTATTCGGCTTTAGATGGCCAAGGAGACTGGGAGTGAGATTGCTTTCTAGGAGGTGGCCAATGTGGCCAGGAGAGTTGAGATGGTTCTATCGCAAGGAGGTGGTCAGGGGTCTGATAAACAATAAGTAATATCAAATACCTAATATTATTGCTTTGGATAACTATTATATTGATTAAAATCTTTAATATATATTTTTACTTTATATTTTATATTCTAATTAAATAAAAAGAAAAATTAATTATTTTTTAATAATAATATTTAAATTCATTTTTCTCTTTTATATAATAATATAATATACTACATGTAAATTGAATATGTATTGTCTTTTTTTTGTAATTCGACATTCAAAAGTACTTTTTGAAAAGATTGTCCAAACACAATTTGCTTATTAAAGTACTTCTTAAATGGACTGGCCAAACACAAATTGTAATTTTTCAAAAGTAATTTTAAAAAAAAAATACTTTTGAACAAAAGCACTTTTTAAAGTATAAGTAGTTTTGGTCAGCTTAGCCAAACGGGCACTAAGTACTAACCTCTTACTTATTGGATTAGTTACCTCCTATAGCAAAGGTTGATACCTTATTTATTTTAAATAAATATCCTTTTAAAAAATTATATTCCATAGCTACCTTTTAATTTTTTATAGCCAAATATCTATTTGTGGTCATCTCCTATCCTTAAGCCATAAAATAAGCTTTGTATAATTTTTTTTTTCTCATATCCCCTCAAATATTTCCTATCCCCTACCCCATATCTATTATCCCTCTCTCTCCCTCTACTTCCCGATGTCTTCTCCTCTGCCGGACGCTGCAGTAATTGCCACCGTCACCATTTCGAACGTGGCCGTTATTCATTGATATGCCGCCCTCAGCCTCCCAATCTCATTCTTTGACACAACATATCGGATCAACAAAAACCTCCGTTATTTCGCCGATAATTACGTGCTAATCGTCGGCAACCCGTATGTTTACCTTACGGAACTCAAAATATATGACCTTGAGTTTTCTGGTTTTCATCTTTATAAGATGTCTCAAGAAATTACACATAATCAAAGGACAAAATGCAATAAAGTGCAACTTGAAGTAGGTCAAGGAGTTGTATGTTAGAGATTCAGAATATTCATCTTCGTTCTGGAAAGCTTTTCATTGTTAAATAGTTTCATTGTGATATCTGATGGTAGTTAGATTCTTTTTTTTTCTTCTTTTGGTGGTCTTCTCTTGGGCAACGGTGACGGCGAGCAAGGACTGGATACTGATGCTACTTCAATGAGACGACATTAGGGTTGTTCTTTAACAAAGACGACGGAGTTGGGGGCTGAGCAACTTGAATTTTGTGTTAATATATTTCAATGTATCTCGCTATATTTCATTGTATTCATTGTCTTTTTTTCATTGTATTCAATGTATCTCGCTGTATTCTATGTATTTCATTGTATTCATTATCTTTTTTTTCCATTGTCTTTCAATGTATCCCGTTGTATTCTATGTATTTCATTGTATTCACTGTCTCGCTATATTCCATGAATGTATTCATATATTTGTTTAATTAATATAATTTATGTATTCAGATGTATTATATAATTTCTCTGAAGATTGCTATGTTTTTGGGGTATTTTTCGGTTGAGAATCTTTTTTATAATTGGAAATACAAAATTTGCGTGTTATAATTGAGTTTGTTGAGTTATATTAGAAGTCTATTATGTTAATTGATTCACTTTCCGTTTAAAAACAGTGTAATTCCCTGTTTCACATTGTGAATACAGTCGAATACAATAATTTGTCCACATGTAATCCCATGTTTCATGCCATGAATACAGTCGAATACAAAAATCTGTCTAGCTGTAATCCCCTGTTTCACGCCTAATAAGTTACGACAATGTTGTATCCTGCAGTATTTTACGTGGAATTTGTCGTAAGGTAATTGACATCAGTCCAAGGAAAAGATTATTTGGGAATTATAAGGATTATGCTATTTCACAAGTGATTAGTAAATTCATGAAGGTAAAAGGGGGAGCAAGTCTAAGAAAATGAATTTTGACAAAGTTTGGCATTTTGGGATAAAATACGGCCCGAGCTAAAATACCCAGTATTTATGGACTAGTGTCATGCGAGGTACCACATGACCATATTAGTAAGGTGTATAAGGTATGTGAAAAATGAGTAATATTTTAAGTAAGTGAGAATAATTCTCAATTTTACGGGTATACTTATTGCCCATTCGCCATCCTTGGTGTGGGTAACAGGACATTACCCAATTAATTAATAAGTAGATAATTTTTTGGATAAGGTTAAGTGTAGTAATGTGGCAACAAGAGAATCAGAGAAGTGTGACTCAAAAGTAATAATGATATGTGGCAATTCTTAAATAAAGTGAGTCATTTCCATTTAACACATAAAAACGTGAGTCATATCATGTCTAGTTACCAAATAAAAGGTAAGTCATATAACAAATGTTCCACACCAATTTCCAATATTATGATCAAATTCAAAGGAAAGTTCAGCAACTTATTCAAAAAATTGGCAATGTAAGTTTGATACAAAAATCATACGAGACTACATAATGTTGTAGCAATGAGATTTTGCGATTCTAAGAGAGTACGGTGCAATATTTCTCAAAAATATCATATGGATTTTCCCCTACTTCGATCCGCCGTTACATGTTCGTCACACAAGACGTGTGTTAGAGGAATTGTCAAGAGAATCGGTCCATGTATGTTAAGGCTATCCCTTCTTTCTTTTGGCATGAATCCATACGATACGAATGAAACGTGCAAATACACAAATTCCATAAATGACTCTATTCATAGAAGTATTAGAGATATCTATGTTCTTAAATTTTCATGTGTCATAATATTTTATCATCTGTTCATGGGTCTCAGAAAAATACGAAAGTTTAGAAGAGTTTACTTTATGATATTACTCAAAGGCAAAATGGTCTTATGACATTCCGAAAGATTTTATTAATGTACTTTTCATGCATTGCATTCATGTACATTGACCCGTGATCAGATGGTGTTATATACGCATATATATGTATGTATGTATATGTATATGGGATATGGGAAAAGGCTACGGTGTTGTATACGCACCACCACCTGATCAGCTGGTATATGACGATGATGTTGCCCACAGTGGCTAAAATATGATTCAAACGGCGTTATATACGCATATATATGTATTTATATGTATATGGGATATGGGAAGAGGTTATGACATTATATACGCACCACCACCTGATCAGCTGGTATACAATGATGATTTTGCCCACAGTGGCCGATATGATATGATGGGATACCCTCAGAGGCTGATGATGTTATGAAACATGTACCTATGCACGACATGACATTCATACGCATATGCATGACGCTAAAAGTAATTTATGATTTACAAAGTTATTCAGACTTACAAGTTGAGTCATGTACTCTATATGTCTTTCATGTCTCTTATGTATTTATTTATGTGCCTTACATACTCGGTACATTATTCGTACTGACGTCCCTTTTGCCTGGGGACGCTGCGTTTCATGCCTGCTGGTCCCGATAGATAGGTCGAGAGCCCTCCAAGTAGGCTATCAGCTCAGCAGAAGATGTTGGTGCGCTCCATTTGCTTCGGAGTTGCTTGTTTGGTTAGTATGATTTAGACGTGTATTGTTTGGTATGGTGGGATTATGTCTCGACCTTTATGATATTTATGTATTCTTAGAGGCTTGTAGACATATGTCGTGTACTTGAAAGATTGTACGGCCTTGTCAGCCTATGTTTTGAGTTTATAAATGATTATGTTGGCCTATTAGGCCCCTATGTCACGTGTATATGATGATGTAATAAGAAAGATACGTTACGTTGGTACTCGGTTGAGTAAGATACCGGGTGTCCGTCGCGGCCTATCGGTTTGGGTCGTGACAAATACAGTAGCTTAAATACATCGAATACACTCTAAAAAATCTAAAAACATAATTATAGGAAATAATATAGTAAATAGTAGCTACAACTAACTAATAACTACTAAAACATAGTGGTTTTTGAAAGTTTCTGCTGCTTATTTAAGTAGCTAATTGATTTGTTGAATAAGAAGTAGGGGTACCGGGGGCACAAGAGGAGGCGCCAAAACCCAAAAAGGCGTGAATATTTACCTTAGCAGGACGATTTTGTGGATAAGGAAAACAGGCCGAGTTCCATTCTATAACACTATAGCAAATTAGTATTCTCCATTGCATTTGCTACATTTTGTTAGTACATAAATATGGCAGCTGCAGCTGCAACCTGCTGGTTCTCTGCCGGCACTTCACTATACTCTCTAACGTCCTACCGCTTCTCAACACCCATAAGACCTCCTCCTTCTTCTTCTCCATTTATTCCTAAAGCTGTACATCAAAATCAATATCAAAAGAAGGGTCTCAAGAATTCCACCTCAGAGGTACATTACCAAGCCCAATTTCTTGTCTTTACTACTTTCCAGTTAAGCATTTGCTTTATTCTCTAATTTTAATAAAAAGTGTCTTTTTATTGCGTTTCTGAGCTGTTTACTTTTAGAAAATGCCTACATATTGGTTTGTGATTTAACAATTTTCTGATTAGTATAAGTCTTGAATAAGTATTGCACCTCTTGAGGTAAGTGCAAAAATGACCAATGAAGGGAAATTCGAGTTTTGGTTTTACTGGTTTTTATTATGTTTGTTAAAGTGCCTTTGACACATGAATGCTCGTATTGCTATGTCTTTTCTTGGCAGTAGATGCTAGAAAGATATAAGAAAAGGATATGATACAAATATGTTCATGTATGATTTCCGTTATCCAAGATATAAAGGAACATAGCTGATAAAAACAAGTTGGGGTTGGCTCTCACTTATTCCTTTAGATCAACTCATATCATCATCATACCGAATAAAATAAAGTAGAAATTCTCTAACAAGTCTAAAACCTATTCGCAACTAGTAGATATCACCTGTATGGATCTTTATCTTTCGTTATGCTCTATCTTTAAGTCTGCATTGATTCAAAGGATTTGTAGGTCTTTTGAGACAACTTTCTTTCATGTGATTTTAGGTCTACCATGTCCTTTTTTAACTCCTTCACTCACTATAGTTTCACACCTACAGACACGTGCATCTGTAGGTCGATGCAAGACATGGTCAACCCATCTTAAGCGATCTTCTCTCATTTATCCTTATTACATATGTCGTCAGTTAATCTTATCTAATCTTATATGATCGCACATCCATCTTAGTATTCGCTTCTCTGTTGTTAGCAGCACAACATTCACTACCATATAACTTTGCAGGTCTTAAAGCTGTTTTATAGAACTTACCTCTCACTTTGGTAGGCATCCTTTTATCACATAATATCCCTGTAGTACTTTTGCGTTTCATCCTTTCGATTTTAATCATATGAGTAGCATCTTCATCTATCATTTCATTTTCTTGAAACAATGATCCTAGATATCTAAATTATTTGCATTTTGGCATCGAAATCCCATCTAGTCTCACCTCAACTTCGCTCTTCTGATGCTGACTATACTTACATTACATGTATTTAGTCTTTTTTTAGACCGTTTACCAGCCTTGAACTCTTGACTAGTAGTTTGGAGAGAACTCCGTAACCACTATAAACAAGGATGGCCGGTGATACTTCAAGCTTTTGGTTGACACCCTCGCTAATTTCATCAATTAATTCAACATCATCAGCAAATAACACACATCATGAGACCTCATCTTATATTGTGTTGGTTAGCTCATCAATAGTTAGGATAAACAAGTTGCGGCTCAATGCCAATCCCTATTGTAAACCCACTATTATAAGTAACTCCTCTGAATCTCCTACTGTTTTCTCACTAGTGATGATTCCTTCATACATGTCTTTTATGGCATTTATATATTTAATATGAATTCCTTTCCTCTCCATTACCCACCAAAAGACCTTTCATGGTACTCTATCATATGCTTTGTCTAGGTCAATGAATATCATATCTAGATCTTTCTTCCTTTTGCAACATTTTTCCATCAATCGTCTTAACAAAATATGCCTATGTTATCGATCTACTGGACATAAATCCAAACTGGTTCTCTGTCACTCTTCTCGTGTTCCTAATCTATGATCTATCACTCTTTCCCAGAGTTCCATCGTATGATTCATGAGTTTAATACCATGATAGTTTCCACAACTTTGAATGTCTCTTTTGTTCTTGTAAATTGGAATCAAGGTACTTTTCCTCCACTTCTTAATATAGCATCGAATAGCTTGGTGAGCCATTCTATTCCAACCTCTCCAAGACACTTCCAAACCTTTATAGAGATACTATCTGAACGACAAGCTTTTCTAATCCTTATATTTTTCGTGGTATTCTTTACCTCTATCGTCCTAATTCTACGAGTGTAGCTAAAGTTTCTATCGTACACAGACATATAGAGGTCTAAAATGTTATTCTCTTGGTCCGAGTTGAACAATAGATCAAAAGCTTCTCCATCTCTCCTTGATCTCGTTATCTCGCGTCAACACTTGTTGAGAATCGTCTTTAATATACTTCACCTGGTTTAAATCCTTACTCTTCTTCTCTCTCAGTCGTGCTAGTTTAAACGTTTCTTTCTCCCCTTCTTGTGTCCCTAACTTTTGGAACAAGCCATCTAGAGCTTCCCCTCGGGCTTTACTAATAGCCTTCTTAACTTCCCTCTTAGCTCTCTTGTATTCTTCAAAGGCTACTATGTCTTCTGCTTTTGGCAACTTCCTATAACACTCTTTTAAAGAAGTTGGAATTCAAATTTTTTATTGTTTGTTCTGTTGTCACTTGATGAAAAAGATATAACTAATGAATTAGTGAAGGACAGTTTTGGTGAAGGAAACACGCAGCAAAAGCTTTTGTTGTTGATAGCTCGTGCTTGAATTCCACGTAAGTTTGATGATTCATATAGCCTGAACTGCTCTTATGAGTTCGTGTTTTTCAGTACTCATGGCCGTGCAGCTTGTCATGTTACTTTGTCCTAATTTAGAAAAAAGGTATTTTTCTTTTTGTTCATCAGTAAAGATTTTATTTAACAAGCAAAGGATGGATTCAGAAAGCAGTTGGTAAGCAGAACTTCCCATGGAGATCAAAAGACGAAAGGCTATTGGCAAATAAAGATGGTAGAAGTAGTAAAAACGAAGCAGGGCGATCTCAATCAACTGCATTTAAATTATCTGGTCAGCAGAGGAAAGGAGCAGGAAAGGGAGCTGTATTTGAGTCAAAGGAGCAGCAGGTATGAAAGACAGTAATATTACTTCCTCTGTTTGTGCTGTCGAGGTGACTTTCTTTCTTTCTCATTCATGAGACCTATAAATTAGAAGGCAGAAAGCTGGGTCACTGAGGGAAGGTGAGTTGAGAACCTGAAAAGCCTTATTATTTTTCACATATCTTGGTTCTGCCATAGTTTTTATCACACAGTGATGTTCTTGATCTGTCCATAAGAGTCATTAATTTGCCTGGTTGGGATGCAATATGCATTTTCTTCTACTTTACTATGTTTGTGTCACCTTTTCACTGTTTTTTGCTGTGCTTGAAAACAACAGCAATATTCTCGAGATTGATTTTGCTAGATATAAGGCTGTTCTCATGGACAATCAAAGTTCGTGTGTACTTTGATACTTCTGTGTTATCTCCATAGTCCATATTAGCTTCCATTCACCTGTTTATTTGATCCTTAATGCTTTTACTCATTGAATTATTTTAGTTTGGTGCTTATAAGTCCTTTCTTCTTTATCATGTCCCTAAACGAAGTTTCATGTTGTCTTTCTGTTCCACACCCCACTATCCAAGTTGCTTTCTTTTCCAGGTAGAAATTGGTATCATTGAAGATGCAACTTTTATGAATGCTGTTGTGAAGGTAAATATGTGGTTAACATGTCAATATTTTTATTATGCTCATTTCGTTTGGAGGCCTCATCTTTGAAGCTCAAGATTTCTTTTTAATTTGTTAATTGTTTGACTGAGTTGAACCTTTAGCTCCTTTTCCAGGAGAGTTGAACCTTTAGCTCCTACCAAGTATTATCCTTTAGCTCCTACTAACATTCTATACTGACCCATACCACTAGACCTGTAGCAAATTGTTGATCTCAGCTCATCCTTGCTTAATGATCTCTTCACTGCTGTGTTTAGAGTTGAGACTAAATTCCCGATTATCTGATGTCTTAAGCCATATATTGTTATATACAAATAGAAAACCACATAGTCTGATCTTAAATATTGTATGCTAGCCTCAAGAAAAACTGTTGGTGCCTTTTTTGTATGCTTCGTTGACGCTTCCATTTGACATAAGTTGATTTCAATATTTTAATATTAGGGTCTAAAATACCCTAATATTAAGATGAATGACATAGAATGACATAGACCTCCATAAACAATGAATGGCAATCAATTTTCTTTTTTAGCATCAGTAGGTATATTAACAGTATGAATAGTCATTTCACATATATCTGCAGTTGGATTTTTAATCATTTCCCGGAATGCATGGTAAATTTAAAATGTAATGGACTAACTTTTTCCTTTTCCATTATGCTTATCTGTAGGTTTACTGTACACACACCGCTCCAGATTATTCCCTCCCTTGGCAGAAACAAAGACAATTTGCAAGTACAGGAAGGCATGCATTTCCAGCTTTTGCTCAAATTTATTTTTTCCGTTAAAAGTTGTGAGAAAAAGAAAATTTCCTGCAAAAAGTTGTTCTCGATTGGGCTTAATGGCTTTTGATTCTCATTAGGAGACATGGAATGAAGTTGTTCCATAATGTGTAATTACTTATGAGGAATTGTTGTTCTGTACGATAATTCAATATTATGTGTGTGTGTGTGTGTTACATCTTTTAGGACAGGGGGTGGGAGTGTCTACGATTCTGACTGTTGTTTGATCTGTTCAGTGCTTTCATGATTGGTGATGGGAAACTCTTGACAAATGCACATTGTGTTGAACATCATACCCAGGTATTTTTGCAATTTTACTTTGCTATACTGACATTCTTCCTATTAATTAACTCTTCCATGTGTCTATCTGCTTTTATTATAATATGAATTTTGTATTAGCCTGCTATGAATTTTTCTAGAAAACATTTTTCATGAAATAATATAAAGCCCTTAAACTAGAGCAAATGGTGACATGTGAATTGTATATCATGACCAGTAAATCATAATTGTAATTCTGTTTTGTTATGTAAACCCTGTAGTGTGGTTTGTGTTGGATATAATATTTCTTTTTCTGAGAGGAGGGAATATCTAGGTCATCCATAACCACGGTCCACAGATCAAGGCTTGACTTTAGGATTAGACTGCATTTTTGGAAAAAGGTTAACATGCACTTTATTTCTTTTTTTCTTTTTTTGTTAAAGGTGAATTCGTGAAGGAAGCAAACTTTTGATTTGTTATAAAAAAGAAAGCGTGCAGAAGATGTAGAAGTGAAAAAGTAACTCCACAATTTGTCTTCTTTACTTTTTAGGCTTTGCACCGTGCCTTCCACAAATTTTATAGTCACACTTCTTTTCTAGTTTTTTGAACTTTGTTTCAGCTTTTCATCCTGGGCAACATTTTTTTGTCAAAAACTTGCTGGAAAGGAAATCTAAATGCATGGTAATGAAAATTTCCATGCACTTCTCCCTCTAATTACAGCGATAGGGGTGTTGGGACTACTCAAATGAGAAACAACTTGACATAAAAAATAGAGGCTCATGTCTCCTGACGTGGATGACTTTCTTTCCGCTAGGAAAATGATTGGCATAGCAAAGGGCAATAATCTCTAAACTCAATGGCAAAGAGAAATTCTAAACGATTTGGATGGCACTTTGCAAAGTCTTAGAGAATTGTAATTTGGCTTTAAAAAAACTTAAAGAGATCACGTTTGGGTTATCTAACCCAAGGAAAAAATATCCCTCCTAATCCACATCACCACGTGAAAATCCATCCCTTTTTGCAATTTACTCCATCCATGTCATCAAGGTCCATTTCTAAGCCCTACTTTTGTTATTCACTATTCTCAAGTGTATACATGGCTTCTGACTTGCTAGTCATAAATGGTGGAGACCTCTTGCAAGTATAGAAGGTTTTTTTACCCACATCGTTATTAAACTTTCTAACATATGCATATAAAAAATGCACTTTTAGATGAAGTATCTTTTTGGTGGCAGGTTAAAGTGAAGAGAAGGGGAGATGACACCAAGTATATTGCCAAGGTATGCTTTCCATGGTGATTTGTCAATGCCTATATTACTTGGGAGTCTTCTTGTAAATCTTTTTTTATGGGGTAGAAGTCTTAAGGATGCAAACTTGGGTGAGGTAGACAGAGATATTTACCCAGCCCAACTGCTTGCTGATCTAAACCAAAACTTTCTATCTGGGATCCGGTAAGAGGAAATGTGACACAACCCACTTAGCAGGTTTACCACGGGCTCATTGGGTTAGTAGTTAGTTGATAATGCATGTTATATGTCTGTTGGAACATAAGTTTGGAGCTTTCAGCTAATTCCTTCAAAGAGCAGTAATCGCATTTGGTATTATGCCTCAATCTATAAGATGGAAATTTTATGCTTATTGAAAGTAAGATGTTACTAGAGAATAAGAAATTAGCTTCTTCTTTTTTCGCTCAAAAAATTGTGGAGCTTCAATTAAGAAATTAGCTTCAAAAGCAATTGATTTTTATTTTTATCAATGCCTAGATGAAGTGATGCAGTTCCAGGGTTTGGTATATTTATAATCTGACACAATAAAGACACAATTTTATTCTTTAACTTAGTTATACTGGACCCAAAAATAGGTATCAAATAGATACGTTTTACTCTTTTCAATGCGGTTTAGGTACAGGCTAAACTTAAATATTATTTGAGTGTACACGTTATGGTATGGTCAAGGTGTCTGAGTTGAGTCTGTGCCTATTAGGTGCAACTGCAAGACGGTGACTTCACCAAATCCAGTAAAAGAGGGTATGCTAACTATTCCTCAGAAGTTCCGGTTTGATTTCCGTCTTGTGCCATTTCTTGTTTAAAGAAGACAAGAACTACAGTCTTATGTAAAATCACTGTAGGTCTTGCAGTGGTTTCAGATAGTATCAGGACTTAAAATCAACCTCGGTAAGTGTGAGATTTTCTCGGTGGGTGAGGTTGCTAACATTTGCTTTGTCTTATGTTCTCAGATGTAAGGTGGGCTCCCTTCCCACTACTTACCTGGGTCTCCCATTGGGCGCTTCGCATAAGGATACTACGTTTGGAATCCAGTGGTCGAAAGGGTTGAAAAAAGATTAGCAGACTGGTAGATACGGTACTTGTCAAAAGGCGGTAAGGAAGTGCTTATTAAAAGCACTTTATCGAGTATGCGCACCTATTATTTGTCCGCGTTGCAAGCTCCTCTGAGCATCACAGAAAAACTGGAGCGTCTTCAAAGGAATTTTCTTTGGGATGCGGCGGATGGAGGTAGAAAGTTTCATCTAGTGAATTGGCAGACAATCACTTCCCCAAAGAAGTGGGGTGAACTTGGAGTAAAAGATCTTTGGGTATTCAACAGAGCTTTGATAGGGAAGTGGCTGTGGAGATTCGGGGTAGAAGAGTATGCTCTATGGAGGGAGGTCATAGTAGAAAAGTACGATTCCACGGGAGGGGGTTGGAGGACCAAGGCAATCACAGCACCTTTCGGGTGTGGCATGTGGAGGAGCATCACAAAGAATTGGGAAGCCTTCAATGGCAACATCACTTACAAGGTGGGAGATGGAAGGGGAATCAACTTTTGGAATCATAGGTGGTGTGGAGAGGATACTCTAAGGGTCTCTTTTCCCCACGTCTTCAGAGTTTCAAACCAGAAGGAATTGATGGTCCAACAGATTCATAAGGAGCATGAAGGGGGGGGGGGTAGTATGAGACCTCTCATTTAGAAGGAACATGCAAGATTGGGAGATTGCAGAGCTCCAAGATTTGTTGACACTGCTATATGGGCAAGACAGGCCCCAGCTATCTTGTGATGCTTGGAGATGGGGTTTGCGTGGCGATGGTTTGTTCACTGTAAAGTCCTTTTACCAGAGTATGTTGGTGAGAGAGGAGGCCACTTTTCCATACTCCTCGATCTGGATTCCTAAGGCGCCCACGAAGGTGTGCTTTTTTGCATGGCTAGCAGCGAGGGGAGTGATTTTGACTGCTGAACATCTGCGAAAGAGAGGAATCATACTTGTTAGTTGGTGCTACATTTGTAAAAGCTCAGGGGAAGAAGTTGATCATCTTTTGTTGCATTGCCCTGTGTCCTCGGCTTTGTGGAGCGCAATCCTAAATGGCTAAATCTTTTTGGTGTTCAATGGGTGATGCCAAGCTAGGTGATGCCAAGCACTGTAAAGGAAATGTTATATACCTGGGCCAGTTTCCGTAGAAGAAGAAAGCAAAAGGCATGGAAGTTCGCCCCATTAGCTCTCATGTGGATAGTTTGGGGGAGAGAAATAGGAGAGCTTTTGAGGGGATTGAGTCTCCTTTTTCACATCTTAAGAATAGTCTTTTATCTTTGATCGCATTTTGGTGCACTCATATAGCCCCTACTTGTATAGAAGATTGGGCTTCTTTTGTAGAGAATCATGTTCTGATGTAAACTCTCTACTTTTTGGTATACTTCCTGTATACGAGAGTTCCCTCCCTTTTGATTAATACAATTTACCTTATCAAAAAAAAGAACTACAGTCCTCTAGTTATCAGTGGTTCCACTCATTATTTCGACCGTTCTTATTCTGTCTCTCTGCATATGTGCGTATGCAAATACCATCCGCACTGGAAGCTCCCGAAAAGTTTCCGATTTTAAACAATTGATAGGTAAACTAAATAGACCCCTTCACTTTTTTTCTTTTCTTTTGTAAGGCGAAATAATAAATTGAATCTGGAGTCTTGACAACCAGCAAATACTTTAAGACGATGCATTTAGTGATGCCTGCTAAATGTTAGACTATAAATTGAACGAAGGGATGCTATTCTTTAATAAGATCTCTTTTTTGATGTTGAGAATCATAGGCTAGGTGAGTATAGGGGCCTGATCGTTTGAAAAGTTGGTTTTTATAGATGAGAGTCAATATCGAAAGTGCTATAACGTAATTGATTTTTGGTTCCTGGAATATTTTTAACAAAATTTCTTATTTTATGCTGAAAACCAGAAGCTGAGTGAGAGATGATTACATTTAGGCCTGATCTATCGGAAAGATAAGTATTCTTAGGTGAAAAGTGGTGTCAAAAGGCTCTTTACCAGAAAGTGGTGTCAAGCTAAAATGTCATTGGTTTTTGATGCTTAGTTTCATCATCTGTTAAATGCAGGTTCTAGCTAGAGGAGTGGAGTGTGATATAGCCTTGCTATCTGTGGAAAGTAAGGACTTCTGGGAAGGAGCTGAGCCCCTCTGCTTTGGACACTTGCCTCATCTGCAGGTGCATCTCACATTCCTCAGTACAGATAAGTTCTGGTGCCAAATATATGCATGTATTTTTGAAATATTTGCTTTCTCATTTATCTTAATTTTGTCATATACAATGTTTTCCAATCATACTTGATTTTGGTGGAATATATCTTGGATTTGCCGATACTCTATCATAAGGTTGAGATTGTTTCTGATATTAGTGGTACTGGTATGTCTTATTTATGCCAGCAGTTTGGTATAATGTTAGGCTTCAATTGAAGAAATAATAGTCGATGCTTAGCTTTTATTTGGATTTAATTATTCTGTGAGGAGTAATAATAGTAATTCTACATGAAATTTGTGAAATCTTTGCTCAAAAAACTTGCTTAATTTTTGGGAATAGCTAATTTGTGGCTCACAGAGAGTAAAAACCTCTAATAGCCATATGGATATATTACTTTATCATTTGAAGTTTGCTGAACCATTTTCTTCTTCTGAAATTGCCATTTTCAATTGAAGTTCTGATGAAATCTTGACTTCTTATTTAATACCCAAATTCGAATCTGTCCAAGTCTGTTGCATTTTACATAGGTATAATTCTTAAGCTGGAAGTTATTTCTGACTTGCAGGATGCTGTAACTGTTGTAGGTTATCCACTTGGAGGAGATACTATTTCTGTGACCAAAGGGGTGGTATCAAGAATTGAGGTCTGTTTATGTTGTTTGGATTTCAGTTTAATGTTGCATCAATTTATCTATGCTACCAGGCAGTGACTTCATCTTCATTAAAAGTCCGTATTCCTCCATTCGCCGGTGCTGCTCCTTATCATTTTCTGGTCACACCATTTGGATTAAGATGTTATGATTGCTCCTTCTCTTATCACATTGATATTGAAGAGTAACCGTTTTCTACAGTTAGAAGAACCGTGAAATATTTACTTAGGAACCTCCATAGATAATACATGAATTTCACAAATGCTTATTACTGACATGGTATAGAAGCAATAAAGAGATACCATGCATATTGTTGCTTCTACTTCCAAAATTAGAACCTATGCTGTAAGGCAGTTCGTTTACTATAGATCAGGTTCGTCATCCTAAACTAAAATTTGCGGAACATCTCTATTGTATTACCTGGACAGTGGGCAAAATGACATTCCATCAATGACCTCCAGCAATTTAGCATCTTGATGGAAGCTAAGCACTATGGCGAATATCCTTTCTTCTTTGTGATAATTGTTTTTTTCTCTTTGAATTTTCTTTTACTTTTATGCTGTTTTGTTTCTTACTATTGCCCACTTTTTAATGGTTATTGTTACAGTTAAAGTTTATCACTTACAGTGGCTCTGGTGTTTTACTTATCACCAAAAAAAGTAAACAGCTTCCTTATTTCTTAGTTAATACTGAAATGGGGGAAATTTTTGGAAAATAAGTCGATCTTCCCTTTTACTCCTCGTGATAAACAACACATTATACTATTTTGTTCTCCTAAATGTTTAATACTGGTGCTAACTCATATATTGGTCTTCATCATTAGGTCACGTCATATGCTCATGGATCATCTGAGCTGCTGGGCATTCAAATAGACGCAGCAATAAATCCTGGTAAATATGGTCATTGATGATGAGACTCTTGATTTATAAAAGAATGCCCAATAAATTTCTCTTATTAATCTAGCTTGTTTTATACCTTATAAAAGAAAAGAACAAAAAAGAAAAGAAAATCTAACTTTTTGTTATGACTTCGTGCATGTGCTTGATCATGGCTTGTGCTTTCTCTCTGTACTGTAGTTTCTGCTACTAATAGCAACTGTTTTAGGTAATAGTGGTGGCCCTGCATTCAATGACGATGGAGAGTGCATAGGGGTGGCATTTCAGGTAGTTTCTTGTCTGAATCTGATATTGCTATTGTCAGGTTACTAAATTATGGCTTCTTGTGGATTACCATTTGGTCTATAAAGGATAATGTCTTTATAAATTGGGATGCAGCTTTTGCTCTTCAAGTTTCAATTGGTTTCTAACTACTTAATTGCCCTAGTTCTTCATTCTACCGCTACTGCTATCATCATTGGTTCGGAAATGCATGTTTGAACTAGTCTGAAACCTTGCTTCAAGACAGACCATAAAACTACTACCATTGGGAATTGGTAATTGCCTCCGAAGCCATATGCCTCATCAATAATATCACAAATTACTTTTTATACATTTTGCTTATTTGAAGCTTTTCTTGATATATTTTCTGCTTTACAAGTTCAAATTTCCTGAATCGAAACAGCAATATGTTCTGCCCTTTGATCAGTGGGCGACTCATTTCCTTGTGCATTTCCCCATCAAAACATGGTTATCATCATGCTGGTTTCTTCAACTATGACAATTTGATGACTCTCCCTTCATGTTTTCCTCTGAAAAGTTCTTTTTAAAGTTTGTGCTTTCTTTTAAGATATATGTTTTGACAAGAAAAGTCTTTTAGGTTTACAGGTCAGATGAGACTGAAAATATTGGTTATGTCATCCCAACTACTGTAGTGTCTCATTTTTTGGAAGACTATGAAAGGAACGGGAAGTACAGTGGTGAGTCTCCCTCTTTTGTGAAAATATGTGAATTTAAGGTATTCTATGTTGGGAAACTACCTAAATATCCAGGCCTCTGCAAACACTGTCTCGTTCCAATATCTTATTTTCTGGTATGCAAGAATTTTGATTTTCCAAATGACACCTATTGGCCACTGGGTGAAAATCACAAGGAAAGAACCTTCAATTGGACACACTTGGGTTAAAATCCTAACACTTGGGTTTAAATCCTGTGAAATTAGGATTTTACAAGCATCCAACCCAAATGTCTAAAATTCAATTAATTTTTGGAAAGAAGATAACCTATTCAGAACCTGCAAATGTTGACTATACCTGTTGTTTTGTTTTTAAAATACTCTTTGTTGAAGTGTTCTATATTGCTTGAGGGAATGAGTTATTATCTCCTTGAGGTCTTGGGCATTTCTCACCACATGAGTTGGGGTTGAATTAGGCCCAAGGTCCATTTTATATGGTATTGGAGCCAGACCTATCCATAATCTTGGTTTACTGAAGCGTTGATGCCCATGTTGTATTTTTCATGCTCCAGATGTCTAGCCCTGAGAGTGCCCGGGGGGGAGGGATGAGGGTGGTGTTATAGTGTCCCATATTGGTTGAGAGAATGTGTTGTCTCTTTATATGATCTGGCGCGGTTCCACCTTATGAGCTACATATTGGGTTGGGTTACACCAAATGTAACACTTTTGAGTTGCATGTTACAAAAAATCCCAGTTCTAAACGTGAACAGAAAATCCCAGTTTTAAAAAGGCTCTGTGGACGCCGTTAGACCAAAAGGTGCTTCCTGTAACAAACCCCATCAGCTCTCACAATGGTGAAACCAAAAACTAAGAAGACTTACTGCAAATAGGAGGAGTGCAAGAAGCACACCCTGCATAAAGTTACTCAATACAAGAAAGGAAAAGATAGCTTAGCTGCTCAAGGGAAGAGACATTCTGATCGCAAGCAATCAGGTTATGGTGGACAGACAAAACCTATCTTCCACAAGAAGGCTAAAACTACCAAGAAGATTGTGCTAAGGTTGCAATGCCAAGTGTGCAAACATGTATCCCAGCACCCAATCAAGCGGTGTAAGCCCTTTGAGATTGGTGGAGATAAGAAGGCAAAGGGAACTTCTCTCTTTTAAGTGGAAAATTCAAGCAGATGGCCTTCTTCTGTTCTGACATATTGGAATTGCTTTTCCAGTTGCAATGTAGTTTAAGATCCTTGACCATTAAAATCTGTGTTGGGAATTCTGTTTTCCAATGATTTAAACTTCGAATTTCCTTGTCTTTCAAAAAACAAAAATAGAAGTTTAGTTTGAAACTTAATCAAACTTGTCGGTTGCAGCAGCTGCTGCTTTACTCTTATGTGAGAATCAAGTATCTTTGTGCCTATTGTCAGTCTGTCATAATGGGTAAGTTGCAAATGAGAGGACCAAAGCATTTCAGTTCTGAGCCATGGACTTTTCTCTGGCAGCAAGTGCTGATGCTTCTTCGTTCTGCAAGATAAGCAAGGGTTGGTTTATGAGGGTTTTCGCTTAAGAATTTCAACAGTTGGTATTCCACGCATCCCTTTTTATATAACAATATTGCAATTTGGGCAAGCAAAGAGTTGAGGGAATGGTTTGTTGTCTTCTTAAGTTCTTGGTATTTCTTACCGCATGAGCTAGCTTTTGGGATTGAATTAGGGCCAAGGCCCATTTTCTTGGTATGGTAATGGAGCCAGATCTATCCATATTCTTGGTTTACTTAGTTGTGGGCTCCCATGTTATGATGTTCACGCTCTAGATGTCTAGTCTTGAGAGTGACGGGAAGGGAGGTGTGGGTGTTATAGTGTCCTATATTGGTTGAGAGAATATGTTGTTGTCTCTTTATTGATCTTGGGCAGTTCTCACTTCTTCAACTACATTTGAGGTTGAGTGATGCCCCTTAACAATTTTGAGTTGCATATTGTTTATTTTCGTCTTCTAGAGCCGAGGGTCTTTCGGAAACAGCCTCTCTACCCCTCCGGGTAGGGGTAAGGTCTGCACACACTCTACCCTCTCCAGACCCACTTGTTGGATTTTACCAGGTTGTTGTTGTTGTATGTTATAAAAAAGCCCCGTTCTAAACTTTAAACAGAAATTTATTTTTAAACTTAACCAACTTGCCGGTTGCTACTGCAGCTGCTCTACTCTTATGTGAGTATCTAGAATCTTTCTGCCTATTGTCAACCTGTCATAATGGGTAGGTTGCAAAAGAGAGGACCAAAGCATTTCATTTCTGCGCCATGGACGCTTCTGGCAGAAAGTGCTGATGCTTCTTTGATTCTGCAAGATAATAAGGGTGTGTTTGTGAGAATTTTTTGCTAAGGAATATTAAAAGTTGGCACTATTACAGTTTGCGCAAGCAAAAAGTTTTTTTCTTTTACTAAAATGTTCTATATTTTTAAATTTTTATAGTTATAATTGGTTGTGATTCATAATTCTTCTTCATCTAGTTTCTTAGTGTTTCAATTTTCTTCTACTCCCTCAGTTTCAATATATGTGGCAAACTTTTCTTTTTAGTCTGTCACAGAAAAATCATACCTTTCTATATTTAGAAACAATTCAAATTTAAAATTCTCGTTTTATCCTTAATGAGATGATTTATAGCTACACATGTTTATGACTGGTTTTAGACCACAAGTTTCAAAAGTCTTTCTGTTTTAAACTCCGTGGTCAGTCAAACAATGCCACAAAATGGGACAGAGGAGTAAAAAGATAGATTTTTTTTTGTTCCAATGCACCCGAAAATCATATGATTTGGACCTCCTACTCCAAACGCTTTCGTCATTTTCGGAACAGAGGAAATACTCAAAAATAACAACAAAACAACCCAGTGAAATGCCACTAGTGGGGTCTGGGGTGGGTAATTTGTACGCATACTTTACCCCTACCCCGATGGGTAGAGAGATTATTTTCGATAGACTCTCAGCTGAAGAAGATGAAAAGAAGACGAAAAAAGACAGTATATCAGTACCATCGATAAACCTTAGAAAGAAATAACAACATCACAAGAACATAGACGAAAAGCAAAACAATAACCAGTAGATAAAGCCCGACACTAAGAGGAACGAAAGAGTAATGTGAAGTCAACATTAACCACTAATAGTCTACGACAAAATCCTAACAGACTAGCCTCACTCTGGCGCGCCATAAGAATATGCATAACTACCTCCTAACCTACAACCCTAATGCTCGACCTCCACAACTTCCTATTTAGGGCCATGTCCTCAGTAATCTGAAGCCTCGCCATGTCCTGGCTGATCACCTCTCGCCAATACTTCTTAGGCCGCCATCTACCTCTCCTCGCGCCCACCAAAGCCTGCCGCTCGCACCTCCTTATCGGGGCATCTGGGCTTCTCTTCTGAACATGCCCGAACCATCTGAGCCTAGCTTCCCACAGCTTGTCATCCATGGGGACCACGCGCACCTTCTCCCGAATATCTACATTCCTAATCTTATCCATCTTAATGTGCCCGCACATCCACCTCAACATCCTCATTTTTGCTACTTTCATCTTTTGGATATGTGAGTTCTTAACTGGCCAACACTCGCCCCATACAACATAGCCGGCCTAACCACCGCTCTATAAAACTTACCTTTGAGTATCGGTGACACTTTCTTGTCACACAAGACTCTAGACGCTAACCTCCACATCCACCCCACCCCTATACAGTGAGTGACATCCTCATTGATCTCCCCATCCCTCTGTATAAATGACCCAAGGTACTTGAAACTGCTCCTCTTGGAGATGACCTGTGATCCAAGCCTAACGTCCAATCCCGCTACGTCGGCTCGACGCTGAACTTGCACTCTAGGTATTCCGTCTTAGTCCTGCTCAATGTGAAACCCTTAGACTCAAAGGCCTGTCTCCAAGCCTCCAATCGCTCGTTGATGCCGTCTCGCGTCTCATTAATCAGAACAATGTCGTCAGCAAATAACATACACCATGGCACCTCCCCTTGAATATGGCTTGTCAGAGCATTCATCACCAGGGCAAATAGGAATAGGCTGAGTACAGATCCTTCGTGTAGCCCCCAGTGATAAAAAAAGCGAGCGCTTCCTCGCTTTAAGTGAGAAGCGGAGCGGAAGGGTCAGCGCTTCTACCATTAAAAGCGGCTATGGTATGTATAAGCGACCGCTTCTCTGTAAAAAGTGAGAAGCGGTGAAGCGAGAAGAAGCGAGCGAAGCGGACGCTTTTTGATTTAAAAGACCCAAAGCCCTATTTAATTAAAAACTTGGTTCTATTTTAGTTCTCTGGACTTCTTCAGCAACGACAACAAGAAACTAGGGCTCTTCGGCAGCGATTTCTTCCTCTCTTTTTCATCAACTTCAAGCAGTGATTTCTCTTCTTCAAACTAGGGTTCTTCTTCTTCTTCTTCAACAGTACAACAACAACTTTCAACAGGTATGTTCTGCACTTTTTATTTTCATTCTTCTTCTTTTTCTTCTTTTTCTTTTTCTTTCTAAACGTCCAAAAAGCACCGCGAATTTTTTTCAGAAAAATTCTGCCCAGTTTTTGCCAAGTTTCTGCCCAATTATTGTATCTTTTATTCTTAGTTCTTATTGCCTTTCTTATGTGTTATGTAGTTGTTCTTTTAATGGCGCCAAAAGAAGATAGGAAAGACCCGGTTTAGGCTTACTCTGCAAGAGTTAACGAGACCAACAAGATGGCCATTAGATGTCTTTTTGTGATAAGATTACAAATGGAGGAATCTATCATCAAAAAGCGCATCTAATCGGTGGTTATCCAAATGTCGCATCTTGTCCTAAAGTTCCGGGGCATGTGAAGGAAGAATTGAAAGCTTACCTTCAAGAAAAGAAAGAGTTAAAGACTCAAATGATTCATGAACAAGAACTTTATAATCTTGATGATGATGATGAAACAGAAGAAGGTGACGATGCTTCGTCGCTTCCACCAAAATCACAAAAGTGGGGAAGGATGCTTCCACCAATGTCTTCTAGTTGTGGATCTACTGGCAAGATCAAAGGTCCTATGGATTGTTACTTCCCGCAAAAATCTGGAGATAAGGGAGTAAAAAGTGGTAATCCTCAAGTTGATGCCAAAGCGATTTTGAGGGACCGTGCAGTTACCTTTTTTGCCCGGTGGATGTATGATACAGGTCTTCCTTTTAATTGTGTTAATTATACTGACACTTTTGCTGCTTTTATTGAGGCCGTAGGCCAATATGGCCCAAGAATGAAGCCTCCAACTTATTATGAAGTTTGAGGGCCATATCTAAAAAAAGAGGTGGCAGAGGTGAACAAAATCGTGGAGGAGCACAAAGTAGAATGGAACCAGTTTGGTTGTTCCATTATGATGGATAAGTGGACGGCGAGAAATGGAAAAATGATCATCAATATCTTGGTGAATTCTCCTAAGGGAAGCCTGTTTCTTGAGTCCGTTGATGCAAGCGACTCTTCGACTGATTCAACCAAAATGTACTCCTTGTTCAAGAGTACAATAGACTCTATTGGAGCAGAAAATGTTGTTCAAGTTGTCACGGACAATGCCAGTGAAAATGTTAAAGCTGGTGATATGATGTCTGCTTGCTACCCGCATATCTATTGGACTCCGTGTGCAGCACATTCTGTTAATTTGATCTTCGGTGATATTTTCAAGGAAAGACCTTCAGTACTGTCTTTAATCAGGCAATTAGAGTGCATTCCTATATTGTTCAAAGGCCTTTGTTATTGAACATGATGAAGAGATTCACTAAACAAAGAAGCTTGGTGAAACCTGCAAAGACAAGATTTGTTACTGTTTTCTTGACTTTGGCTAGGATGTATGAGCAAAAAAGCAATTCGAAGAAGTTGTTTGTTTCAGATGAGTATACTAGCAGTGCCTATGGAAGGGAAGCTCGAGGGAGAGAATCTGCAGATATTATACTTTCTCCTTCATTTTGGAACAATGTGGTTCATGCATTGAAGATTGGTGGTCCTTTAGTTAAAGTGCTTCGTTTGGTGGATGGGGAGCAAAGGCCACCAATGGGCTACTTGTACGAAGCAATTGATAGGGCAAAGGAAGCTATTTAAGCCTCTTTTAGTGATCAAAGAAAATACAAAAGAGTCTTTGAGATCATAGATAAAAGGTAGGATAGTAAGCTTCATAGCCCTTTGCATGCAGCTGGACTTGTTTTGAACCCGGAACTGTTTTATTACAATGAAGAGAGGATTCTAGGAGATGAACCTTTGTGGAATGGATACTATGAATGTATTGAGAAGTTGATACCTGAAGAATCCGTGCAAGATAAAATCACAGAGCAATTTAGTATTTATAGGAATGCTGAGCAACTTTTTGGAAAAAACATAGCCATTAGACAAAGAAAGATGAAGTTACTAGGTGAGCGAGTGCTTATATGTTGTTTTATAGTTAATAAGTTATTTCTTTATCAATATTATGTTTTGAAAATTTGTTCTACTTCTACAGTTGAATGGTAGAAGCAATATGGTCATTCCACTCCAGATTTACAAAAGTTTGCCATCAAGGTTCTAAGTCTAACATGTAGCTCATCCGGGTGTGAAAGGAATTGGAGCGTGTTTGAGCATGTAAGAACTAATAAGAAAGATTTAGTATATTGAGATAATTAAATTATATCTCAATTGTCCTAATCTTACTACTTACTTATTATTTGCAGATTCATACCAAAAAGAGGAACAAACTAACCTTGAAGCGTCTCAATGATCTAGTCTTTATTAAGTACAATAGAACATTGAGGCGTCGTTACAACGCTCGCAATGTAATTGATCCAATTAGTTTGGACAACATCGATGATGCTAATGAATGGCTAACTAGAGTCGCGGAAGATCATGCAGATGAAGAAGTATTTGAGGATACTTCTGATTTCACTTGGGGTGATGTTGCGGAGGCGCGTGGAATTGGGGAGAGGGTTTATGGTTTGAGAGGGAGTACCTCAACTTCAAGTTCACAGAGGAAGGGAAAACAGGCAACTACTTTGTCCCTAGTTGATGAAGAAGATGAAGTTGAAGAAGATGATGAGCAATATAATAGTGATAGTAGAATACAAGAATTTGACAATCTTGTAGAAGAATAGGATGCTTATTTTGTGCTTTAATTGATGCTACTCTTTAGTTTTTTAATTGAAGTATTGAACATTTGCTTACAATTACATGTGTTATCTATGCAATATTTATTTTAATTTTTTTTTTAAAAATTCCGCCTCGCTTCTCGCTTTTCGTGAAATGGGGGTTGTCGCTTTTCCTCACTTCACGCTCTTCACAACACTGGTAGCCCCATAACAACCGGAAAATGCTCCGAGACACCTCCCACTGTCCTAACCCGAGTCTTAGCTCCATCATACATGTCCTTAATCACCCTAATGTAAGCAACCGACACACCTTTTGCCTCCAAGCATCTCCATAGAACCTCTCTAGGAACCTTATCATACGCTTTCTCCTGATCAATAAACACCATATGAAGATCCTTCTTCCCATCCCTATACAGCTCCACCAGCCTCCTAATAAGGTGGATAATTTTCGTAGTAGAACGCCCCGACATGAACCTGAAGAAGTACTCAAAAATAACGTGATAGATAAAGGGTCATAGTGAGAATCAATTCCTAGAGAGAAGAGGTGGGAGGGCATGTGGGCAAGCGGGGCCATTATCGTTTCCCAATGCATCCTTATTCAAAAATGGCTTCCTTTATTATGTTTGTTGCCCTTAATCCTTAAGCATAAAAGTAAATTGGTCTATCATGTAATGGTGTGTAAGCCCTCAAAGCAATATAGGCACTAGTATTACTTTATCATTGCTAGTTCTAATGGTTCCTTCTAATTGCATGGCTAATTTAGTAATTATGTCACACATAGGTTGAAGTTTTAACCTGTAACTTTCAAAACTTTATTGGTCCATTCAATTTTAGTTACTAATTTGTCGTTTTTTTTGTTGTTGACTGTAAACCACTCATTTGTTCACGTGGTGCCTATTTCTTATCTCTATTATTTCAGAATAAATTCATTTATCAATGTTGAAGACATAATTAAGTATTTAAATGTGTGCTCTCTCTAACAGCTTAAACTTTAGATGAGATGGTTACACACTTCAACATGGTACTAGAGCAGGCAGGGGTCTTGGTTTCTAGTCTCACCGCCACTCACTGTCAAAAAGAATTTCCACATGCTTGGCCCATAAAAAGAAATCAAGCCTCCACGTGAGGGGGCATGTTGGCAATATAATTAAGTAAATTAAAGTGTGCTCTTTCAAACAGCTTAAGCTTTTAGATGAGATGCTCTTACACTTCAATAATATAAAAAGATACTGCATAGTAATTTGGCAATTAGTTGTGTGCGAAATTTCTTGGTCCCATCCTTTATGCGTTACAGAACTACCAATGCTCTATATGATTTGATTTGAAGGCTTCTTTTGTTCCTGTAGGTTTTCAACAGCTTATCTAACAGTATTGCGATTTCAGGCTTTCCTTGCCTTGGAGTATTGTTGCAAAAATTGGAGAGTCCAGCACTTCGTGCCTGCTTGAAAGTGCCTTCGAATGAGGTTTGGTTTTGTAGCTAGATATATGAAGATGTCCTTATTGAGTTGAATAAGCACTTTATAACAGATATCTTTCTTTATGGAGTTCCTTACTTATTCTTTTATTGGTCATTGTCTATTTGTGGGGGAGGGGAAGAGAGGAGAGATCGAATTCCCATATTCGAACGAAAATGAAACCCCTTTTTTCTTTTTAATTTAGCTGTTTGTTTGTTCTTGTTTCCCAGTAGCGCTGTAGAAGTC
Source organism: Nicotiana tabacum (assembly GCF_000715075.1). NCBI lineage: Eukaryota > Viridiplantae > Streptophyta > Magnoliopsida > Solanales > Solanaceae > Nicotiana > Nicotiana tabacum. Next base: position 161,989,652 of record NC_134101.1, read on the forward strand.
TTCAAACAACTTTGTTACTACTAGAGAGAGAATGGGTACTACAACAACATGAGTAGTGTGAGAGAAGGGGAAGGATCCAGTGGCTAAAGTTCTACAGAGAGAGAAAGGGGCTTGTTGTGGAGAATTCAGAAAATCAGGACAGAATCTTTGTTTAAGGCCTTAAATATGAGAGAAAAGGTGGACATTTAAATAAAACACTGTTATCTCCAATTATACAGTGCCAGTTATCAGTTAAAAACACTGCCATCTCCAATTACTGTTCCATTGTAATTATACCAAGCAGATTTGGTCTATGTTTATTGATATCTTTGGAATCAATGGGTCATGCCAGGAATCATTTAGCATGAAGTAATCAGTTGGTAGTCAGTCATCAGATAAGGGAAGCAGTCTCTACTGGAATGCAGTACCTAGTTGCATTTTTTGAACACCTGGCTAGAGAGAAAAAATAGATGTCTTTATGGAAAAGTGGCAAATATCTTATGTTTAATCTAGATGTTTGAATAGTTTTTTGTGGTGTAAGAAAATTGTTGTATCTATAGTTTCACTGTCAGATCTATTGAACTCCTCCAATATCTAGGAGAAGGAAGTCATTTCTGATGTATTCTCTTTATACCTTCTTGTGGTACTCAAAGAAAATTCCTTACCTTTGCATCCAAAAAGAAGTTATCATTTAAAACATGTGAAAAGTGAGTTAAAGAAAATAGAATAAGTGTCATTTGGTTTCTATCTTGGGAAAAGTGAGTTCATCTGGGTAGGGATTGAGCCGAGTAAAGGCTCCAGGCTGACATCTTTTAACACATAAATGATCTGTTTAGAGTGGAAATTCCCTTATTGAGTAACATCAATGATATCCTCTTCTGCAACATTGCTGGATCTTGTTGAAGGATCTGTTATGAGCATTCAAGTCTCTAATTGTGTGTACCCCTTCAATTTGGTCAATCATGTAATTAGGTGATATAACCTGTCAACTGAGCGCTTTTATCAACTTAGATATTTCTAATTTATGCCTCATCAGAAAGCAAACCTATTTTGCATTTGTCAATTGAAGATGCCTGGGGCAATAATGTGCTCGAGGCATTCAAGTATAGTGTTTGCTGATAGTATCTGTATGGAAAGGTTAATCACTAATCTCTAGATATCCTTGTTCAATACATGATTGGTAATTGATTTGCAGGGCGTACTCGTGCGGAAAGTTGAGCCTACTTCTGATGTTAGCAATGTCTTGAAAGAGGTACCATCAATTTGTAACTGTTCATGAACCTTTTGACTTCTAGAGATTTTGCTGTTATGCATGATTATGTTCTATGACATTTGAGCGTACTCGTGCATTCTGTTTTACTTGTTAATGTCCTCAAAGCTTATAACCCTTAATGGGTTGGCAGGACCATGAAAATAAGATTTTTTTTAATGGGAGTCAGAATTAGTGCGTAGCTGAGACGCGTAAAATGGAATTGTATTTCATGAGAAGCTCGCTGAAAGTAATCGCTTATAATAAAAGCCTCAAACCAATTATGAGGTCTATGAGGCTAAGGCTGAATCAGCCGATATTGTTTACTGTACGAATCTGTGAATCATATCACAACTAAGGATCTGGCGACGAGTGTTTCATAGGCGGATCTAAGTTAGAGATAAAGAACACCATTAAAAACTTATCTTGTTGTGCCCATTATTTTGGAGAGTTGGTTATAATAGGCATCAATATATAAAATTTCAACCTTTTCTGAGATGAGTTTCCATGTTTAGATCTGATTTCTTCAAATCTCGTCAACTTATCAAGAACATGACAAATTCTACTGAGACGGCTATTGTACAAAGGTTTACCCTGACACTAAGAACAGATTGGCAAGTCTTAAGAGACCAAAAGAAACTGGCTTTGGGTCTAGTGCTTTCATGAGAGTCTAGACTATTGAGCATCAACTCTCTCCTACACAAGCTTTTTATTTGCTGAAATCTCTTGAATAGTCTAATTAGATGGTCAGTAATTCTTTTTCATGAACCACAATTAGATTGCACTAGACCAAGAATAGTAATTTTGCAACCTAACTTCCTTCTCTTAGTAATTGTATGGTCACAAGAGATGTGAGGATAGGCATCGAAATAGCCCCTGAAGGGTTTGGATAGTTGCAGGAGTGAATTTTGTGAATTCTAGAAACTATTACCTGTCTACTGTGTTGGGATATTGGTCCGAGATTTCAAAGAGGACAAATATGATTTGAAGATGCCCGGCCTAGACTTAGTCGGGAATTCTAAGACGCTAAAATAGAAAAGTTTCTCCATGCTAAATCTTAATACAATGTAGAGAATCACTTAGATGAATGAGTAGAAAGTTTTAGAATATGTGGGAGATTGTCTCTCCGCTACAATATAGGGTAGCTTTATTCATAAACTCCTAATATATTATGATTTATGGTACTCTAATCCCATTGATAATAGGACACCATTTCTAATTACACTTATTGTTTGATACGATTTCCTAATTCCACCATTTGTAGTTTTACCGTAATTACAATCAATAGCAACTAATATAGATTGGGGATCCAGCTGTACCATTTGTATTCATGTCATTCATTTTTACAACATTGATTAAGCACTAGAGATGTGATTTCTGCAACTCATAATTGATCCTTCATGTAAAAGTGAAGATGAATCTATGAAAATAATTGATGGACATAAGTATCCATTCCGCGTTCAGGGATTCAATAAATGTGTTTCTACACCTCATAAGGGATCTCCTCATGGGAAAAATGAAGATCAAGCTCTGAGAATGAGTGATGGGACCAGTTTAATGACTTGGGAAAGAAGAGTGTAGTGTATCTTTGATCATTTTTAGTTAGTCCACCTATTTCGCATTGGTATACCTGTCTCTTTGGTAGGGTTAGTTTTTCCTATATCATTAGGATGTTATTTTGGTAATGTCACGAGGTTGGATAATACTTGGTTCATCTTTTTCAGGGAGACGTGATTGTTAGCTTTGATGGTGTCCGTATCGGGTGTGAAGGGACAGTGCCATTTCGATCAAGTGCACGCATTGCATTTCGCTATCTCATCAGTCAAAAGTAAAGCTTAGTTACTTCCAGAGAAATTAGATTTACATTTAAGCATAATCCCAAAAGCAATACAATGTTGACAAAAATTAGTCACTTCATTTTCAGTTTGAATAACTAACTTTGGAACTGCTTCTTAAATGGTAATGCCAAATTTGCAAGAAACTACTCTGATGTTTTCTGCATCAAAATTCATCTTCATTTGATTTTTCTTTGGCTAGTGGGGTCATTATCGTCTTAAACTACAATCAGGATTAACTGGTAAATTATTCTATTTCATTGATGACTTAATCCACTGAATCCTTAGCATCAAATTTGAATGTCCTCATGCTCCCTAGTCATATTACCCCCCTTATTGTAAAGTTTGCACATATGCCTGTTTATATGTTACACAAAGGTTTTGTACTCTTCAGGTTCACTGGTGATGTAGCCGAGCTTGGTATTATTAGAGCTGGGGAATTCATGAAAGTTCAAGCACTTTTGAAGCCACGTGTGCATTTGGTATGTTCGCTGGCCCTTTGTTTCTTTGTTGACACCATCATTTAATCTCTGTATAATTGATTTAAATCAGTTGCTCTCTTCTGAAGGTTCCTTATCACATAGAATGCGGTCAGCCTTCATACCTAATAGTTGCCGGCTTGGTGTTTACACCACTATCCGAACCCTTAATAGGGTAAGATTACTAAAGATATCCTTGTATTTTCTTAATGGGGCTAGCGTTCTGTTATCTCGTCGAGTAGATTCTGGTGCACCAATTCTCAGACTGAAATCAATTTTTTCATCTTTGTTTGCCAGGGAAGAATGTGAAGATAGCATAGGGGTGAGTCTCACAAATGGGTGATTGCTCACAAGATTACAAACATTCTACTATGGTTGAAATTAACTGGTTTCTATGAATTTTGTCAGCTAAAACTATTGACAAAGGCTCGATACTCTTTGGCAAAGTTCGAAGGAGAACAGATTGTTGTGCTATCACAGGTATATAAAGAGAAAATCTCAGTCTTTGACAATCAATCTGCAACCCCGAACCACTTGCTGTTTTTCGTATTGGACTTGAAAGTTTGAACACACCCAGCCCCGAGTCAGTGCCACCTCTTTTATGATGCTGACGGGTTAAATCTAAGTAAGGAATGCCATGTTGGTAATCGTTATTTTACTTACAGGTCTTGGCGAATGAAGTGAATATCGGGTACGAGGATATAAGCAATGAGCAGGCAAGTTATTTTCCACTTTGATTTCATAATCCTTCCCAAGTTTAATCAAGAAGAATAATTGGTTTGTACATCAAAGTTCCATTTTTAGTCATTTATATTGCTTGAATGAAATCTCAAATAGCAATTTCTTGGCAGATCTTGAAGTTGAATGGCACTCGAATTAAGAACATTCACCATTTGGCTCATCTAGTGGATTGTAAGTGTTGGTACAGATAATCATTTGAGCTTTTGTTACTCTAACCTGAGCAGTTATGAATGGTCATATATGTTTATTCATGCAGCTTGCAAGGATAAATATCTAGTGCTCGAGTTTGAGGACAACTTTCTGGTTGTTTTGGAAAGGGAAGCAGCCGTATCTGCATCACCTAGTATTCTTAAAGACTACGGAATTCCAGCTGAAAGATCATCCGATCTTTTGGAACCATATATTGATTCCGTCAGACCAGATGAAGCAACCGATCAACACGAGTTTGGTGATAGTCCAGTTTCTAATTCAGAATTCGGCTACGAAGGGCTTCTTTGGTCTTGATCATGACCTATTAAGTTCAGTTTAGCTTCTCACCTGGAGCCTTCTTTAGATATCATCTCTAAGATGGTTTACTTTGGCAGTTATTTGTTCCTTGATACTTGACCGGAAAAAGACACAGATGACCAGGCAATATTTTGTCCATGAAGAATCTGTATAGTAGGGCTTTAGTGCTGTCCTTTTTGCCAAAGCAATTGCAAAATTGGCCAAAAAAGTGGATAATCATTTTCCAGTACAAATGGAGGTTGCAGCAAAAAATGTCCTCCAGTTGAAATTAGTGTGGGTGGAAATGTTGTACTATAGATTAGGCATGGAGCATTTTTGAGTTTTTTTTTTTTTTTTTGTTTCACGGGTAGGATGTAGTCTCCCTTTAGGGAACATGCTTTTCTTTATTTATTTTTATGTTTTGTAATTGACACGATTCAATTTTGACAACAATTAATAAAAGAGCTTACCCTATGTTTCGCAAATAGTTCTATTTACATAAACTATCATCCTAAGTAAGACATTTTTGTACGTAATGACGGCCTACATTTTAGTCATTTCAATTTTAGTCGTCAGGTGAGTTTGTTTTTTAAATTGTAAATTTTAATCATTCATATCTCAATTAGCCATGTCGCCAACCATCCGTCGCCACTACCATTATGTATCACCATCATCTACCACAATTATCAGCCACAATGTAAATTACTGCCATCAACTACCACCATCACCAATAGCTGTTATTCACAACCACCACCTACCACTGCTAGTCAGCATTACCACCGTTAGCCTTCACCTCCATCACTATATAAACTTAATTTTCTAATATTTTATTGATGTAATATTAAATTAATTAATATTTATTTAAATTTTATATTTATTAATTTTCAATAAAGACAAACTTTACATTCAAATGTCGAGAAAATAAAGGTTCTAAGTTATTTAGTTTGTAAATATCTTAATAATAAGATCTTAATATTCATACTTATTCACCATTAGTTTCAACATTCGAGATCAAAGTTTCAATAGAAAATGTCTATTTATTATAATTATTTGAACTCAATCTATGAAGTTGGCTCAGGCTGGCCTATGTGGGTAGCCTTGGGTTTAAAGTGAATGCTGGACACAATAGTCAAGCTGTCATTTGCTGCTCTCGAAGATTTGTTTTTCCAAGAAAGCACTGCATATATCTGTTTTCAGTTTGATTCATCGATTAAAGTTGCTGTGGGGAGTCCAAAACTTTTTTGATGTTTTTTTGGACACAAAATACTTTTATTCTGCTAAAAAAAAAGTTACATAAATGAGTAAGACGCAGTACTATACTGCAAACTACATTAACGGAAATGAGTTTGTTAAAGTAAAATGCAGTACTATACTGCGTTTTACTTTAATCTTTTTTTTTGTAATTCGCAGTACCGTACTGCGTTTTACATCAATTTTTTTTGTAATTCGCATTATAATACTGCGTTTTATAAAGTTGTTCGCTGCGTTTTACCTAAAACGTAGTATAATACTGCGAACAGCTTTATAAAACGCAGTCCCTTCTTCTTCTTCCTTGGACCACTGAACGCAGCCCCTTCTTGTTTAAAAATTTCGATTGTTCTAGTCCCCCCTTCCCCACCCCGTGACAAACTTAAAAAAAAAAATTCGGCCCCACCCGTCACCTAAAGAGCAAGGAGTGTAGGTCTCACATACAAGACAAGCTTTGGATTCCTTCTTTCGGGTGCAAAAATTCGATTTCAATCAAATTCAAAAAACTTAAATCAAGGTATTTCGATTGTGTTTATATCGAAACTCGTATAGTACATGCATATTTGTATTGTTTAATGTGTTTCCATGTTAATTTGTGTTATGTTTGTGTTTAAATTTGTATCTTATTTATACCCGGACTAATTTATTAGCTTTGGTACAAAAAATTGTTAAAATTTGATAAATTATTTGTATTGTTAAAAAATTAATATTATTTATTTTGTTTGTTGTTCATATTTGTATTTTATGTTAGTTGTTTTTATATGTAATATTGACCTTTTAGCGTAGTAAAATATAGAGCCTTTTAGTGTAGTAAAATATAGAGCCTTTTAGTGTTGTAAAATATAGAGCCTTTTAGCGTAGAGTCTATGTAGTTTAAGTATGTAGTAACTCCAATTACACTTTACAAAATTAATTATTTAATTTATAACAATAAACTTACAAAAGTAACAAATTAATATATGTTGTAAAATTAACTCAAATATCGAGCCTGGAACCCGTACATAATTATTCAATTCAATTTTAAACATAATTAATTATTTAATTTATTAAGCTAACATGCACAATTCTAAAAATGTTGAAATTAACACACATAATAATTAAGGATAACTCGGTGCTACCGGGCCTCAAATATCGAGCCTGGAACTCATACATAATTATTCAGTCCAATTTTAAACATAATTAATTATTTAATTTATTAAGCTAACAGGCACAATTCTAAAAATATTGAAATTAACACGCATAATAATTAAGGATAATTCGGTGCTACCGGGCCTCAAATATCGAGCCTGGAACCCATACATAATTATTCAGTCCAATTTTAAATATAATTAATTATTTAATTTATTAAGCTAACAGGCACAATTCTAAAAATGTTGAAATTAACACGCATAATAATTAAGGATAACTCGGTGCTACCGAGACTTAAATATCAAGCCTGGAACCCGTACATAATTATTCAGTCCAATTTTAAACATAATTAATTATTTAATTTACTAAGCTAACACACACAATTAATTTTGTTTAAATTATAGTAGACGACATGGTCCTCCGCCTGCGCATCCCGGACCTGCCGAGGATCAGCTACTAGTGTTGCAGACCATAGGTCCTCATTTGTATGGGAGGGACAACTCCCTAGGAGACCTGACGATTTGTGGAGTTCATCGGGGAGCATCCTTTCCATGCCCGCGTAGTCGCGCGTCTACAGGCTACGGGCTTCTATACAAATTTTGAGCTTGGACGGATGCAGCTTGATTAGTCTCTCATCACGGCCTTGGTAGAGCGGTGGCGACCGGATACACACACTTTTCACTTGCCCACTGGAGAGGCCACCATCACGCTGGAGGATGTTCAGGTTTTGTACGGGCTGCGCGTAGATGGACGGGCCGCAGCACTGCCCCAGTGCATTAGATCCATGACGCGTGCACAATTTTTGGATATGATGATGCATTTTACTGGTTATAGACCTCAGGGTGACGCTGGGGGCAGTCGCGTTGCTTTGTCAGCCATTAGAGATCATATGGCGTTTTTGCACCCAGACATTACCGGCGAGACGGAGGATCTCCATATTGAGAGGTACACGCGGTTGGCGCTGCTCCTGCTTTTCGGCTGTGTCTTGTTCCCGAACACTTCGGGGAGTAAAGTGAGTATGCGTTTTCTCTATCATCTTCAGGAGTTGGATGGTTTACCCCAGTACAGTTGGGGTGCTGCTGTTCTCGCATACCTGTATAGGAGCATGTGCCGGGCGAGCATGGGCCCAGCGGTGGACATATGTGGTTTTCTGCCCCTCCTACAGGTGACAACATTTTCGAATACTCTGTTCATTTCTCCGAATTCTATATGGTCGAAATGACTCATAAATTTTACATCAACCTTTTATCTTAGGTTTGGGCCTGACAGTGGATCATGCCGTTGCAGCCACCTCTACCAGCAGTTGCGCCTGGTGAGGCTTATCCGTTTCTCCCTCTAGCTTCTAGGTGGATTCTCCGGCGTGGGAACTACCGAGGGACCGATGCTCATCATAATCTCCTCCTTATCAGGGATGTGCTAGATATGCTGGTGGACGGACAGGTAGATATGTACCTACACTTACTTGTTTAAATTGAGTTGTGTTGCGCATACTCACTTTTATGTTATTATTTGGCAGTTCATCTGGATGCCATACAACGACGAGTTGGTAGCTCAGCTGCCCTTTTATTGCTCAGTCGATCGAATGCTTTGGAGCACCTCCGTCCCGATAATCTTCTTCGATATGGTTGAGTATCATGCCACAGAGCGTGTGCTTCGCCAGTTTCACCGTCCCCAGCCTATACCGAGGGATCCTAGATGGGTGGCTATACACTATCAGCGGGATGACCGTGCCAGGCTGGACGATATATATATGGGATGGCTAGAGCAACAGGTCATTATTTTGGAGGAACACCGAGCTGACCGTATTCCGCCAGCACCTACATTTACCCAGGAGGCCACTATTCATATGTATGCATCATGGTACCGCCGCCACACCCGACTGATTATCGGGAACCCCATTCATGTACTTGGCGAGCGCTACAGACCATACGCCGGGAGACACGAGACACTGGTATGTTTTTTGGCTTATTAATATCGTATAATTGTGATATAGCGTTATTTAATTAATATTTTAAATATTTCACAGGCTATTGGCCATCATCACCTCTACCAGTTGGGACAGGAGATGCAGCAACATACCAACATCCCTACAGTCGTTGACTATGGCCGGCGGGTGGCACAGTTGGCTCGTCGGACCCTATTTCAGGCGAGAGATGCCGCGAGGTTGGACCACGAGGCTCAGTATGCGGCGCCAGAGGACTACCATCAGGGTAGGGGTGTCTCACGAGGCAGGGGTAGGGCACGAGGGAGGGGTGCCCCACGAGGTCGCGGGGGTCGCGGGGGACGGCGAGGAGGTGGTCCCCAGCAAGGGGGCGTTGAGGCACCTGTCGACCCACATGTTGAGGGACATGATGAGGACTTTGGAGTTTTGGCACTTGAAGATGATCAGCCGGGTTATATACCTCGGGAAGATGAGCCTTCCAGCAGCATGCCTTCGTACAACCTTCAGCTATCTCTGCCAACATCGCAGGTCACCCCGTTAGGAGCATTGTCGATCACGGGTACATTCGACGGGGATGTATACCAGTACTTTGCATGCCTATATATCGCAGCTGAGGATCGGCCCACCCGGGACGTGGATGGCGGGCGCAGGTTGAGTTATGCCTCATCCCCGGTGGTTGATGCGGATCTACCACATGCGCATGTATGTTTGTATTACTTTAAAATTTCAATTTGTTTTCTTTTCCTTAATGAGATGCCATTAATTAATTTTTAAGGTTTTTATGAAGGCTTCGTCCCAGCCCATCTTTGAGGCCACTACATGCTTTGATGAGGACACCACAGATGCGGACACCACAGATGCATATATTCAGGAGGCCGACGAGACCACAGTGGGAATATATTTTTTGACTTAACATGTACAATACAAAAATACTTTGTCACCTGCTAAGTTTAGTACTTGTTTTGTAGGTTGTTGACGGCCCGACGACCTATTCTTCTGATCCTGCCAGCTGTTGTGTCGATGATGCTGCACATCCTCACATAAAGAGGCGGCTTGATGATAATGATCCAGATAGTGTACCCGGGCGACAGGGGATGCGACTCAGGCCAGCAGCAACACTGAAGCACACAGGCTGCGGGACTCACTGATTTACTTAGGTTTTTAGTTTGTGTAAATAGTGCATTATGTAAATAATGATAACAATTATCTTTTAACAACATTTTTATCTTAATTGCGTTTGAACAGCAGTTTTACTTAAACAGTACACAAAAAACACAAACATTGCAAACGTAACACAAAAACAAACAGTAGAACTAAAACCATCACTGCACAAAGGATAACTAAAACTAGCTTTTTTCACATGGTTTTCATCTTTTTCAGAACGACAAGACAACTCCATAAAATGCAGTACTATACCACGCTTTATGTATTAAATTTTTCTACAATAAACTAGCTTTTTTCACATAGTTTTCATCTTTTTCAGAACGACAAGACAACTCCATAAAACGCAGTACTATACCCCGCTTTATGTATTAAATTTTTCTGCAATAAACCAGCTTTTTTCACATGGTTTTCATCTTTTTCAAAACGACAAGACAACACCATAAAACGCAGTACTATACCATGCTTTATGTATTAAATTTTTCGCCTACAAATAACGGCATCATTGTAGTTATTTTGTGTGCTCAAAAATTAGTAAAAGCAAATATTTCATTAAAAGTAAGGTTTTTTTTACTAAAAGCAAATAATTCATTAAATGGCTCAACCTCTTCGTCCACCAAAGTGCAACTGTGGAAAAGAATGCTCGATGCAAAATTGTTAGGACGGTGGTGAAGTTGGACGCCGCTACTGGTGCTGTATGAACCAGTTATACAAGGTTCCTGGCGAACCTATTTGTGATTTTGAGGAATGGGTTGATGAACCATGTTATCAGGAATACTACAGAGAACAACTGCAGTTTCTTCATAATTTTTGTTTATGCCAACGAGAAACACAAAGAGAAAGCGATAGAATTATTGTAGAAATGAGGGCGAAACTGAAGGAGGTGGGAGAAGAAAAATGGAAAGCACAATGGAATTGTAAAACACAAAAGGAACGAAAAGAAAAATATAAACGAGAACTTGCAGAGGTGAAGGCGAAACTGAAAGAGGTAGAAAGAGAAAAAGAACGAATGGAAGAACGATTTAAGTGGTTGGAGCGGAGAATAAATGGCAATCGGGACTAAACATTGGCATGTATGTGTTTAGTGCATTTTTCATATTTCATGTATTTTTATTATGTTGTCCTATTATGTTTGTGTTTGTGCTGTAATAATGTTTTATTTACATTTTCCTACAATTAAACAGCTTTTTTTTCACTTATTCCAAATTGTGGAACATAATTTTATTTGATATATATTGCAACATACACAAGTACAAACACGTATTACAAAAAAAAACCAAAATAAAAAACTAGGGATATCCTTGATAGTTGGGTACATTCGACGAACTTGCACCAAGAGTCGGATTACCACCGCCACGCACACCACCTGAAGGACATTTACGACGGTCGTGTCCTGTTTGCGAGCATATGCAACATTTACGCGCATAAACGGTGTCACCAATATCCATTTGGTTCCGTATACGCGTTCTCTTTTGCACTTGCAGCTTGCGCAAATAGTCCTTGTTACATACCATCTTAAAAGGTTCCAGTGGCCAATAATGCTCAGCACCTAATGGTTGCAACTTCCCACTATACGTGTCTACATATGCAGCAACACTGTATTGCCTATCAATATAGTTTGTTGCCCCATATCCAACTTGTTGAAAGCACTTCAACGCATGTGCGCACGACATATGGTAGATGGTCCATTTCCCACATGAACATAACCTTCTATTTTCATTCACCGTCTGTAGATTATTCCCACGATGTCCGCGGATAGCGGTCTTAACTTCAAAAACACCCCATTCATGATCGTACTGAAGAAATGAATGCCACTGTGCTCGCCTCCTGGACCTTTCAAATCTTCTCATGGGTATTGGCATAAATTGAACACCCCTGTCCATCAATGCTGATGCAGCTGCATGCCTTTCAACAAACCTCTCCGCACTCTGTTTGAATGTCATGCGGACCATGGCAGTGACAGGCAGTCCACGGGCAGACTTCAACAAACCGTTGAATGACTCCGACACGTTTGTAGTGAGGGCTCCCCATCGTCTTCCGCCATCAGCATGTAATGTCCACATGTGAAGCTCATGCCCCATCAACCAAGTATAGGCTCGTGGTTCTAATTGCCGGATCACTTCCATGCGCCTCGTGAATTTTCACTACTGGTGCTCAGTTGCAGCCATCCACATTAAGTCATGCAATGCCTTGTCAGGATATTTCTTCTGGAAATTGGCCTTCAGATGACGCACACAGTAACAGTGGTATGCATATGGTTCCTGCCATTCAGGCAAGTGACGTACAGAACTTAAAATACCACTATGCCGATCTGATATTAGACAAATACCTGAACGCTGTTTGACAACGTGCTGCTTCAAGTGGTTCAAAAAAAGTGTCCATGTCTCTTCACTTTCGTTGGCACATATTGCAAAAGCTAGTGGAAATATTTGCCCGTTGGCATCTACTGCAACTGCAATCAAAAGCTTAATATCATACTTGTGAGCACGTTATTTTTGCTTCACGGAAACTACTCCAAAAGAAATCGGAAAAGAAATAAAACAAGTTACCTTCGGGTACAATTTTGAGGATTTGTGTGACATTTTGATAATTGTTTTGTCCGTAAATGCTCGCCTTGCTATAGTTAAAAAATACAAAAAAAAAACACATATTGCATGCATCTAGGAATTAATGGTACATTTAGGAATTAATTAACCATTATTTGGTTTTAAAAGCGAAAATCACAAAAATATGCATTTTTATTCTATTTTTGTTGTCATGGTGATTTTATTAAATGTTTTAATTCGTGTGATAACTGTTGGTAGGTGTTAATTAATATTCGTGTAGTTTAATTTTGGTTTTTAAGAATTTTTGTTTAACTATAAGAAGGAAAGGATCGGATTTGGGCCAAAAATTCAACTGAAATTAGGCCCAAACCAATACAATGACCCAGTCCAAAACCAGGCCTTCCAGGGACGCCCCCAAACGCCGCCGCATTGGGCGTTTGATCTGAGCCGTTCATCTATACTCATCCAACGGTCCACGATCGCGCTCGTAACCCGACCTGCTTACCCGGGTCGACCCAGTCCCTCATTAAAACCAAACGACCCCGTTTCTACACCAAACGACCCCGTCCTGTCCCTCACCAATTAATCCAAGCCGTTGAGATCATTTGATCTAACGGCTCAAATCAATTGCCACGTTCCGTATATAAGCCCCTCATCACACCCCACGCTCCCAAACCAAACCCCCCTTCGCCTACTGTGCACCGTCGTCCCAAACACAAACCCAAACCCCCCGTTCCAAACCCTAGCCGCCATCATACACTCTCACCATAAACCCGGCGGAAACAATGCCAGTGACCACCAAATTAACACCCCTAGTGCACCTCGACCCCCTGGACACGGATCTGCAAACCGTTGGGTTCGAATCAACCTATACCATCTGGAATCTTCTTCTGAAGATTCGAGCCAAACCCTGATCTACACCAACCCACCCCAGATTCACACCAGTCATTACCCTGCCCTCACTCGTGACCAAACCAAGTTTGGTTTGGTCCGAATCTACCCACAAATCCTCAAGCCCCAAATCGGACTGTTCAAACCCTAGAATACAAGAACTTTGGGAATCCGGCCAGTTTAAACGGAGGGTTGGGGTCTAATAGACCTTAATCAAAGTGTTCTTGGTTGAGAACACCTCGATTAAAGTCTGTTCGACCTCAAATGGTCAAATCCAGTTCAAGCCTGGGTCGTTCGTTGTTGAGCTTCCACAGTGAGTTTTCCTTTTCTTTTCTGTTTCTGTTTGAATGATGTTTGTGTTTGTTAGCATGTGTAGTTAGTTTGTTGATTTTACTGATGTTTTCTTTCAATTTTTTTTCCATCTTCGTAAGACCTTTTATTTGGTCGACTATTCTTCTGTTTATGGTTGAATACGTATGGTGATATACATACTTGATTTGATCAGTGTCGTCAAGTGTTCCATTCATGTTGTTCCTCTGTTTTGTGAAAAGTTGTATGAAGCCATTTGGGACCCTGTTCGTATTATTTGTTTAATCGACTGATTGTTCTACGTTATAATTAGTATAGTCAATTAGATAAACGTCGTCGATTAGTTTTATAGGACTGAATGTTCAAATGTCCTGATTCTGATAAGCTTCATATGATTGATCAAACCATTGTTGTTTAGCTGATTGTTTGAAACTATCTGTGAATGGTTTGTAGCTGCAGTACAATAGCTGGAACTCAGTTTAGGATAGTTTGAGTTTGAACTCAGAAGTTCAAAATTTCAGGCTGTTGAAGCAGGGTAAAACAGTAATAACCAAGGGTTAATATGGGTAGTTTGGGGGTGTGAAAAGATCAGAAATGGTTAGTTTAAGTTGGGCTGACAGTAGGGTAGTGAAGTATGATCAAACTAATACAATAGTGGGGAACAAAACTTGGTAGCATGGGATGTTAGTTGAGTATTATAATAGGCCCATACCATTTGAGTAATAATAAAATGAATGGATGGGGGATCAGTTGGATTGTCAGCTGCCCATACCATTTGGGGCACAAAACACCTGATAATGGGAAATAAAGGGGTATGGGCAGAGTTGAGGTCTGAAGGGAACGAGGCAGCGTGGGGCTTGCCTGTATTTTGCCTATAAATAGGCTCATTTAGGGTAGAGTAAGGGGTTAGACATCAGAAATTGAGAGAGGTAGAGTGTTAAAGCTAAAACTTCTACAATAAAGAGTTTTGAGTGTTGAGAGATAAAAAGAAAAAGCAAAAACAAGGCTGGTCCTTCAACCTTTAATGGGTCAGTCCAATTTCAGAATAATATAGAGTAAGAGTGTGCTGGATTTTTTACCATAACAGTCAGAAGCTACTGCTTTTCTGCATCTGTTTCCTTCTCTGCTTAGCTTGTATTTGTTTTGGTGCTGCTGAGCTGCAAACTGGGTCCTTTGCTGGTAGAGCACTATTTCAGTTGAGTCGTTTTTGGTTTTCTGAGTTCACTGGACCTCTGTTTGGCTCAAATCTGTTGCTGTTTTTTTTCTACTGGTTATTATTGGGTTTTTCCTGCTGGGTTTGTTTGGGATTCAAAAATCTGACTGCTGTGTTGCTTGCTGCTGAGTGCTTCCTTTCTGTTACTGCTATTGTTATGTGTGTGTGCTACTGCTGCACTGATCATTCCTCTGCTTCTTTTGCTTTCCCAAATACCAGGTACATCACTGATACACTGATCAATATAGGCTGAAATTTGAAGCATGAATACAAAGAAATGAAGAAGTTGAAGTTATTTTGGAATTCACTTTAGAAATATACTGAACATTAGTTGTATGTATGATGGTTCGCTTTCTCTAATAGAACTATATAGTCAACTGTGATGTAACTGAACCTTTACACATATCATTTAGCTGAAAAACTCTACGAGTTGCTTATAATTAAAAAGGACTAATGTTGTAGTAGCTATGTTCTATTAGTTCATTATTATTTGTCAAGAAGCATGTTAGGTACTCAATAGTTACTTCCTTAAACAAATATTTTTTTTAGTTGGTAGGAATATGGCTTGATTAAGACAAGCAGCACATTATATTTCAGTTCCCCCCCTTAAACGTCAAACATATACCAAATAAGTTAAACATGCCCAAATGGAATAAGGAAGGCCCAGGCCGAGTTTCACGTTATGCACATTGGGCCTGGGCCCATAATATCTAAGCAACAGCCCATATACGTGTTCATGTTTCAGATTTTGCAAATCATATTCGGAACCCGACTATAGCTAACTTGTAAGCATGTAAATAAAGTTGGACCGTTCTTCTTCTTTCATTATTAGAGACAAACTCAATAGAAAACATAACCACTATAGGACGCCCTTTTAAATAAAATAAGACGAGCCTCGCCAAATAAAACACATAGATTGTGGGGCCCTCACAAGATGTATGTGTTGATTACTTAGAACTCGGGATAGGTCGCTTAGCGAACTCCACGGCCTTACCCAAAGATAATAACACGTTAGACTCTTTAGGCACGATTTAATTAATCTTACCTTCTTAAAACTCGGGTGCACATTTATGTGACCCAAATCCAAATCTCAACGAAGTCGAAATGTGTCTCTAATCTCGGGAACATTGATTGTGACGTGGCTCGAGATGCGTTTTCACAACGTTGCAAATTACCCCAATGATAATAATAATAATAATAATAATAATAAATAACGAATGAGACGAGCCTCGACAAACAAGAATACCCAAAGTGCGGGGCCCTCAACGGATAATTATTTCGAGTACTTAGATTCTGGGACGAGCCGTTTAGCAAATTTCACGGCCCCACCCAAAATAATGATACACTAGTCGCTTTAGGCGCGTATTTAATAATGTTATCTTCTTAAACTCGGGTGCACATTTATGTGACCCAAATCCAAATCTCAACAGAGTTGAAATGTGTCAACAACCGCGGGTGCATTGATGTGACGTGGTTCGAGACGTGTTTCCACGATGTTGCAATTCTTGATAAAAAAATAGTAATGATAAAAGCGTTTGAAAGTTAAAACTTGCACATGAGCTCATAATTGTATAAAATCAGATAAACAAGCCGAATATGACAGTTGAGCGACCGTGCTAGAACCACGAAACTCGGGAATGCCTAATACCTTCTCCCGGGTTAACAGAATTCCTTATCCGGATTTCTGGTTCGCGGACTGTAATACATAGTCATTCTTTTCCTCGATTCGGGATTAAATTGGTGACTTGGGACACCCTAAATCTCCCAAGTGGCGACTCTGAAATAAATAAACGAATCCCGTTTCGATTGTCCTTTAATTGGAAAAACTCCTTCACCCCACGCGGGTGCGCAAAAAGGAGGTGTGACAATACTTTCCATAGACATGAGTACCGTCTATGGAAATAACAGGACAACAATGCACAAAACCATCAATTGCTGGTTTAAATGACCAGAACACATAGTTGAAAATATATTCGGGTCTGTCCGGACTCCGCTCACGCCTCCATTCAACAACAGTCCCGGGGTTAAAGTGTTGCAGTGCGGCCATGTACTTGGGCAGATTTGAAAAAGACTTATCCCAGTCGCCATACAAAAGTTCAAAGGCACGTTTGCGACCGAGATATATCTTTCTTTTGGTTATAGTACAACCATACTCCTGGTGGACGGCTGTAATACACTCTTTAATCTTGAACCTAATGGACACTTCCAAATATGGAATCAAGACAAGAGAAATCAAGTCCACATCCAAGTTGAAGTGATTCTCATTGTATGTGTCCATTTCACATCTGTGCTCGCTAATAAATTTACCCACTTTTCACAAACCTGATTTCTTCTTGGTGGCACGCAACATCCAGTGACAACCCATAAAGTCTCTACGGTATACAACCTTGTATTTCTCCTTAGTTGACTCACTTACTGTCATCTCACGGCACTCTCTTATACTGTAGATTTTTACAACCCTAATTAAGCGAGCTTTATCAGGGAAATACATGCCCTTTGTCAGAATAGCTGGTCTAGACTCATCCCACATCACTGACCGAAATTTATCATCATCCCTTGTGAGGGCATCCACGTTCGGCATGCTTGGCAAATTATCAAGTTAGGGAATATTCCGCTCATGAAATGGCACGTGGGACTCGTACACTCTTGGTCTAGCGGGAGGTGGAGGAACATGCTCCCTCGTCAGCTCAGGTTCAACATTCACTTCCTCCTCATCATCACCCTCATCATGGAAGGGTGTGTCATCCCCAGACTCATCCGCATTGTTGTCATAATCACTATCATCTTCCTGACTCTGCGCATCTGCCAAATCACGAGTAAATACGTCGTCTATGGGCAACTGTGTGAGGTTAGGAGCTTCAAGAATCTCGTTTTCACTGCACAAAAATAACAAAATGATAATATACCCAACTAGATAAATACTTTAGATATAGCTATATCACTTTACTTACAAGTCGTACTGTCTTGACGTTTCGTGATGGATATTTGCTTGTTGGTGATGACTCCCAGATGGACCACCGTGGTCCAATACTCCAGAAATACACATATTCCAACTAGGGGCGGGGTCATAATTTGTAAAATTCGTATCCGGACGGTACCCCCTATGAAAAATATGAGTGTTAATACAAATCCAATTAAAACATAAAATAAACATCGCTAAAACACCCACGGAATTGAAGTTTACCAGTCGTCTTGTTGATTATATAAAGTCGAAAAATTATTTTGCAGCTGCTCATTCGCTGGTGGTGACAAGTTTAAATCAAGGCAAGCTCTTTCATCAGCAATTTATCCGGCAAAAACTGCTCCAGAATAACCACCCGATGACTGGGGGTTATCCCTACTATGCATGCCCTCATTATTGGGAACGTCTTCCACCTTGACGTACATTTCCAATAATTTTATTACAATAAATTCCCTGTATTCATCCGGAATCCGCAAAAAAGAGTTTCATCATCCTCGATGTTAAACTCAGAATAATAAGCAAACCCCTACAGAGTCACTGAATACGGAAATCTACCGGTTATTTTAAGGTTAACTGAACGCCACCTCTCATTCATTTTTTACGTAACAACGATACCAATTTATCGTACTCCATAGTAAGCGGCAATTTAATATGACATTGTGGAGGTGAGCTATACTTCACAGAGTTATTCTCCAACACAACCTCACCCCCCAATATAGTGAAACCCTTATTTTTGCCACTTCAGACATTGTAAAAAAATGATTGATAAGAAGAAGAAGAGAAGTATGAACGTAAGTTTGAAGATTGAATGAATTTTCATAAAATTGAAACGCCTTTAAATAAGGCAAGTCCGAATGTAAAACACAGTACAATACTACGTTTTATGTATTGAATTATTGTTATGTCAGTTCATTATTGGTGGGACAAAAATCAGAGTAAAATGCAGTATAATACTGCGAACAACTTTATAAAATGCAGTATTATACTGCGAATTACAAAAAAAAATGATGTAAAACGCAGTACGGTACTGCGAATTACAAAACAAAATAAAAAATAAAGGAAAACGCAGTATGGTACTGCGTTTTACTTTAACAGACTAATTTCCGTTAACGTAGTTCGCAGTATATTACTGCGTTTTACTCATTTATGTAACTTTTTTTTAAGCAGTATAAAAGTGATTTTTGTCCAAAAAAATATCAAAAGCGTTTTGGACTCTTGCTGTGGGTTCATGAGTAGTAAACGTGTACATTTGGTCGGTTCGCTCTATTTTGAATTAATTCGGTTTGGTTCGGTTTGGTTCAATCTATTTTGAATTAATTCGGTTTGCTTTACAAGATTTTTTAGTACATAAATAAATGTATGATACCCAAACTAAAAATGTTTGGTCCTTTCAAGGAAAAAATATTAGTAATTAGATAAAAAAAAGAAAAATGATTAAAGATATAGGAAAAAAATTGAGATCTAGAACAAGAAAACATAAGCAATATACTTTTGTAATATAAATAACTAATAAAATAAGATTGAACAGAGAGAAAAAATACAAAGATGGAAATAAAAGAAATTAAGAAAAACAATCTGGAAAGAGGGAAAACAGAAAAGTAAAATTGGCTTTGCATTATGTGTGAGCTGCTCTTGGTCGATTCGCTCTATTTTGAATTAATTCAGTTCGATTCGTTCTATTTTGAATTAATTCGGTTAGCTTTACAAAAAATTTTAGTACATAAATAAATACATGATACCCAAACTAAAAATATTTGGTTCTTTCAAGGAAAAAATATTAGTAATTAGATAAAAAAAATGATTAAGGATATAGGAAAAAAAATTGAGATCTAGAACAAGAAAACATAAGCAATATACTTTTGTAATATAAACAACTAATAAAATAAGATTGAACAGAGAGAAAAAATACAAAGATGGAAATAAAAGAAATTAAGAGCTTGTTTGGAAAGCCACCTTGGAAATGGATTTGGGTGTAATTACACAGTTTGGCATGTTTGTTTGGTCAAGTAATTACTTGGTCAACCTGAAATTGGATGTAATTGGAGGGGTGTAATTACACTCTCCAATTCTCAAGGGGGATGTGAGAATTGATGGTAATTACACTGTATAATTACAATGTTACCTTTTAGTTTCTTTCCTTTTTATTTTTATTTTAATTTATTTTCTTTATAACTTTTTATTTCTATTATTTTAATTTTTTAGTTTTATTTTTATTTTTTAATTTGTTTTGAAATTTTAAAATATATTTTTTCTTCGTACATTATTTATCTTTTATTTCTATATCTTTACTTCTCGTGATTCCATGTAATTGCTTACTATATTTTACTTTTTATTTATTTTATTATTGTATTTTTTTAAATTATACCTCCTAATATTAGAAATAATGAGTCATTAGTAAACTTGGCATATAATGAGTGATGCAATTAAAGTGAAATTTCATTGTTGAATGTGGTTATAAACTTATCATGTTTCCTAATTATTAAGTTGCACTGGAACTTACTATTATTATACTGAAATTTGACATATGTTAAACCATTTTTTTTTTTGAATTTTGAAATTGTATTATATTCATAATTCAAATTTACTTATTTTAGTACTATTGGCTCACATTGCATGCTGTTCATTTTTTGGGTGTAATTAAGAGCTTGTTTGGAAAGCCACCTTGGAAATGGATTTGGGTGTAATTACACAGTTTGGCATGTTTGTTTGGTCAAGTAATTACTTGGTCAACCTGAAATTGGATGTAATTGGAGGGGTGTAATTACACTCTCCAATTCTCAAGGGGGATGTGAGAATTGATGGTAATTACACTGTATAATTACAATGTTACCTTTTAGTTTCTTTCCTTTTTATTTTTATTTTAATTTATTTTCTTTATAACTTTTTATTTCTATTATTTTAATTTTTTAGTTTTATTTTTATTTTTTAATTTGTTTTGAAATTTTAAAATATATTTTTTCTTCGTACATTATTTATCTTTTATTTCTATATCTTTACTTCTCGTGATTCCATGTAATTGCTTACTATATTTTACTTTTTATTTATTTTATTATTGTATTTTTTTAAATTATACCTCCTAATATTAGAAATAATGAGTCATTAGTAAACTTGGCATATAATGAGTGATGCAATTAAAGTGAAATTTCATTGTTGAATGTGGTTATAAACTTATCATGTTTCCTAATTATTAAGTTGCACTGGAACTTACTATTATTATACTGAAATTTGACATATGTTAAACCATTTTTTTTTTTGAATTTTGAAATTGTATTATATTCATAATTCAAATTTACTTATTTTAGTACTATTGGCTCACATTGCATGCTGTTCATTTTTTAATAGAATTGATAGATTAGTTTTGTCAAACATTTGAATAATGTTATGACATTATATTTGTAAATATTAATTTATTTTATCAAACATGAATTTCATGATGTTCTTACAAAATGTATATTTTTTATTTTTGTAAGTATCTAAACCAAATATTATTAATTTAAAAAATTTATATAAATTATTTTTACAATATTAGTTATAAGTATATGATTACAAAATTAATGTATAGGCATATATTTATTATATACATCTTAAATACAAAATATAATATCATTTATACTTATAAAAATTTATAGGCATATATTTATTATATTAACTTTTAAGTTTTGATAATTACTTAATTTGAAATTTAATCTAACTGTGTAATTACACTTGTGCAATCAAACAGTAAACTTGTAATAAAACAGACTCTAAGAAAAACAATCTGGAAAGAGGGAAAACAGAAAAGTAAAATTGGCTTTGCATTATGCGTTAAGTGTGGGTCGATCTTGGGCCTTGAATGTGGCTAGAAGCAGCTTGACCATGGCACCTAAAGCCACATTGGGAATTAGGGTGCCACTCTTTCATTATATATGTTTCTTACGTAAATTACTAGTGACACACATGAAATTTTATCCGAGCGACCGTGTGGCATACCACCCCTCTCCACTACATAGATTCGCCCCTGATACGTGAAGCACGGGCTTTATGCCACCATCATGTTCTCATATATATATATATATATATATATATATATATATATAATATTGATGCGGCGAAGAAATTCTATGTATAGAGACAAAAATATATATATGTTCCTGATGACATTACATAGAGACTATACATCTCATATTTTAATTAATTTAACTAACCAACAATCACATCCGATGGACCCCTTGATACTATTATTATTATTATACTAATACATGGAATTAAAGCATTTCAATTAAAACCTTGCACTCAACAAGAGTCTATATTATGAGAGAAGAGAGTTGATATGTGTGGCTATGCTTTGGGCATCAAATGCAATCCCATAAAGTCCTCTCCTAGATAGCCCCACACAGTAGAGTCCCTTCTTCCCCTTCCAGTGATCTGGAAATGCTGGTTTTGGAAGTCCATCTTCATTCAAAAGATAATCATCTCCCTACACAAAGATCGAGTCATCTGTAACACTAGAAAAATAGATTAAAAAGACAAGAGACAGGACAAAAGTTTTCCAAAAAATTAAATATACCTGAAGCCAGTTGTGAGTAGTTCTCTTGAAGCCAGTAGCAAAAACGATAACATCAAAGGGATGAGATTTACCATTCTCAAACACAACATCATTTCCTCCTGCTACGCGTGTCATTGCAGGTAACACCTGTCACCATCATTTTTTATGCATGTCAGAGTATATATATACTTGCTTTTCTTTAAAGTCAAAGTTTACTTTTCTTTAAAGCTTTCAAAAATTAAAGAAAACTATATAAATATATGCATGAAACATATCGATTACTTGCATCAGAGTTCTGTTCTTATTAATTACCTGGATTTCACCAGACTTGATTTTTTGATGTGTCCCCACGTCAAAGACTGGGTACTTACCATACTTTAGTTTAGAAGCAAAGGGTCCCTCTTTTGGCCTTTTCACCCCATAATACTTGCTTATTTCTCCATACTTTACCTTGCTTAACATCACCATTATTAAGTCCACCAGCTTGTATGGAACGCTATACTTCAATAACATCACTAGCCCCAAATATGCCATCTCTCTTGATATTAAGTGTATCTGTTTAAAAAAAAAAAATCAAGACTTAGCTTATTCAAAAGATGAGATATCTTGCTATAACAGATTAATTATCTAAAAATAACCATCAAAATCAAAGTAATTATCCATAATATAAGTGGATTTGAAATTTAGAAAATATAACAGATTAAACATTAATTAATTACCTGGCTTCGAACGATAATGGAAGTTTTTGCTCCATGGTTAGCAAGATCAAGTGCAATTTCCATGCCAGAATTTCCACAACCAACAACCAAAACACGTTTACCCTTAAATTTCTCTCCATTTTTGTATTTAGTAGTATGAATGGCCTCTCCTGCAAAATTTTCCAAACCAGGGACCTGAGGAATAAAAGGGTAACTAGCTTCTCCAGTTGCCACCACAAGAAACTTGCTAAAATACTCCTCCACATCACCAGAATTTCCATTTCTAACCTTAACATTCCATTTTCTTGTGGATTCTTCAAAAAAAGCAGACTCAACTGTTCTTTTGTACAAAGGAGAGATATTAAAATGGGAAACATAGTCATCCAAGTATTGAATGAACTCTTTTTTGGGTATATAAGTAGGAGAAGAAGAGGGAAATGGAATGTGAGGAAGTTGACAGAATTGTTTATCCAAATGAAGGTGAAGTCTATCATAGGAATATTTTTTCCACATAGAACCATAACAATCATCTTTTTCAAGAACAAGGTAAGGGACAGATTTTTTTTTAAGACATGCAGCTGTGGCTAAACCAGCAGGGCCAGCACCAACAATGATGACTTTAGGTTCTTGAATTGTTGCCATGGCTCAATAATTCACAAAGGAATGAAAGAAATTTTGTTGGGTTGTTGTTGGGATTGATTTAGAGAGAAAAGATGATGGATTTATATACAAGGAAGTTAACTAGCTGACAAACTTTTGACAATAGGAGTAATATTTTCTATTTTTGAGTAACTCATTTATGGTGACTTCAATCCTTCTTTTATTTTTCTTTTCCTTTATTTGTTTTCTTACTTAATTTGGTGGATTACGGGTTAATCATAATCTAATTGTATTGTTTGACCATGACTTTTTTTTTTTTTTTTTTTTTTTTTTTTTTGGTATTCTCAAGACTTATAAGTAGTAAACATTTTTCATAGTATGATATACTTTTGCACTAGATAACATACTTTTGCACTATCATTTTAACATATTATCTCACTTTTTTTTATGAACAATTAGCATAAAAAAATAATCTTAAATGTTATGCACGGTAATATATAGTAGATTTTTACACTATTAAATTGATTCAAATAATAGGTGAGTATTCATAGTAAATCATATATGGTAATCTGAAAAATGGACTAATAACATGCTATTACATGGTAAGCTGAATTAATGGTATGAAATAAATTTTTTAACTGTCAATACACAACTTAAATCGTTACGTTATCGATATCCATAGAAGTTAAATTCTCTTCTTTTTGTTGTTGTTTAGTTTGAGTTGATTTACTAAAAAAAGAATATTAATAAATGTTTTTTTATGCTCATGACTGATATATACCCGTAATCTGAAATATCAACTAATTTTGCAAAGATTTATGGCATAACCACTCACCTAAAATAATATTACTTATAGTAAATGTTGTTAGAAAATGTTTGCTATAGTGAATTATTTACTTTCTCCATTAAAAGTAATTAAAACATAAAAATTCCCTTTTAGATTTTGATTGCCTACCATATTGAACTTTGACCATAATATTCAGATTAAACCATATAGTATGGTTGTAAAAAGAAAAAAAACTTAACCTCGGACTTTTAGTAGTTGTCCTGGTTCTCTTTTTCACCGGAATTTGACAAAAGTCCATTGATATATATATATAGAGAACACCTAACATATATTGTTTTTCTTGTTGGACTTAATTAGATCACTGAACAAAAGTAAAATAGTTGAGGCATGTCAGATCATTGGAGATCAAAATGAGATTGACTCAAACAGGACAACATGCTACAAAATTATAAATTTTTACCATGCAATTTAGTGCCTGCAAATTAAATATTTGGTAGTTAAGTAGTTGAAAAGTCACAACCTTAATGAAGAGTAAGTTTTATATACGCCTTCTAAAATTAGAAAATTAATTTTCGGGTTCCTAATTAATTGCAACGGTTGAATTGCATTGAATGGATTGGAACAGTTTCATTGGATTCAACGGAAAGTCGTCTCTTTTGGATTTCTAAACATAAATAACATTAAATTTAATAAAATGAAAAAAATGAGAGAAAAGTTAAAAAAAAAGAGAAAAAAGATAAGTGAGTTTCTTGGACAAAGAGAGGTGTCACCTCAGCTTTTCAATTCCCTCTTTTATATATATATATAGATATATATAGATTTCTTGCCAGGTTCTATTACAACAATGACAAGAAATTCTAAAATTTCTACTTCGAGATCTTCTTTTCATGTTAGATTGATTCTAATACATAATTCATTGATCACCTGTATTTTTTAATCTATATTTAATTTTAATTGAAGTGTATAATAATAATACTATGTTTCTCTCTCGACTCTATCTTGATGAAAAAATATTTGTAGAGTTTATTATCAGACACTTGTATTTATTCATGTTCAATTTACCATGCGAATTCATCAAAATTGAATCATAAAAGGGAAGCATAAGTATGAAAACATTTTCAATACCAAACACATCTCTCTCCTAATGATTTTAGGCTGCATAATTAGAGGTAGCTGTGCCAAAGCTAGGACAAGTTAGCTATAGTAGAAGGATCCTTTGGATTACTTAGGATAAAATTTATCCAATGTCTGGTACACTTTCAACCTTTCGGTTTCTGGCTCTGGGTTAGCAGAAATAATCAAGATAACATTTTTATTTTTTATTTTTTACGTTTGGTAAGTACTTTTGCTTGTTTGATAGTATGTTTTTTTATTGCTCTCTTATTTTCTCCCCTTTTTAATTACGTCTTTTTTTCCTCAAAAGTTTTTAACTTGAAAAGAGTTTATATAAAACTTTTCGGAGAAATTATTTTAGTGAATGCCAGTGGTAGTTAATTATATTAAAAGAAAAAAAATGAGTGATAAACATGTCATGAATCTTAATTTGTATGTACTCTAAAATTGTTATAATTTGCCCTTCTACGAATTGTGTTGGGCTGGATTAGATTGGATCAAACATTAAAAAATGAAGAGGATGACCTAAGTTCGTTATTTTAAAAAGGGAAATTTTCGTTCATATACTATATAAGAAACTATATTACCAAATATGTTCATAGTTTGCATATTACCCTTTATGCTAACAGTATTTCTACAAAATATAGACCATGCATTAAATAAGGAATCATTGTAGCTGTAGGCTTCCTTATTTAGGCGCGCAAAAATTGAGGGATTAAATATTCTTCCAGATCTTCCAAACGCAAATCACGCACATTAATCTTCTTCGTCAGTTTCGTTTCAAATTTAGCGTCTCTACATCAAACACATTATTCTTCTACAATTCAAAAACGAATTGATTATTCTTCTACAATTCAAAAACGAATGGATTATTCTTCTACAATTCACAAATCAAAAACGACTAAATTTTCTACAATTCTTCTACATCAAATGCAATTATGTCCAAATTTCAGTTATACAAAGCAAAGGAAAAGAGAGCAGCAATTCCACCATTGACAGCCATTAAAAAGCTTTGAAGCTTTGAATTCAAATTTGAGTTTTCAAAAATCATTATTTGTTTGGATTGGGTGTTGTTGCAAATAATTGGGAATATGGTTTGGAGTTTATATCTCAATTTTAAGGAGTTTTGGTGAAGATTAGACTTGGTTTTAGCTGAATTTCGGATTGAAACTCAAAGAAGAAGAAGAAGACATTACATACATTATATTACAGAAATTGTAGAAAAATTGTAGTTAAATTGTAGAAAAATTATATTCTGTTGTTTATTTATTTTTCTTTTATCCATTTAACTATTGTATGAAAGTTGAACAACATTGTATAAAAATTATATTTAAGTGGTATTATATTATAGTTGTAAATAATTTAGTAGAAATAATGTACGAAAATTGTAGATAATTTGTAGATAAGTTGCATAATATATAATTAGTTATATGAAAATTGTTTTTAGTATGTATAAATCAGATACAAAATATACAAAAGACATATTGTATAAAATTTGTATGTAAATTTTATGTTATTGTAGTTCTATTTCACTGGGTGGAAATAATATGTGAAAGTTGTAGAAAATTGTAGATAAGTTGTATTCCTCTATAACGGGAGATGTTGACATATCAAGTAACTTTAGTGTTCCAGACGAACATGCATGAAAATAAAGATAAATTCTGTTATGAACAGTTTGTAGATAATTTGTAGAAATATTGAAATTCTGTATTTTCATATTAATTTTTCAAATGATATGTAGTTTTGTTATAGATTAAATGTCGAAAACAAGCCATTGTGAGTCTTATTTGACTCATTCCTCACATTCAACCTATTCTACAAATTCACGTCTCTTTAAATACAATACAATCATACTTTCTTGAATTTAAAGGTATAGCAATATATATAACTTAAAAAACATCTTCTCCTCTACATAAGTTGGCTCCAAAACAGACGAAGTGGAATAACAAGCTCCCATCAAAACTTTTAACACAAAAACACAAAAGCTCAAAAATAAATTAACAACAGTCTATAATTTTTCTACAGTTTATCTACAATTGTTGCACGTCTTCTTCTTTTTCTTCTTCTTCTTCTTCTTCTTCGAGTTTCAATCTGAAATTCAACCAAAATCAAGTCTAATCTTCACCAAAACCTCTCAAAATTGGGATATAAACTCCAAATCATATTCCCAATTATTTACAACAACACCCAATCCAAATAAATAATGATTTTTGAAAACCCAAATTTGAATTCAAAGGTTCAAAGCTTTTTAATGGCTGTCAATGGTGGAATTGCTGCTCTCTTTTCCTTCCCTCTTATATTACTGAAGGAACCCCGAAATCATAACCATCAAAAGGTATTGTTGTGTATGAACTTTGAAGATTTGACTTCAATTTTAACTGGTTGTAGAAGAAAAAACCTTGATTTTGGACGTTAATGGTAAAGGGTTTCATTTTTTTTTTTTGGTTTTAGCAGAGGGAATAATGGTTTGAAACGTGGGCGTGTGGTGATACGTGGGTGAGGGTGTGGGGTTGGGAGAGAGAAACGTGGGGAGAAGGGGGGGGGGGATTTGGAGGACTATACGGTACCATAAATTTAGGAGTGATATAAGGTATAATTAATGTACAATTAAAACACCTTATGATATAGAATTGATAATTAAGTATACTAAATGTAATTATATCAAACCTTAAACATTGAGGGTAATATAGTTTCTTATATTGCAAAGGAATGTAAAAATTCCTTTTAAAAAAGGATGATTAGTTATTTTCATGAAGGGCCGAGTGAAAATAGGAATTACATTGAAAATCAATGCAATCGACAAAACAAGTCGAACCTATAATAAATACCTCTTTTTTCATATTCTTCCATTACTTTTTCGGGTTCGATCTTTTATTGAAGCAGAAAGTTGATGTGATACTTTAAATAATACTTAAAACTGTAGCATACTCAAGTAGCTGTTGATACTTTAAATAATATAACTTTAACATATTCAAGTAGCTAGTTGTCCGTCATTGCTTGCACGTTCAAAATAAGAACTTAGAAAAAAATATTCTTGATGTGAAATCACAGCCAAATCAGGTATACGTGAAATTGTATCGTAACACATCATATTATATTATAAGTGTGAAGTCCTTTAGTGTGAAACTAAATTACCTAAATAACCTTTAAAAATTGAATGACCATTTTACCCTTAAGTTAAATACTACTACTACAATACTATTATACCAGAAAGAAGTCCTTTAGTGTGGAATTAAATTACCTAAATAATCTTCAAAAGTTGAATGACCATTTTACCGTTAAATTAAATACTACTCCTATAATATTATTATACCAGAAAGAATGCACTTTTTAATAAGTATTAAATTTGTAAGGGAATGTTTTAAGAATTTATCATGATGCCATATCTTAAATCTTTTTGTTTTTCAAACTTAAACCTTTTGAGTTTCATATGTGTATCAACGTAAAATAGTGAGTCATTAATTTCCTAAGGTTGGTGCACTAAGTAAGAGTAACGAATTTCAGCCAAATATCAGATTATTGGCAGTCAAAAGTGAGTAGGTCCTAAACTTAAAACTTAAACTATGCAAATGCTATCTATTAAAAATTGAGTGGCCATCTTGCCCTTCCAAAATAAAATAAAATTGAGCCTTATGTTAATGTTAATCTCAACTACATTGAATCGAGTAAATGAGAATGTGTTTCATCTACCAAAATGTGTTTCATTTTGATGTGTAGATTTGCTTATTTTTTGCTTAATAAATGGGGAGGACTGTTTAGACTACCAGTAATTATTGCAGATTCAAAATGTAAAAATAGTCCTTTGAAATTCCCCCTGTAATAACATATATCGTCTTAGACTTTTCATATATTCTATTGCACACATCAAAATGTCAAATCACTTTAGCGTTTTTCTCTTCTTTTTATCAGAAATTCCTAAATTTCCATATAAGTATAGTCTCTTTTCAATTGTCTTATTTTGTTCAGTACCATCCCAACATGTAAATTTATTTCTTTTCCCATTAGAATTCTTTTTTCATGGAGAAAGAAAGTATTCTGCTGCTTTACCCATGAACTCAAAGTGCAAGTGTTCACAATTACAAACTGCAAGCAAACATTGAAGGATAGATCAATAAATACCTTCACAATTTTTTTTTGAAATGTTAACCTTCATAGCAATTGGCTGGTTATAGAAAGAGCGCGGAGACGAGAAACACGTCCACCGTTGACAAAGAACGAATAAAGCTAATCATTTTGATTATTTTACTTTTGCAACACTATGGAGAAGACAAATCGAGTGGTTGATTTCTCTTTTTCGCCTTTATATCAAGAAGAAAGTGGAGATAAAATCGGGTTTTACTTTCTAAACTTATTCTTTAATTTCCTATCCTTATAAATTTAATTTTTAGATTATATATAAGTAATTTATAACTATAAATAAACATTACGCAGATATTGATATGGGATATACGTGCAATGCACGTGCCCAAATACTAGTATATCTATTTACTGGAATATAGTATAATCAGAGGCGGATCCATGATTTAAAGTTTATGGGTTCCAACCATAATCTCAAATTAATATGCAATACTAACTGAGTTCACAATTAAATATTTACAAATATTTAATAAATTTCTTAAATATAAATACAGGTATACGTAAGAGTTATTGGGCTCCCAGGAACCCATATTCAATGCTCTAGGTCCGCCACTGAGTATAACATGTGATTTTCACAGAACATAAAGGAAAAAACTCTTATGCCTGCAGAAATATGATATATGGATATATCAATTCTAGCAATTTTCAAATAGATTAGGATCGCTAGATGGCTGAAATGTAATCGGTATGTAGTGGGATCGTATTAGATAAAAAGTATGTTATTATTTTAGATATAATCAATTTGATGAATTTTTCCTAAAGGTAGACATCAAATTAGTGCTAGTTCACCTCAAACTAGTGCTAGTTGAGAGAGTTACTTCGAAAACAAAAAAATAAAATTATCGCAATATAACACCAAAGAAAATGAAAAAACAAAGAAGTATAATACCTGGGAATCCCTGAACTTGGCACCATTTATTCAGTCATACTTGAACTAATTGTAGTCCTAATTACTCCTTGGCAGTGACAAAGAGTTTGTATGCACTATCTTTTAGGCATGCCGGAGTGAAAAGAAAAAGAACTCCCATGTGTATTTATGTACAGTACTATTTAATTATTTGATTAATAAAGGGGGCAAAATGAACTCCCATGCCTGATAAATGCAGAGGGCGAAGATGGATAGACATTATAGCAGCCATAGAATTCATTAATCAGTTCTTTAATGAAATGAAATAAAGCCCAACGCCATGTACAGTGCCTCTTTTATCACTACACGATCTCATCGATCCCATACTCAGCATGCGCAGGCTTTATCTCTCATTACTTAATTCATTTAAAAAATGATTAGACATTCATTATATAGCAGCCATATTCTTCGGTTGTTCTTGTATATATAACTGTGCTACTCCATTCGATACATATATCGGTGTTATGTTTCATATCTACACAAATACACAGAAGGATGCTCAATTAATCTATTTGTATATTAATAAAATTACATGCACATGAGGCAGAATAGCATGTGTCGTCTGGAGCTTTCAGCCTGGCAAATATTTTGTGAGTTTTCTTCCTCAGTCGTTGAAGAGCACCAATCACTTGTTTAGAGTTTAGATTTAAACTTCTTCAGGATTCGATCGCCTCACATCAATAATCCAACTCTATGTAGTTTTAAATTAAATAAGTTGTTTGATACATATAGATTATAGGCTATAGCTCCTACCAGTAGCTAATTAACTTACCATGTGCAGCCATTAGTACATTGATTAATCCGGCAATAAGGGGTAAAACGGTTTCAACTAAGAAATATATTCTCCGTTTCCAGACTTCTAATTAATGATAGATAAATCTCAATCATTTCATCACATCACACTTGTTGGTGTTATTCTTAATGATTCACAATGACCAATAGAACGCTTAGTTGGGTGTTTCCTAATTCAACGACTCATTGAATATCTCCATCTATTTAATCTTGTGGTTACGTCATGGAGCTAAAACTGTGGTCTGTATTGATCTGTATTAAGTATGAAATCATAGACGTGCGTGTACTTGTCCTGTCCGCCGCTTTTACCGTTGTGTTTTTTTTTTCTTCCTGTTTTAAGTAGCGATTCTGAAGTTAGTGTTAAGCCAAAAAATTAATCCCTAATAGAAATGACTTTAGGATGTGTCTAATCTTTTTCTTTCAATTTGTACAGAAGAGATTATATAGTATATGCAGCACAAGATGTATTTCTTGCTGTGTCTAATATTTTTTACTCACACTTGTATTTGTTTATATTACAGTCGCAATGTTGATAGAGGTACTGGTCACAAACAAGGAGAGTAGTATATTTCACATACTTTTTGGTGTTACTTAATACTTCTAATTTATTAGATGTTGGTTCATAATTGATACTATATTTTTTCACAAAATTAGAATATTCTTGACTTTGAAGTGTCCAAGCTTGCAAATTTTTTTTTGGTAACAAATGTGAATATTACAACCAGAAAAATATTTTTTACAACCTATGAGCCTCTAGTGTCTGAAACAGATGGAGACACCAGAACTCCAAATATTTCAGAATTATCTATTTACATATTCTCTAAGCAACTCTTTGCATTTCCTATCTCTTCTTCCCCTATACACTATCTCCACTCTGTCTAGTATCTCTTTCCTAATTTTATCATTTACAAGGTCTATGCTCACATTTACTTTCCTGAATATTTTTCAATTATATATATGGTATTTTGGTCTGTCTATCAACATTTAAATTATGCAACACTACATACAAGTAACACACTCTTAAAGGTGCATGCATGTATTTAACAGTAATTACTATGGACGTATCTCAGTTTCTGACTGGGATGAAACCCATGTAACTTAAGGGCAGACAATTAAGTTACTGCTAAATTTTTACTACTATTAATATTTTACTGAAATCAGATGCACAACAACCATTTCAAGTCAAACACTTATATCCTTTAAATACCTAGTAGGGAAATTCTAATGTCTAAGTTATCTACCAAAATAGTAATATTGATAAACAACAACAATAAATTAATTTTTCATTGTTAAGAGTCTTGTATTAGTTGAGACTGAGAGTTTAGTTCGTTGTTTCTTGTGGTCTTGGATAAACATCACCTTATCATAATTAAGCTAACTTTTGGGCTGTGTTGAAACTACGGCTATCAAATTTGGTCCAAGCCCAAATGAGCCGCCAAACTCGCCCAAGGTTGGACTGGTTTTTGACCCGCTCATTTATTGAACTCAACTCATCTTGACCCAAACCATTTCAACCCATTTAAAATTGGGGTATTATTACTTTTAGCCCGCGCCAGAAACTATTTACCTCTGGTAGCCGAAAAAGTGTATAAAATTTGTATATAACATACATAATGTATATTTATACAAAAAATATACAAATTTTATATATTTTTTCGGCTATTATTTTAACAGCTGCCAGTGTCATTTTTCCTTTAAAGTTGAGTTGATTTTTAGCCTAAATTGATCCTTGAGTAACTTTGCCAAAACACCTTAAAAATAAATTTATTTTGTTTGATTTGTTATATATGACCAAACAAAAGAAAAAAAAAATCTTAGTTATTAATTATATAATTCATAATACAACAACATATATTAACTAAAGATTGCAAAGAGTTGGGTGAGTTGAGCTATGACCCAAATTTTAGTCTATCTTGGTCCAATCCATCTTAGCCAAAGTAATTTTTGGGCAGATCTCTTGACCCGCCTAATTATTGACTCAACCCGTTTTGACCCACCCAAAATCGACCAAACCCGTTTAATTGGCACCCCTAGTTGAACCCAATATTCATTTCTTTTGACGTGTTATCAAAATCAGACTCGTTTCTATGGGTATTTGGTTATTCAATGTTGGTTTTCCATTATGCTGTATATCAACGCTCAAAGTTGTATCCACTCCTGGGCATGCGAAGGGAATTAAGAGGGGAGTTGGAGTCCCATATTAGTTGATGATACGCGATGTTTTCGGCCTACATGATTTTAGACAACAATTAATGAGTTGCCTTGTAAAATGGAGTCAAGTCCAAAATATGTTTTGCTTGATAATACAGGCTCAAACTACCAAACCAATAAGAAGTTGGATAATAGTAAAACTAAGGTGTGATATTTCCCTATAAATAAACATTTCCAAAATATTGTTACCATACTTTGTAATGGAAGGCCATGAAGATTTTTCAAATTATAAACAAAGTCCCCCCAAAAAACAGATGTCTAAGAGGATTATCTAAAAGCCTTTGCTTTTCTTCTTTTTCTTTTTATTTATTCGCAAATTTTCAATAAATAAGAGTAGTACTTAGTACACGTGAATTGGACAATTTGCTCACGGTTGTCCAACTTCTCAAGCTGTCTAATTCTTAAATTAGGAATTAGAGGATAAATATGCTTCCTAATACAAATATCATTGGTTACGTTGTCTGAGTTAGGACCTCAAGTACTCAAACATTAAAGTCGTGACTTTTTATGAGTTTGACCTGTAACCTTTCATGGGAGGACTTTTTTTTGTACTTGTCATTGTTCAAAGGTGCAAGAATCACACTATGGGCTAAAGATTATCATAATTACATGTGTACCTAGTCGATATTAAGAAAGTCTTCAAAAGCTGTCACGTGAAGCCTTTAAAAGCTGTCACGTGTCATCGATTTGGTTTCAACAGAGGACGGAGACGAGGACGAGTACTTCTTCAGTAAAGTAGTAACGGTTAAGTTTTAGAGATAAGGTCCCCAAAGAATATTTCAGTGAATTGTCCTCACAGTTGTACTATTTAGGATTTTGTGGCCCATGTATCCTTATAAATAGAAATATATGTAGTTAAAGGGGGGATTGTACACTCATTGTAAAAAATAATAAATTGACATTCTCCGAAGATTCTTACTTTATCATTCACATAAAAAAATCCACTTTTTTCTCATATCTTTATCTATCTTTTCTCCCACGGGAGGATCCGAATATTCGAAAGCTTAGCACTATCTATCTTTGTCGGAAGGAATATTAAGGAATCTCACCCTTTTTGTGTGACCCACATTCATTTATTTACATTAATGCCATTTATTATTATTTATTGCTATTTATTGCTATTTTCTATATTTTTGGATCATTGATTATATCATTCTTGTTGTTATTTATTGCTGCTCAAATAGCACACGTGAGATTTTATTACAAAGATATTTGGTCTATCTTTTGGATATTAATATTGTCTAAGATTAACCATACTTTATTATCAAATTCGATTGTATAAACCTAGATCTAAATTTTGGGTCATACAGTTTGGCGCCGTCTGCGGGAATTTCTCAGCTAATTTTTTAGTTTCCATTAGATCCATAACTCATGTGACTTGTTAAGCTAACGAACTACAAAGTTTATATTTTTTTTTGTGCGAACAAAAATCTCCATAGAAGATAACCAAGGAAACGTAACGAAGGCAACAGACAATGTTTCCCTCAACGTCATGAGTGCCATCAACGAAGGCTATGACACCAAAGATGAAGAGGTGATGCCCACAGTCTCTCCCAGACGAGAAAGGTCACTTGCACCTTTCTGCAGCACAACAAAACAAAACGATAAAGGGGTCTTCACGTCCACGGGAGAGATGGCGTCGACTGCTATAAAAAAGTTCCTCAAGGCGTGGCTAACTGACACTCTAGTCAGAGTGCTCAGTAAACAATCCCCATGCACGACCATAGATACCACGAGAGCCCATGCATCACAACACGGGAACGAACAGGACGGCCGATCAAACCCTCTGCCTTCATGTAAAACTTACACTATTACTGACAATGCAGGTGAAAACATCCTCGCCGCTGTGCTGAAAAGAATGGAGGAAATGAAAAACAAGAACAAGGCACTCAGGGACCAAATGAAAGAGCACTAGAAACGGGTAGACAAAATACTAGATGCTCCCAAATTATTACCAAAAAGAGACGCCGACAAGTTTGTGGAATAGTCGTACAGGGAAGAAGAGGCTCCACACGCCATACCAAAGACCTTCAAGATGCCCCCTATCTCAGAATTTACGACGGGACGACCGATCCCGAAAACCATGTCACCCACTATGTCACCGCCGTGAAAGGCAACGACCTCACCAAAGAGAAAGTGTCCTCCATCTTGCTGAAAAAATTTGGTGAAACTCTTATTGGATGGGCTTTGACGTGGTACTCTCAACTGCCAGCTTATTCCATAGAAACTTTCGAAGATATGGCTGATAAGTTTGTAACAGTGCACATCGGGGCCAAGAAAGATGAAACAAGGGTGAAAGATATCTTCGCCATCAAACAATACCTAGGAGAGGGATTGAGGGACTTTCTCGCCCGATTCAACAGGGTGAGGATGACTTTGCCAAACGTCTCCGAAGGGATGGCCATGGAAGCTTTTTAGAATGGGTTAAGTAGAGAAGGTTCGAGGGCGATCAGAAAATTACTGAGTCGATTGATGAAATACCCACCGACCTCTTGGGACGAAATATACAATGCCTATTGTGCCGAGGTTAGAGTAGAAGGTGACGATCTCAATGGACCAACTCAACGGCTTACCTCAGTATAAACCAAGCCTAGGAAAGAACGCAATGATAATACAAGGATGTATATTCTCGTATCATGGTCAGGCAGGGAACGATACCAATGTTATGTCAGGACACCTGTTCCCTCCTTTCATTATGAAAACGGCCCATCTAGGCCGAGATCAGGCACTCACAGGAACTATCGATGTATGCCTCCTTGCTATCTGCTCACAACTTTTGTGTGTCTCCCACAGAGGTGGTCTACGCTCTTAAGAAGCTCGGAACGAAGGTAAAATTACCACCAAAGATGAGATCCGACCCAAGCACAAGGAAATATGATGCCCTCTGTGAGTTCCGCAAAAACGTGGATACAAAACAAAAGATTGCATCACCCTAAGACTAGAAGTAACAAACTTGCTGCAGCAAGGGCACCTCAAAGAACTACTCAATGACAAAGGCAAGAACACCTTAGCAAGGGGTCGAGAACGTCCAGGCCCACTAAAACCACCTTTACCAGCTCGCACCATCAATATGATTATTAGTGGCAGTTATTGCACCTCCATCAATGACATCAAATTCACCGCCACCCACAAGCTCAAAAGATCGATCACCCATGAACGTTATGATGGACTCAAAAAAAGTATCATCTTCGATGAGTCAGATGCTGACAGTTTGACTTTCCCTCCCAATGATGCACTTGTTATTACTTTACGAATTTTAGATACTGATGTTAAGAGAATTATGGTAGATGACGGAAGTGGGGCGTATATCATCCATACTCGAGTCCTTGCACAAATGAGACTAGAGGATAAGATAATACCACGATGCATCACACTAACTTCTTTTAGTAATGCAGTTGAACGGACTTCGGTAGAAATTACACTCCCCATCCTCACTGATGGGTTGACTCTAGAGATAACATTCCATATCATGGACCAGGACACCACATATAACGCCATCGTGTGACGCCCATGGATACACCTTATGAGAGCCGTCCCCTCTAGCTTATACCAACTGATCAAATTCCTAACTCCTTGGGGAATATTTAGTATATGAGTGGAACAACGTACATCCCAGGAATGCTACCGAATCGCCATAGACATCACAAAAACTCAACAAAAGAAAGATAAGGAAAAAGAAGCATAGCAATCAACATGGTCGAGGTCGCCACAAGTCGAAGCCAAAGAAGCTATTATGGACCTAGAGATGGTCGAAGCATCATGATCGACCATAGAAGACATTGATCCCATTCAGCTAGATCCTAGCGACCTCATCAAAAAAGCCTACATCGGCTGCAAACTCCGAGATCTAGGTAAATTTAGTATACTTTTAGTAACTAATATGTATTTGTTTGCCTTTTGTCAAGCAGCTATACCAGGAATCCCCAAAGAAATTGCCATGCACTGACTGCATGTCGACCCCTTCTACCCCCGATAAGGCAGGTCTGATGAAAGTTCAACCCCGCAATCAATGAGGCCGTCCATGAAGAAGTAGAAAAGTTATTGTCAAATGGCTCTATCAGGGAGGTGAAGTACCCCAAATGGATTGCCAATATAATGATGGTTAAAAAGAAAAACAAAAAATGGAGGATGTGCATGGACTTCACAGACCTAAACAATACATGCCCAAAAGATTCATTCCCGCTACCATATATCGACCAACTCATAAACGCAATGACATGACAAGAGCTGTTAAGTTTTCTAGATGCCTACTCATGTTACAATCAAATACTCATGGAGGAAGAAGACCGGGAGAATACTACGTTCATCACATACAGGGGAACGTATTGTTATAAAGTAATGCCATTCGGGTTAAAGAACGTGGGGGCCTGATAACTAGAGATTCTAGTCTATTTTATGCTCCTTTTTGCTTGAGTTTTGGATTAAAAATGTGTACAAGTATTCCCAAAAGCTAACTTGTTGTGCTTGTTTGCAGTGTTAGGTCAAGAAGAGACAAGGATGTCATAACCAGATCAAAAAGGAGTGAAACCTGCACAAGTTCAAAGCCAAGTCAAAGCAGCGCTACCACGGGAAATCCACCGCAGACGCAGAAGACCCACTGCGACCGCGGTCCTTTTATCACGGTTTGCGGTGGCAATGTTCAGAGAGAGGAATTTTCTGGGATTACAAGTTACCATGGTCCGTGGTGATTTTATGCGACCGTGGTACCTCTACCGCGACCGCGGTACCTCTATCGTGACAGCGGTCCTTTTACCGCGGTCTGCGGTACCTCTACCTCGACAACGGTCCTTTTACCGCGGTTCGCGGAGAAGAGATTCAGAGAGCCAAAGTTGAAGCTAAAACTAGAAGACCGCGACCCGCGGTTGATTTTACGCGGCTACGGTAGGCTCACCGCTGCAACGGTCCATTTTCTGCTGTCAGCGGTACCTCCGTCAGGGGCATTTTTGTCCGAAAAATTTAGCTGTGTATAAATACTACTTTTTTAGATTTTTAGGTCATCTTATCTTAGCTGAGCAAGTGAACGCCGACTTTTGTCTATTTTGAGTAATTTTGTAGCTTATTTAGCAATTAATCTTAGACTCTTATCTTGTAATTGCAATTTATGGATTATTCTTCATCTCAATCTATGATTTCTTCTTCAATTATGAATAGCTAAACCCATTAGCTAGGGTTGTGGCTTAACCTTAGTGTGGGTATTTAATGGGTCTCTTATTTTAGGGCTTAGATTTGTATGGGTGATTGATATTTGGCATGATTTATGCTTTTTATGTTGAATTAGTAGTTACAAACACTAATTTGTGCCTTTTTGACTTAGGCTCTTCTTGATAAAGAGAGCTTAAGTCTAGGAAATTCAGGCTAACAAAGAATTGGGGTGTATTCAAGAGATTGATAGCCTAACTAAAGGGTTAAATCTAGAGATAGTAATACCCAACTTGAGCCAACATTGCTTATACAAATTGAACACCCAATTGGGCTTGAGAAAATCAATTAGGGCAAAGTCACTCTTACTACGGAGAGGTGTAGAGTGAGTAGCTTTGTGCATTGGCTATATCACGATCCCAACTATAACATTATTGCCCTAAGTTCTAGAGCCCGTTAGATACTCACCTAGAAGTAAGTCACTTCCCTAGTGCCTCTTTAACCATTTAGAAAACCCTACAAAAAATATCTACTTAGCTTAATTTCGTGCATCATTAGTATAAAATTAGAAGTAAGAAACAAACAAGAATGGTTGGAAGTGTAATCAAGAGCAGTAAACATTGCTAGATTAGATAGGAATCCAACTCCAAACATTATATTAGCTCCCTGTGGATTCGATCCCGACCTTTTCGGGTAAAAGTTTCATCAACTACTCTTGCCACTCTGTAGTGGTGTAGGGTTGGACCCGATCACTTTTTGGCATCGTTGCCAGGGAGCTAACGATTTTGGCTATCTATCTAAATAGTTTTGTGTATTGTTTTTATTTCCTTCTATGATACTAATTTGTGTGTGTCACCAAATCAGGTAAAAATGGTGAACAACGATAATCTTGGAAATGCTATTCCGGGGGAGGAGGTTGATGATAATATTGATGATGAGGTACCTATAGTGCCTCAAGCTCAAAGGAGAAGCCGCCATGCTAATGATAATGTTCCAGACCCTCCCCTGCCACCTCCAAGAGTGGCTCTATGGGTTCTTCCAAACGAAGAATATGCTAGTGCAATTGTCCCATCCCGGACCGGGCGGGCAATTTCCAAATTACAAATGTGATGTTGACTTGTTTGGAGCAGCGAGGGTATTTCACAGGTGCTCCCCATCAGAATGCTTATAAACATCTTAAAGGTTTGTGGATACCTGTTGGTGAAGCAAGCAAACAAATGTGTCAGAGGATGTACTTCGATTGAGATTTTCTCTTTCTCATTTAAAGGGAAATCTTTGGACTGGCTTGAAAGGCTTCCCAACCATTCCATCACTACTTGGGATAAGTTGACGGACAAGTTTATAGCCAATTTTTTCTCGCCAAGGCATATGGTGACTTTGAGAGATGAGATTTTGGCCTTCAAACAGGAACCTAATGAACCAATTCATGAGATATGGGAGAGATATCGGACAATGGTGAAGGAATGTCCGAACAATGACATGATCGAAGCAATGATTTAGCATACATTCTACCGTGGCATTAACACGACCAATCAGTGTGTAGTGAACCAACTAGCAGGGGGAAATTTTATGAACACACCTTATGATCAAGCATGTGAGATATTGGATGAGATGCAGATACTTCCTCAGCTTGGCAAAGTCGAGCCAATGTGACACAGGGTGACTCCACTGTCATCCACTTGCACAAAGAGCTCCATGATCATGGCTAGACAATAGCAGAGTTAACTACCACAATGAACCAGTTGGCAAAAGCTCAATTGCAACAAGTTCAAGCTCCTAGACAAGTAAATGCTATGGAAAGTGTCAACATGTTGGTCAACAAGACGCGACAAAGAGGTCAACAAGGTCAAGGTAGTCCGTATCAATATGACCAACAACAGTGGAGATGATGAGCAAAATGAAGAAGTGAAGTATGTGAATAATTACCAAGGCCAAAGGGGCAATGCTCCTAACCAACAACAACAGTGGAGATCCTAAGGAAATTGGGGGAATTAAAACCAACAAGGCAATAGCAATTGTGGGAACAACAATCAGAATTGGGGCAACCAGAATAACCAGGGCAACTGGAGTGGCAACAACAACAATTGGGGAGGAAACAACAACCAAGGGGGTTGGAACAATGGCAATAAAGGGAATCGGGGGCAAGGCTTCCAATGTATCAACAACCAAACAACCCACCTCCATTTTCGTCCCAAGATCCTAGCTAGTCAAACAATAAGATGGGAATGATCGAGATGATGTTTGAACAAATGATGAAGAAGACCGCCGACTCTGATGCCCAGTTGGCATCCCACAATACTTCAATCTGGAATTTAGAGGTTCAACTTGGCCAGATTTCACATTCTTTGAATACTCGCCCTAAGGGGGCTCTACCTAGTGATACAGTAGTAAACCCAAAGGGTGGGAACAACATCGGGAATGCAATGGCGGTGATTACTAGAAGCGATTGAGGTGGTGATGTGAATAACTCCAAGCAAAAGGAAATTGTGAGTGATGAGATTCAAGTACAAGATGATGATGTTCCTTTAGTTGATAAGCAAGTGAGAGAAGAGAATGTGAATGGGGAAGTGAGGATTGATGTTCATGATGATGAGGTGGAGACCCAAGATGACGTAAACCCATCTAGGGAACACGTAATAGACATACCAAAAATGGTAGTGCCTAAGGCTAAGGCTCCCTTGACAAGGCCTCCTCCACCTTACCC
The DNA here is from genome assembly GCF_000715075.1 of Nicotiana tabacum. NCBI lineage: Eukaryota > Viridiplantae > Streptophyta > Magnoliopsida > Solanales > Solanaceae > Nicotiana > Nicotiana tabacum. The sequence goes on from NC_134101.1 coordinate 162,031,434, forward strand.
TCAAAGACTTGTGAAAAAAGAGAATAAGAACCAATTTAGGAAATTTATTGACATGATGAAGAGCTTATCGATCAATGTCCCTTTAGTGGAAGCTCTTGAGCAAATACCGGGATATGCCAAGTTCATAAAAGACTTGGTGATTAAAAAGAGATTCATGGATTGTGAGACCATCAAAATGACTCACCAAGTAAGTGCAATTGTGCACTCGATGGCTCCAAAGCTTGAAGATCCCGGCGCTTTCACCATCCCGTGTACCATTGGGAGCACGGATTTTGCAAAGGCATTGTGCGATTTGGGTGAAAGTATCAATTTGATGCCTTACTCCGTGTTCAAAAATTTGGGTATTGGTAAACCGAGAGCTACTTCAATGAGGTTGCAAATGGCGGATAGAACTATAAAAAGGCCACTTGGTATTATCGATGATGTTCTTGTTCGTGTGGATAATTTCATTTTGCCTGCTGACTTTGTGATCTTGGACTGCAAGGTTAATTATGAGGTTCCTATCATATTGGGAAGACCTTTCCTTGCAACTGGGAAGACCTTAGTTGATGTGAAAGCAGGGGAGCTCACCTTCGGGGTGGGTGATAAAAAAGTGGTCTTTCATGTGTGCAAATCAATGAAGCATCCCAACAGTACTGAAGTATGCTCTTTCGTGGATCTTGTCATGGAAGTGATAGTTAATGATACTAGTGCAATAATCAACGCGGAGGATCCTCTAGAGGCGGTGTTGTTGAATCTTGATGTAAATGAGGATGGCGGTAGGGTGGAGTGTGTCAATGCTTTGCATGGAATGGGCTCTTACTCTTATGAGCCTCGAAAGCTCTCTTTGGATCTTGAGAATAGAAAGACTCCACCAACAAGGCCCTCAATCGAGGAACCTCCTGTGTTGGAGTTGAAGCCTTTGCCGCCACACCTCAGGTATGAATTCTTAGGCCCTAGTTCAACTTTGCCAGTTATTTTTTCTTCTTGTCTTACTAACATACAGGTAGATGCCACATTGGAGGTGCTCCAAAAACAGAAGAAGGCAATTGGTTGGACTTTAGCTGATATTCGGGGAATAAGCCCCGCCTTTTACATGCACAAGATTATTCTTGAAGATGATGCCAAGCCCTCCGTGGAACATCAGAGGAGGTTGAATGAGGCTATGCAAGAAGTTATGAAAAAGGATGTAATCAAGTGGTTGGATGCAGGGGTTGTGTATCCCATCTCGGATAGTTCTTGGACTTCGCTGGTGCAATGTGTGTCGAAGAAGGGTGGTATGACTATGGTTACCAATGCGCAAAATGAGTTGATTCCCACCAGGACTGTCACCGGATGGAGGGTGTGCATGGACTACCGCAAGCTGAATAAAGTGAACCGCAAGGATCACTTTCCATTGCCCTTTCTTGACCAGATGCTAGATAGACTTGCTGTGCTTGCCTTCTACTATTTTCTAGATGGGTACTCAGGTTACAACCAGTTATTGATTGCTCTAGAAGATCAGGAGAAAACCACCTTCACGTGTCCGTATGGCACCTTTACCTTTTTTAGGATGCCATTTGGGTTGTGTAATACACCGACTACATTCCAGCTGTGTATAATGGCCATATTTATCGACATGGTAGAGGACATTTTAGAGGTGTTCATGGACAACTTCAGTGTTGTGGGTGACTCATTTGATGAATGTTTGAAGAATCTTGACAAGGTGTTGGCCCGGTGTGAAGAGACCAATCTTGTGCTTAATTGGGAAAAATGCCTCTTTATGGTTGAGGAGGGCATTGTTATCGGCCATAAGATCTCAAAGCATGACATAGAGTTGGACAAGGTAAAATTGAAGTGATCTCAAAGCTTTCTCGTCCTACTTCAGTCAAGGGGGTTAGGAGTTTTCTTGGGCATGAGGGGTTCTACCGAAGATTTATCTAAGATTTTTCTAAGGTAGTGAATCCCTTGTGCAAGTTATTGGAAAAGGATGCCAAGTTTGTGTTCAATGAGGAATGTATGAAAACTTTTGAACTCCTCAAGTACAAATTGACAACCACTCGCATTATTACCGCACCCAATTGGAGCTTACCTTTTGAGCTCATGTGTGACGCAAACGATGTTGTGGTAGGAGCGGTCTTGGGTCAAAGAGTGAATAAGATGTTTCACCTAGTGTATTATGCAAGCAAAATAATGAATGATGCTCAAGTGAATTACACAGTGAAAGAAAAGAGTTGTTGGCAATTATGTTCGCAATGGAGAAGTTTAGGCCTTATCTCATGGGTGCCAAGATGATAGTTCATACCAACTATGCAGCACTCCGCTACTTGATGGCGAAGAAGGATTCTAAAGCTCGGTTGATGATATGGGTCTTATTGCTTCAAGAGTTTGATCTTGAGATTGTGGACAAAAAGGGTGTGAAAACCAAGTGGCGGACCACTTATCCCGCTTGGAGGGGACCACTTGTCCTGCTTGGAGGAGGAAGGGAGGCCCCTTGATGGCCTCGAAATTAATGATTCATTCCCTGATGAACAACTCCTCTCTGTATCTGTGAATAGCATGCCTTGGTTTGCTGATGTTGCCAACTTTCTTGTGACCAGTATTGTTGTGTGAGCTCTCTTCTAACCAAAGGAAGAATCTTAAACGGGTTAGCTTGGACTACTACTGGGATGAACCTTACTTGTTCAAAATCTGCAATGATGGTATGATCTGGAGATATGTTTCGGAGGAGGAGCAAATGAGTATTCTGGATGCTTGCCATTCCTCTCCCTTCGGTGGTCATCATGGTGGGGCGAGGACAACTTCAAAGGTGCTTAGTTGTGGCTTTTATTGGCCTACATTGTACAAGGATGCAAGTGAACTTGTGAAGAAATGTGATGAGTGTCAAAGAGCAGGTGGAATTTCAAAGAAGGATGAGATGCCTCTCACCAGTACTGTTGAGGCTGACATATTTGATGTGTGGGGCATTGATTTCATGGGTCCATTTGTAAGTTTTGGTGGCAACACGTACATTCTTGTGGTTGTTGATTATGTTTCAAAGTGGGTTGAGGTCGTGGCTTTATCCAACAATGAGGCCCAGAGTGTTGTGGCTTTTCTCAAGAAGAGTATCTTTACTCGGTTTGGCACTCCTAGAGCAATCATTAGTGATGGAGGGTCTCATTTTTGCAATAAGGCATTTGACACTTTGCTTGCAAAGTATGGTGTCAATCACAAGGTTTCTACCCCTTACCATCCTCAAGCTAGTGGGCACGTTGAGGTCTCCAACAGGGAGATCAAGAGTATATTGTCAAAGACGGTTAATGCAAATAGGACGGATTGGTCAAAATAATTGGATGATGCTTTGTGGGCTTACGGGACTTCTTACAAAACTCCGATTGGTATGTCTCCGTACCGGTTGGTGTTTGAAAAAGCTTGCCATCTACCGATTGATTTAGCGCACAAGGCCATGTGGGCTTTGAGGAAGTAAAATCTTGAATGGGATGTGACAGCCAATCTTCGGGTGGAGCAGCTTAATGAGCTTGATGAGTTCCAGTTTCATGCCTACTCCAGTTTGTCCTTGTATATAGACAAGATGAAGTACCTTCATGACAAGTATGCTCATGGCAAAGAGTTCAAATTGGGTGATTTGGTTCTTTTGTTCAACTCCCGGTTATGACTATTTCTGGGAAAACTTAAATCAAAATGGAGGGGACCTTTTGAGGTGGTGCTTGTGACTCCTTTTGGTGCTCTTGATTTGAAAAATAAAAATAGTGAGATCTTCAGAGTTAATGGGCAAAGAGTCAAGCACTATCTTGGCAAATTTGATGACAGCCATGTGGTGGCAATGATCTATCTCAAGTGATTGATGGTAACATGCGTCGTGCTGCGACGTTAAATCAGGCGCTTCTTGGGAGGCAACCCATGTGTTTTTCTTCTTTCTTTTTTGATTTTCTTCTTAGTGTAGGATTTGTTTCTGGACTAACTGGTGTGAGATGTGTGTAGGGATGTTTGATGCAGTGCAGGACTAACCTATAAAATTTTACACTCTCTGAAGTTTAGACCGCTCCCGCGCTCCATGTTTGATGCAGTGTAGGGATGTTCTCTGAAGTTTGAGCGGTACAGTTTTCGCTGTCAGCGGTGGCTTACCACTGTCGCGGAGCATTTTTCGCAGTCCACAGTGGTCTCAAAACTGCAACCCTTCTGAACTTCACAACCGCGGTCCGCGGTGATTTAACGTGGCCACGGTAGGTAAGATTGTGTGGGCCCCTAGGACTTTTCAATAAATAGTCGGTCCTAGGCCCTTTTACACTTTTTGCCCATTTCACTCTACAACTACACTCACTACTGTTCATCCACGCCCTAATTGCACAAACACAAGAATTAGATTACATTTTCATCACTCATCTCACATCTGGTAAATCCACTCATTCCTTGGTCGTTAATTTTGTAATTATTTATTTTTAAATTGATAGTTCTTACTTTTTCTTCTTTCTTTTTCTTTTAATTTTGACTTAGGGTTCCATAGTGTTAATTAAATTAGGTTTCAATAAGTTAGAAATGATTATTAACTACCTAGTGGGATTGAGAATGTGTTGTTAATGCTAAAATGCATGAAAACTAGAAACCCTAGGTCCGATGAGCCCTAATTTGACTACCACGACCGCAGTCATTTGTTTATTTGAGAATGTTAAGTCCTGATAACCGCGGTCAGCGGTAGAAACTTCTGACAGGCGACAGCAGTACCTCTCCGCGGCGGCGATGGATTTTTCGTGGTCCGCGATGATAAAGTTCATAGAGGTACATTTGAGGGTATACGACCGCGATTTATTTTCCACGGTCCGCGGTGCACTTACCGTGGCCGCGCTCCTTTTTCCGCGGTCCGCGGTGCTATTGAATCATAGAGTGTTTAATCATAGAGTGGGTGGTTTGAGTCCCACCTCTCCGCGGTCCGCGGTGCAGCCTTTGCGGCCGCAGTGCATTTTTCATGGTCTGCGGTCTGCTGTTTTGTCTTGCACTGTCAACTATTTTTTCTGTACTACTTTTTCTAGTATTTGCATTAACAAGTTTCTACTGATTGTACTTGCAGACAATGGTTAAATCTAGAGGAGGCGGTGAGACAAACAAAAGGGTAGAGCAGAGCCCTCCCGGGGTAAGGGACGAGGGAAAATAAAGTTGACCCCAGCAGTTCGGAAAGCAAATGGGGAGATGAGAAAGAATATCAAAGCTGCAGATAGAGCTGCTTCCCATTCTGAGGGAAGTGAGTATGTGCCCTACCGGGAGGCATCAAAGTCTGATTTAGTGCCAGAATATGTACCCGACTTCCCGGATATAAACAGGTTGAGAGATGTACCTACACATCCCAACTCTCCTACTGATCGTGCTTCAGTTCATATTTCTTCTGAGTCGTCTGAGGGCTCAGCAGAGAGCAGTGATAGTTCAGCTTCAACCTCACCTACACTTTTTGTTAATACCCAATATTTTCTATATATTTTAAATATGCACAAATACCTTCAAAATAGCATATATATATATATATATATATATATATATATATATATATATATATATATATATATATATATATATATATGCATATTAAGCATGCACAAGGTTTTTATAATTTTTTCCATAATTTTAAGGGTTTAAATTGATTTATTTCCTCCCCTTTTTATTCATAAAATCCCCAATAATTATTTCCAAAATTATTGTTATGATAATTTATTTATTTTATTTCTGTACTTATGACAAAATATGGCTAATATAATTTTTATGAATTTTTATAATTACATTTAGTATTTTTTAAGCTAAATTGCAAATAATTCCAATGTTAGCCCATTTTAAGGTATAATTATATTTTTATGCGTAAAATTGGTCCTTATATTTTTAAAATTATAATTATGTATTTTAAATCATTTTGGCACATTAAATTATTTTCTAAAAATTACATATTATTTATTATAAATTAAAATAGGGAAACTGTCTTTTAAATAATAGCCAAATTTGGCTTTCAATCGTCGCCCAAATCGGACCCCTCACCAGCCCAATCTCCTACCCAATTAACCTGATCCAAACCCCATAAACACCTACCCAAACCCGGAACCCACCTACCTAGTTGAATCCTGACCGGTGTTCTCCCAGATCAACGGTCCATACACGACCTTTCCTTTTTAATTCCTAAACGACCCCCGAACCCTACTCATTTCCAACCCCCCCACCTTCAGATGCTCTCTTCTCTCTTCTCTCTCAACCTAACCCTAATCATTCTTCAACCGCCGCCTCCTTCTCCGGCCATCTCCGGTGACCACCTTTCAACCCCAAGCCTCTAATGGGTCTTCCATCGCCTTGCTCATCATCTCTGAGGCCTTCAAGGGTCCAGGGCCATGCCAATTTGGATCTAGGGTTTCTGTTTCTGTTGTTCATGGCTTCTCCAGTGTGATTTTGGGCAAAATCACACCATATATGTTACGATCTGTGAAGTTTACAACAGGTTCTTTCGTTTCTATTTGGGTTTCCTTTGAAACCCTAACTCTCGTTTAAATCTCTTAGATCCGTGCTATTTTTAACGCTTTAAGTCTGTTTCTTCCTATGTTTTGCACTATTCTCAAACTTCTTCTGAAAGATCCTCAACTTTAAACCGTTTTACTTTCTTTAAAACTTAGGATTTCTCGGAGTTTCTTCTACACTTGTTTTAACCGATTTTTTCTTTATAATTAAACCTCTTTCCTTGCTTACCTTGACTGATTTCATGTTCTTAATGCTTTTTCAACTTGACTTTGTTAAAATCCCTAATTTCTTAGATCCTCTTTGTTTTGTTCTGTGTGATAGCATGACTACTTGATCTTGTTAAAGTTTCTATCGCTTACCATGCTTAGAATGGGTTTTCTATTGAGTCTTTAGCCTATTTGCATCACCTTTGTATGATTGTTATTCATCTTGATTTGTTCATCTCTTGCTTCTTTCTGTTGATATAGCTGACCTTACCTATTTTCTACGTTTGTTCGTTCATCTCTATTTATATGTTGCAATATAGAATCATGACCCTCTCTTGATTTGATTCTGATTCACTTATTTGATGGTTCGATTGAAAGGTTTTCTTTAAAAACCCTAAAATTCTACTCGTCTGTTTAAATTGACTGATTTCATTACCTTATTTGCTATGGTACTTGGTTCTTGCTGAATCATTCCTTAATTGGGGTGTTTCTGAACCTAGTCCTAATTGACTACCCTATGCTTACTAAATCTTGATTCTTTCCTTAATTAGTCCTGTACTGATTTTCTTTTCTTGCCTTATATGCTGCTGTTTCTTACCGTTTGAATTAACTCCCTTAACTTAAGGTAGTACTTCCTTGATTTTCTAATTGATTGATTCTGAGTTCCTCAATTTATGGTACTATGATTATTACCTTATTTTACTACCTATTTTCAACTATAAATACCCTATGTATTTCTTTAACACAAATGAACACTTAGGATCAAAAACTACCTCGCTTACTAAAATCTCTACTCTCTCTCTCTCTCTCTTGTGCTATTTGCTACTGTTAGCCGGCTGCAAGTCAAGGCCAATCATTTGTTCTCTCTTGTTCTCTCATTCTGCTTACTTTTCTCTTCACTGGTATGTCCTAGTTTTAATTTAAATCTCTAACAACAACATGCTTCTCTTATTTTTTTGAGTTTCTCTTATTGCTAGTTTGCTTCTACTTGCGGTTCTGTTGTGAAACTTGTAGTTAAGTTACATTATCAACATGTTATTGTCTTTCCCCTTCCTTTAAATTAGTGTATTCCCTTATGTGTGTTTCAATGCATGCCTTGCCAATTGTCTTTTACTTATTGTGTACTTACCATCCTATGAATCCCCAAATCCCTATCACCCCTCTATGTGTTTGTATTCTTCATGACTGGTTTGTGACTATGCCAGTGTCAACTATTTCTGAGCATGTCTAAACCAGTCCTAAGATCCTTGCTGGGTTATGTGTTTGCAGCCAAATGTCTATGTGTCCCAAACCCCTTGACCCCTGTGTGACTACTGAATTCATTTGGATTCTGTAAACTAGCTGTGTGTGATCCTATCTTAAGGTGTTTGAGCTTTGTTTACTACTCCAACTTCTTTTCCAAACAATCTCTGTTGCTTTACTAATTACTTTCAAAACAGACTTTCTAATATAGTCCTTAATAAACGTTTTTCAACTTGTGTCCTGCACTTTCACTTTACTCTTAGTCAATAAGTTCTGCCCCCTCTAGTATGTGTACTGCCTTGGGATCCTCTTGAGAGCCCTCTGAACTCTGGCATACTAAGGCTGGCCTTTCCACACTGCACTGGTTCAATTCTTGGTTGCTAAGTCTAGGTGTAAGCATTGGCCGGGGTCCTTGAGACCCTTATGGAACTTTGATGCACCTAATCTGATTTGTCTATAGAATTGAGTCTTATGAGACCATTGGAGCTTTGGGAAACTTGGGCCTAATTGAAGGCTCCCTATAGAATAGCTTCTTGATTTTCTATTTTACTTATGTAATTCATTCATTGGCCTGTAATAATTTGTAAACAGATATTTGGGGGTATTTAGTAAAGGGGTGGGTATATGAATACTTTCTAGGGTAATATGGGTATAGATCTTGCTCTTAGGACATTATTTTTAAAAGTCTGACTGCTTGCATAAATAGAAAACATGCTCATAGGTCTGCTCTCTTGAATCTGATTGATGTGCCTAAATAGAAATCATGCCAATAGGATGTCACTTCTAAGTTTGTTTGCATCAAGTAGAAATCATGTTCATAAGGTTATGCATTTTGTCATGTTAGAAACCATGTTTATAGGTTCCAAACAATCATGTCTTAAATCAGTAGTTGCCATGCCTATAGGACTCAATTCCGATTCAGTTCTAATGAGTATTCCTATATGTTGCTGCAAATCGAATAAAATCAGTAATCCGCCTAGATATCAAGCCTATAGGGATCTCCACTCGCAATTCTGTCTGATAATTTAATTTAGCCTAATAAATCAACTTCATTACGCGTAGTTCATTTTTTTAAAAAAATTGGTCTTATTAAGTGTTAAACATTTCCTCACACAAGTTCTTTCAAAATTGCCTCAATCTCATTAGATATCATGCCTATAGGTATTAAAGGAGTCTATTTCGAAAACCTATTTGTTTTTGCATTAACATAGGTACTAGTGTTCTGCATATAGGCAAGCCTTAGGGCATTTTCAAAAACTGCATTTCCCTGAAGCTGTCTCTGTCGCTTAACATTTCTGATTCTAACAGGCTTTTAAAAAGAGTCCCTAGGCAATCACTAGGGTATAACTTCTGAGTATAAAAGGTTTTATCTGTTTCTGCATCTTCACTTAGATATCCTACTTAAGGACATCGATTAATAAGACCTTAACTGTGTTTAAGTCGTGTTGATTTGTACGTTTGTTTGAGGAGGAAACTTTGGGCCTCTTAATTGCTCCCATTATGTGTGAAAATCCTAAATGTTTTGACTGTCGCCTTAGAGTTTTCGCCTTTCTAAACCTTAGGGGTACATCTAGAACTACCTATAGGTAGAGGTCCTAACTCCCTCTTGGATCATTAAGAAGGGACGGGTAGCAGCACACAATAGGAATCATTGACCAAACACTCGCTTTGCATGACCAATAAGGGGATGGGAAGGGTACACATGGGGTTCATTATCTAATGGATCTTTCCGTTCTAATACTCTATCCGAGAGTTATCAGTATTTATCAAATCTGTTCCTATCTAACGGAACGCTATTGGATCAAATGACAAAGACATTGTTGAGAAAAAACTTTTGTTTTTACAACTTGTTCAAACCTTTTTCTTGTCACTCGAGTTATCTAATGTGCTTTACTTGCAACTTATTTGATTTAACTGTTTATATGGACTAATTTGTGAATATAAGTTCGGCCGGGACCCACAGTTGTAGACCAAGAGAGGTGCCTAACAACTTCCCCTCGAGGTTACATCGAGCCCTTACCCTAATCTCTAGTAATGCAAACCAACCCAAGAGTTAATCACTCTAGGTTTCCTAACACACCATAATCCGTTAGGTGCCGACTCTTCAAATACCCAATTCCCAAAAGGAAATGAGTCATTACACCCCGTGAATATCGAAACTCGAACCTCTTCCCCTGTCAAAAAGCGGAGGGAAAAAGGGGGCGCGACAACATGGCGACTCTGTTAGGGATATTTTTAGGCTCTTACCATAGCGAACTTGTCTTTTACAGTCAAAGAGGGGCAGCTGTAAGCACATGATTTTTGACCCTCCCCGGGAATTTTTACGCTCTTAGCTTAAAATATCTAATTTAGGACTAATATAGCTATTTTAACTATTTTTTACTTTATTTCGTTGCAAAAAAGAAAATTTCAAAAAATATATATATAAATTTTAGTTTATGTATCTCTCATAAACTTGAAAAATACAAAAATTGTACTTTATTTTGGTACTTTATATAAATTCGAAAATTACAAAAAATATAGTTCTATTAATGTTTGCAGTCATTATAATACAAAATATTACTTCATATTTTTGTCTTTATTAAAGAACGAAAATTACAAAAAAATAGTTTTATTAATATTCTATAATTATTTTAACTTTGAAAAATACAAAAAATATTATTTCATATTTTTATTACAAAAAAATAAGTTTTATTAATATTTTGTAGCTATTTTAAATCTTGAAAAATATTTAAAAAAGATATAGTTTTGTTTAAATACTAGTCTTATTTTTGGTAGTTATTTTGCTTACATAGGACTAGTTAAGCAACGTGTTCCTATTTCTCGGGTCCGGGCAAAAGAATAATATTCGGGTTTAAACTACCCGGTTTTAGGCCTAATTTTCGGACCTAGCCCATAATAAACCGTGTCCAGGACACATGGGGAACCCCACCACGCGTGGGGGACATATGCCTCGAACCCCACCACGCGTGGGCTCATTTTTCTGGGCAGAACCCAGTGCAAAACACGGACAAAAGCATAAAAGGACAGGGGGGACCAACGAAAAGGGACTGGGGAAATTTTAAAAGAAGAAAGAGAGAAAAACCTGCAAAAGAAACGAACGAGGAGGACTTTTGGACTTTTAAAAAAGAAAAAAACCGACTGGGACCAAAGGAGGGACTTTTGGAGAATTTGGAAAAGAGACCACTGTAGCTCTTTCTTCTTAAAAAAGAAGAAAGCAAAAAACCCTACAGGCACTGTTCACGCTTCTTCTTCCTCAAGAAGAAGAAGCAAAAACCCTAGCTCAATCCCATTCCCAAACTGCCTCACGAGCTCCCTCTCCGCCATAACCACCAGCCCCACCATCGTCAAAACCATCTCGTCGCCAAACCACTGCCCGACGACCAAACAACCAGTTGCACCTCCACGCACCTCTATCACGACCACCACTCCGTCCCGACCAACTCCCCCATAATAACCAACAAAACCACCTCCATCACGAACCAGACCCACCTCCGTCAACCACCATTGCCATCCGCCACGAGCTCCAGCTCCACCCAAAACCAGTCGCGACTCGGAACAACCATCGCTGCTGTTCCGTTCAGCTCCCTCTCCGCCATCGTCACTGCCCACGTTGCCACTGTCCCTCGTCGTCGACCACCAAGCCTCCCAAACAACCACCCTCCGACACCCCAAACAGCTCCCTCCGTCCCTTCTGTCCCAACGACCAAAACCAACGAAAACCCTCACCCAAACCATCTCCGGCTGCTGCGTCGTCCAACCACCCCCCGTCGTCAACTGCCCAAACGACCTCTCCAAACGCAGCAACAACCAGCTCCGTCAACAGCCAAACAGACCTCCATAGCTGCTCCTTTCATCACCTCCAACGACCCCTTTGTTGCAGCTTCTCGCAACAGTTGCTGCGTCGAAAATACAACAGCTGTTGCTGCGTCGCTGCGTTGCTGAGTAGCTCAGCCGTTGCTTCAGTTCGGTGAGGTTGTTTTGATCGTCGAGGTCTGGTACGTCGAGGTGCTGTCCGAGGTTCCGTCGTTGTTCTTCGTTCAGAGAGGTCCGGCTTGAGTTCCGTCGGAATCGTGTTTGTTGTTCTGAGTTTGTCGAGGTGCAAAGGTTAGTAAACCTCGACGTATTAGATAAATAAACTTTACGTTGAATGTTTGAGATGCAATATAAAAATTGGTATGGAAATTTTCCGCCTATGTTTCATTGTCTGCATTTTGTTCATTTTCATGTTATGTTATTCTTGTTTATTTGATGTCGTTTAATTAAGTTGGACTAGTCGTACTATGACACAAGTTTGACATTAATCTGTTCGTCCTTTCCTTCGGTTAGTTCATTCGAAAAAATAGTATTAGTGCATGCTGTTACTACTACCGAAATGCTCATTTGCTAAAACTCTTTTTATTAAACTTCTAACAAGTTATGAGATTTTAGTTGTAAAGAAGCTATAAGGTTTAATATGGTTAAAAGCGTAAAAATGGCATCCCTTTAAAAATATAAAAAATAAATAAATAGTAAATAATAATAATAAAAAATAAAATGAGACGAGCCTCGCCAAATAAAAGGGACAAATTGCGGGGCCCTCACAAAATATATGTATTAAATATTTAGATTTCGGGATGGGTCGTTTAGCAAATTTCACGGCCCTACCCCAAAATAATAATGCGCTAGTTGCTTTAGGCGCGCCTTTAATAATTTTATCTCCCTAAGCTCGGGTGCACATTTATGTGACCCAAATCCAAATCTCAACGGAGTCGAAATATGTCTCTAGTCACGGGCGCATTGATTGTGGCGTGGCCCGAGATGCATTTCCATGACGTTGCAAATTCTTTAAAAAAAATAGGAATGAGATGAGCCTCGCCGAATAAAAATACAAATTGCGGGGCCCTCAGTAAATACTTGTTTAAAATTTCTTAGAATTCAGGAGGGTCGATTAGCGAATTTCACGGCCTCCGCAAAATAATAACGCGATAGTCGCTTTAGGCGCGTCTTTAATAATTTAATTTTCTTAAACTCGGGTGTGCATTTCATGCGACCCAAATCCAAATCCTAAAACATCAAATAAAATATGTTTCGGATTGTGGGTGCATTTCATGTGACACAGTCCAAAGATATATTTTAAGCGATGTTCACATTCTTGTAAAAACAATAATAATAAAGCGGTTAAAAGTTAGAATTCGCATATAAGGTCATACTTGTATAAAATCAGATAATCAAGCCGAATATAACAGTTGAGCGACCGTGCTAGAACCATGGAACTCGGGAATGCCTAACACCTTCTCCCGGGTTAACAGAATTCCTTATCTAGATTTCTGGTACGCAGACTGTAATATATGGAGTCATTCATTTCCTCGATTCGGGATTAAAATTGGTGACTTGGGACACCCTAAATCTCCCAAGTGGCGACTCTGAAATAAATAAACCAATCCCGTTTCGATTGTCCTTTAATTGGAAAAAACTCCCCTGCGCCCCCGGGCGCGGAAAAAGGAGGTGCGACAGCTCTGGCGACTCTGCTGGGGATTAGACCCAGAACCACTGGTTCAGGTTTAAGAATTCGAGCTTGAAATAATTGTTATTATTTGGCTTTATTTATTATCTGGTTTTTTTTTACGTGTTTGAGCCTAATGTGCTAAATGCTGCTTTTACCGCTTTGATATTATTTGGACTGTATATAAACTGTGCCGAAACCCTTCTCTTCTTACCTCCAGGGAGAAGCTCGCTGGTCGAGACTCCCTATTCTGTTAGTGTCAATACCCGAAATAAGAAAGGGGACGGATAAGTTACGAAGCCGGACGGCCTTTTGGTTCCCGGTAAGTTGCCCCTCCTCGACTCGAGTTGTCCGCTCGGGTACACTGTCTAGAACACTTACCCAGGCTTTTGAACATAGAATAACGTGACTTCATGCCGGATCCCTAGTAGGAACGTTTATTTGCATCATGTGCATTTGACTTAGGGGACTCAACATAGGGGTTGGGTCCGTCTAGGACAAGCAACCTGAAAATAATAGACCATCTTATGGCATCCTATGTGCTACATGTTGTATTCAGTCAAGGGCGAATGAGTCATTTGGTCATTTCCAGCATGATTTTATTTTAATCAAAGCATGGGGAACATTTGTGAAATCCAAGAAGCCTTGGAATTCCCTATGTCCTCCACGCTTGCTTTTTGGGAAAGCACATGGGGAACATTTGTGGAATCCAAGAAGTCTTGGAATTCTCATGTGTCCCCCACGCTTCATATGTTGGGAAAAGCGCATGGGGAGCATTTGCGGAATCCAAGAAGTCTTGGAAATCGTTATGTCTCCCATGCCACATTTTGAAAATATAATAAAAATAAAAAATAAAATATATATGTATATATATAAAATAAAATAAAAACATTGAAAATTCAAAAAAAAAAAAGGATTGTGTATGTTTTCATCATCATCCACAAATTAGAAAATTGTGGAAAAGAGGAGAAAATAACAGCGTGGAGAAAAAACCAAGTAGAGTCGAAGCTCTGTCGAAATTTGGAGAAAATAAAAAATGTCTTATTAGTTTGTTTATTAGCAGTCTTGTTTTGAAAAAATGTCAAAAGTCCAAAAGTTTATTTAGGTTATAAAAAAAAAAGAGTCGGGCGTCGAAAGGGGTTTAATTATTGCAAATATATGTTATATATAACAAATCCAAGAGTTTTCCTTTATTTCCAAAATGTATATATATCTTCATGTGTTGCAAGTGCATTTGTCTTGCCAAAGATTTAGAGAAGTTGTTAGAACCCCAATCTTCAAAAATAAAAAAAATCCGAATATATTTTCCATTATTGACTTCTTTAGAAAGTCTCGCTAATTGTGTAAATAATAATAATAAAAAAAATATAGAAAATGGAAAAGGGTCCTCTCAAAAACAGTTTATTTGCCCGAACTACGCGGGTTTGATTCTCACCGGATGTGAGATACGTAGGCAACCCTCATCGGGTCCAACCCCACCTTTTGCTAAAATAGCTAAAAATCAAAAAATTTAATCTTGTCATAAATAAGTCGGGTGATGTCCAACCCACCTTTTGCTAAAATAGCCAAAAATCAAAAAATTTAATCTTGTCATAAATAAGTCGGGTGATGTCCAACCCACCTTTTGCTAAAATAGCCAAAAATCAAAAAATTTAATCTTGTCATAAATAAGTCGGGTGATGTCCAACCCACCTTTTGCTAAAATAGCCAAAAACGAATAAATAAAAAATATATGTCAAATTTTAATTTTGCCATAAAGAAGTCGGGTGACGCTGTTTTATCAAGACATAGCCGAATGTTCTCGAAAGGGACGCCGGAAGGCTGACTTTGCATAAACAGCCATCCTTGGGTCATTTTTTTAAGACTTGGTCCAGTTGACCCCCACAGCCTAAAAATCTTCGTCCCCGAGACGTTGAAAGGCCGTGTTTGCAATATTGACTTTTCTCATTTGAAAAACGATAAAAAAAAGTTATAAATAAGTCAGGTGATGCTGTTTTGTCATAAAAAGGGCCGAATGTTCCCGAAAGGGACGCCGGAAGGCTGACTTGGCATAAACAGCCACCTTTGGGTCATTTTGAGATATGGACCCACACAGCCTTATAAATCTTCATCCCCGAGGCGCTGAAGTGCCGTGTTTACAACGCCAAGTCTTTTATTGTAATTTGAAAAGAAAAAAAATCAAAGAGTCAGCGGTCATGTGAATACCGTCTTTTGTCATAATAAGCCGAGCCAGCTTCGGCCGCGTCTTAAACCGTTCTTGCCAAAATAGCCTTAGAGTATCTTTCAGTTGTCGAAAGGTTATTTTCGTAAAAGAATGGACAAGTTTTAAAGTGTCAAAATAATCCTCCCCGGCCTCAAAATTCATGTGAAAATTGGAAGGGGACACATTTGCAAAAAATAACCATTTGGTTGCATTTGTCGAACAGAGAAAGGGAGCTGGAATTTTATTTTTATGTCTACCAATCTTTTGATTAGAACATGCGGGTTGTTTAATTTTCAAGCTTGTGGGTAATCTTTAAATCCTTGAAACCCAGTTTGTTTTAATTTTTTTTTTAAAAAAATGTGTGTTTAGTGTTGTTTATCTTTTATTGTTCCGAACTACGCAAGGTCTGATTCACGCAGGGACGTGATACGTAGGCAATCTCCATAAGATTCGACCACCACTAAAAAATAAAAAAAAAAATAAAAAAAATAAATAATAATAAATAAATAAAAGAGAGTGTGGAAGATTTTCAGGGGGCACAATTGCCTAACTGCTTGGGTACATTTTTGATATATGATTGTCTGTCCAATGCCCTAACACTAACGTGATGACTTCCCTTTGATGTGTCCATATATAGAGAGTGGTTGGTTGTGGTAACTCCTCCCTGCAAAGCAAAATCAAAGGACAATGGCTCAGAACCGCAGAACCGAGTGGGTCGGTACTGATGACCGACAACAATTGATCGAACGGAACAACGGGTTGGTAGAAGAAGTGAAAATGCTGAGACAGCATGTGGCAGACATGTATCAGGCATGGATAACAGGAAAAGCACCACCCCCTCCACCGCCAAGTCTCTTGAGCTCGGTCATTTCCCAAGCACCCAACACCATAATGGAAGATCCCCCATACTCTCCATCCCAACCCACTTATGGCAGCCTTCCCAGCTACCCGAGTAGCTCCATCACTCCTTAATGCTTCTCCACTCCCCAACACCACTTCTTTCCCCGCCATACTTCACTTTCCAGGCACCCGGCTCCACAAAATTCCTACCCACCTACACAAGCCTACCAAAAGCCACCTGGATCAGGTTTCCGGCCCTGTCAACATGCAAGAATGAAGAGGTTGCTGAAACGAGGAAAGGCTCTCACCCCCATCGGGGTATCTTATGCCAGTCTGTTTGAAAGGCTAAGGCATGCTGGTTCGATTGAGCCACTCCCCGCATGTACTATAAATCCGCTTGCAAGGAGCTTTGATCCGGCAGCACGATGCGCCTACCACTCCAATGTCGTAGGGCACAACATTGAGAGCTGTCATAGCTGGAGAAAGGAAGTAGAGAAAATGATCCGAGAAGGGCGGGTTGCGATTAATAACAGTGACATGGAGCACTCGAACCTCCTCAAGAACTTGCCTACGGAGGTTGATGAGGTTGAAGCTGGTAATATTGATGCAAAGCTCAGTGGCTAAAATGCCAATTTTGATAAAGTGGGAGGACGTTTTGTTCCTTGGTCAGCAAGAGAGAAGCTTGTGGTGGCTCATTTTGTTGTCATTTCTGTTGTTCGGATTATTAGGGTTATGAGTCGGATGTTGTCTTATCCAGTTTGTTTTTAGGATTTTGTTCTGGATTGTTTTGTTTGTTTTGTTATTTAAATCATTTCGCCGGTAGTCTAATGCAAAGCCGGTCTTTTGTTAAGTTCCAGTCGTCTTTTTGTTTAGTCCTTTTATCATTTCGTTCAATGCCGATTCTAGGGACATGACATGCACCCAGTTTGGGCCTAATCTTAAAAGTTAATCATAAAACCCTAGGAAGGTGATCAAAGCATTCAAAGGAAATAAGAACGGTTTGAGATTATTCAGAGCCCGAGTCATGTGGAACTGGGGCAAGTTAAACACAAAGAAAATCGTTAAATAAAGATTCGCCTAAATTGGCATGAGGGTCGTTCATAATAATGAGAATGAGAGTGTCGCCCAACGGTGCTTTAGAAGTGACAAATGAACAAACAGACGTTTAACATAATTGTCAAGTCCAGCACCATCAGAAGGGACTACAAGTTTAAATTGTGTTGTTTGCACTTGGCATGTTTTAAAGACTGGAATGACGAAGGCATTTTGTTCTGCTACCTAAACACTTTATCCTTCGTTACCCCTTTTGAGCCTTATTTATTTTTCCTTCATACCCCTCGTTCGGAATTAGCAGCAACGAATAAAATACGCGAGCATGGCGGGTAAGAGAAAAGAAAGAAAAGAAAACAACAAAATGGAAGAAGAAGAATAAAAGAAAAAGAGAGAAAAAAAACGACAAAAAGAAAAGAGAAATGAGAAAGGAAAAGAGAAAAGAAAAGAAAAGTGATAACAAAAAAAAAAAAAAAGAAAGTCAAATGGAAAAGAGGAATTGGGAACTACGTTTGACCTGATTCCTCAAAGAGGATACGTAGGCGCTTCACGGCTCGGTCATAGTTTTGAAAAATGAAAAAAAAAATCAATTAAAATATCCCCAAGCAAGAAACTGGGGCAGATGTTGCGTTTGATGTAAATAAATCTAATTCCGAAGGTTGTAATTAATAACCCAAAATTAATGCATTTTTGAGCCTTTTATACCCTTTCTTTCTAGCCCTATCCAAAACCCACATTACGGTCCAAAGAAAGACCTTCCGATCAGTCTTCAAAAGATGCCAAGTCAGACAAATGAAGAGTCTTACCGGCGAACATAACATTCTATTCCACAGTAGAAAGGACTCTAATCTCCAACAGAAAGAGTCATACCAGCAACACTTCAAATCCCCAGCTGGAGAGAGATATAAAACGAGAGAGTCTTATCGGTGAAAACCTTCACAGGCACCATAAGGCGATGAAAGCTGAGAGAAGAACCCAAAAATGAGAGAGACTTGATAGTAAAAACCCTTCGGGCACTACAAGTCGAATAAGATTGAGAATCAGAGGGGGAATCACCAATTGAAGATCTTGAAAGATGATTGACGGTAAAGGATAGGCCTTATATGCGTGTCATGGCCATTAGAGTCGGTATCTGCGTTTGGTAGGTTTTTATTTATAGTTTCTTTTGTAAAAGAGTCATCGTTTCCTTTGTCTTTTGTTTTGTATCTTTTATCTTTCTCCTTTCATAAAAAAAAAAAAAAGTTCCCCAATAGAGTTTGTCCGGTCAGAACAAGTATGAAATGATTTCAGAATATGCCATCAGCTTTCCAATATGAGATCTGACTAGTATATCCAAATGGTATAGTCAGCGAGGAACAAGCGCGAGGCCAGTGTCACAAAGATAACCCCAGCAAAAAAGAATTGACAGAAGGATTGACAAGCGTCAAGAGGGATACCATTGCCTTAATCAAGGTTATAAACCTCAAAGACAAAGCCCGTGAACAAATCAAGGAGAGCAGTGAGCATGATTCGGCGAAATCCATACTAGACTAAATGGTCGGGGAAATGCCAGTTTCCAAGCTATGCCACAAAAAGAAGAGGGATATCCCCCAGCAGGAAGGGATTATCCCCAGCACATAATATTATCCCCAACAAGTTGTGCAACGCAAAGCAAGGAAGGAAAAAAGGAAAAGCCATCCCGTTGGGAGTATCACAACCAACCACCATGTTTTAAACTAACAATTTTGTTTGATTTGAAACAGGTAAAGGAAATGGCATTGATGCCAGAACTGCATGCCACAAGGGATATTATCAAACTGGGGCAGAAAATTTTCCTTCCATTTAGAAAATTTTCTGGAAGTCAGGTACCCCCAGCTGATAACATTTTACCCCCCAACAGGTAAGTAAATAATTCCCCAACAGTGTTATCCCTAGCAGTTGCGAGGAGTCCAACACAAGGTTGGAAAGACGGTATCCTCAGCGGTTCCTTTCGGGGAAAGGCAAAACGACTCTCAAGGGAGGTAGTCTTCGAAGGAAGAGGCTATGCAAAAACATAAAAAAAAAAGAATAATAAAAAGAAAAAAAAAGAATAATAAATAAAAAAAAAAGAATAATAATAAAAATGGGGAAGGTAGAAAAGGAAAATTCATCCCAACCCCCAGCAAGTATTCGAGGTAAGACATTTTCAAGTCTTAAAGATATTTTGGGTTAATCCGCCCTCAAATAGGATCTGTCGGGTTCATCCGCCCTCAAATAGGATATGTTGGGTTCATCCGCCCTCAAATAGGATCTGTTGGGTTAATCCGCCCTCAAATAGGATCTGTCGGGTTCATCCGCCCTCAAATAGGATATGTCGGGTTCATCCGCCCTCAAATAGGATCTGTTGGGTCCATCCGCCCTCAAATAGGATCTGTCGGGTTCATCCGCCCTCAAATAGGATATGTCGGGTTCATCCGCCCTCAAATAGGATCTATTGGGTTCATCCGCCCTCAAATAGGATATGTTGGTTTCAGTCTTTTTATTTCAAGTTTTAAAACCAGGCGCCCACCTGTATAACGAGAGGAATACTTTTATGTCTTAGTTTCACCAGGCGCCCACCTGAATAACGAGAGGAATACTTTTGTCTGTGCATTTCATATTTTAGGCGCCCACCTGTATAACAAGGGAATACATTTTCTGTCTTTACCATTAGGCGCCCACCTGTATAATAAGGGAATACATTCCACGTCTTTACCCATAGGAGATGCATTTCCTCCTAGGTTTGTTTAGTTTTACCCATAGGAGATGCATTTCCTCCTAGGTTTGTTTAGTTTCACCCATAGGAGACGCATTTCCTCCTAAGTTGGTTTTAGTTTCACCCGTAGGAGATGCATTTCCTCCTAAGTTGGTTTTAGTTTCACCCATAGGAGATGCATTTCCTCCTAAGTTTGTTTCAGTTCTACCCATAGGAGACGCACTTCCTAAGTTAATTTCATCAATAGGAGACGCACTTCCTAAGTTTATTTTACCCATAGGAGACGCATTTCCTCCTAAGTTTAAGTTTTACCCATAGGAGACGCAGTTCCTCCTAAGTTTAAGTTTTACCCCCTAGGAGACGTATTTCCTCCTAAGTTCATTTTAGTTTCACCCGTAGGAGATGCATTTCCTCCTAAGTGGCTGTTAAAGATAAAAACAGAAAAAAAAACAACCAAAAAGAAAAAAACCCTAGTCTGACGAACCTTCTCCTAGGATCAAAATCTCAGTCTGATGAATCTTTCTCCTGAGATACCAAAAACAAAAATGACCTAGTCTGATGAACCTTCTCCTAGGATCAAAGTCTTAGTCCGATGAATTTTTCTCCTAAGATAGAGACCTAGTCTGACGAACCTTCTCCTAGGATCAAAATCTCAGTCTGATGAATCTTTCTCCTGAGATACCAAAAAGAAAAAACCTAGTCTGATGAACCTTCTCCTAGGATCAAAATCTTAGTCTGACGAATTTTTCTCCTAAGATAGAGACCTAGTCTGACGAACCTTCTCCTAGGATCCAAATCTTAGTCTGATGAGACCTATTCTGATGAACCTTCTCCTAGGATCAAAATTTTAGTCTGATGAATTTTTCTCCTAAGATAGAGACCTAGTCTGACGAACCTTCTCCTAGGATCAAAATCTTAGTCTGATGAATCTTTCTCCTAAGATAACCATAAAACAAAAAATGACCTAGTCCGATGAACCTTCTCCTAGGATCAAAATCTTAGTCTGATGAATCTTTCTCCTAAGATAACCAAAAAAAAATGACCTAGTCTGATGAACCTTCTCCTAGGATCAAAATCTTAGTCTGACGAATTTTTCTCCTAAGATAGAGACCTAGTCTGACGAACCTTCTCCTAGGATCAAAATCTTAGTCTGATGAATCTTTCTCCTAAGATACCAAAAACAAAAAAATGACCTAGTCTGATGAACCTTCTCCTAGGATCAAAATCTTAGTCTGACGAATTTTTCTCCTAAGATAGAGACCTAGTCTGACGAACCTTCTCCTAGGATCAAAATCTTAGTCTGATGAATCTTTCTCCTAAGATAACCAAAAAACAAAAAATGACCTAGTCTGATGAACCTTCTCCTAGGATCAAAATCTTAGTCTGACGAATTTTTCTCCTAAGATAGAGACCTAGTCTGACGAACCTTCTCCTAGGATCAAAATCTTAGTCTGATGAATCTTTCTCCTAAGATGCTAAAAAAAACATTTTGAAAAAAAGAGTCATTTTCCTAAAGCCAGGCGCCCACCTGTATAACGAGAGGAATACATTTCAGTCCTTACATTTCAAGCATTGAAGTTAGGCGCCCACCTGTATAACAAGGGAATACATCCTAATCTAGTGTTTAGTTCACTCTCAGCACTGCATCAGTAGTATCAGTGGGCTACGATTTTTCTAACGACTCACAAACCTTCCCAGTACAAACTGGGTTAGGAAATTTTGTTTGTTTTGTTTGTTTTGATTGTCAGGGGCCTGCCTGTAGAGCAAAAGATTGTTATATGTCAAAGATTGAAGAAGTTAGGGGTCCGCCTGTAGAACAACGGGATCGTTCAAAGTCAAGACGTAACCCATTGGAAGCCAGAAAGCCACAACAAAAATCCCCAGCACTCAATCCAAGATAGAAGCAACAAGAATCTCGCCCCAAGAATGCGAGTCAACAGTCTGAGAGGGTCAACAAAAGCTAGTCACAAAAAAAAAAAAGAAGAAGAAGAAAAAAGAAGAAAAATGAATGAATCCGAAGCACGGAAGTGGAGAACGGATGTAATCTGCTCAAGAACTAGCGCCTACAACTAGCAAGTATCAAGGTTCAAATCCAAAGTCTGTATGAAGCACCATTCAAGACTCAAGACCAAGTTTCAGAAGACTTAAGAGATAGGAATCCTTGTAACTAGTAGCTGATAGGCTTAGTTAGTCTTTTTCAGTTTTCATTTTTGTTGTAATGACAGGACCGCGGACCGGAACCTCAACGGAACAGAACCTCGATCGGCTCTTCACCTCGGTACACTCTACCATCTCTCTCATATCCGAACTACACGTGGCCAGATTCCTGTATAACCAAGGATATGTAGGCAGCTCAGATACCAGGGCTCGGTCACATTCCCTCCCTTTCCTTAAGTGTGGTCCGTCCAAGTAATGGTCGGGTCAAAAACACGTCTAGTAGTTCTTTGTCGGAAAACTCTTCGTGTTTCCAGTCAAAGAGGGGCAGTTGTAAGCACGTGATTTTTGACCCTCCCCGGGAATTTTTACGCTCTTAGCTTAAAATATCTAATTTAGGACTAATATAGCTATTTTAACTATTTTTTACTTTATTTCGTTGCAAAAAAGAAAATTTCAAAAAATATATATATAAATTTTAGTTTATGTATCTCTCATAAACTTGAAAAATACAAAAATTGTACTTTATTTTGGTACTTTATATAAATTCGAAAATTACAAAAAATATAGTTCTATTAATGTTTGCAGTCATTATAATACAAAATATTACTTCATATTTTTGTCTTTATTAAAGAACGAAAATTACAAAAAAATAGTTTTATTAATATTCTATAATTATTTTAACTTTGAAAAATACAAAAAATATTATTTCATATTTTTATTACAAAAAAATAAGTTTTATTAATATTTTGTAGCTATTTTAAATCTTGAAAAATATTTAAAAAAGATATAGTTTTGTTTAAATACTAGTCTTATTTTTGGTAGTTATTTTGCTTACATAGGACTAGTTAAGCAACGTGTTCCTATTTCTCGGGTCCGGGCAAAAGAATAATATTCGGGTTTAAACTACCCGGTTTTAGGCCTAATTTTCGGACCTAGCCCATAATAAACCGTGTCCAGGACACATGGGGAACCCCACCACGCGTGGGGGACATATGCCTCGAACCCCACCACGCGTGGGCTCATTTTTCTGGGCAGAACCCAGTGCAAAACACGGACAAAAGCATAAAAGGACAGGGGGGACCAACGAAAAGGGACTGGGGAAATTTTAAAAGAAGAAAGAGAGAAAAACCTGCAAAAGAAACGAACGAGGAGGACTTTTGGACTTTTAAAAAAGAAAAAAACCGACTGGGACCAAAGGAGGGACTTTTGGAGAATTTGGAAAAGAGACCACTGTAGCTCTTTCTTCTTAAAAAAGAAGAAAGCAAAAAACCCTACAGGCACTGTTCACGCTTCTTCTTCCTCAAGAAGAAGAAGCAAAAACCCTAGCTCAATCCCATTCCCAAACTGCCTCACGAGCTCCCTCTCCGCCATAACCACCAGCCCCACCATCGTCAAAACCATCTCGTCGCCAAACCACTGCCCGACGACCAAACAACCAGTTGCACCTCCACGCACCTCTATCACGACCACCACTCCGTCCCGACCAACTCCCCCATAATAACCAACAAAACCACCTCCATCACGAACCAGACCCACCTCCGTCAACCACCATTGCCATCCGCCACGAGCTCCAGCTCCACCCAAAACCAGTCGCGACTCGGAACAACCATCGCTGCTGTTCCGTTCAGCTCCCTCTCCGCCATCGTCACTGCCCACGTTGCCACTGTCCCTCGTCGTCGACCACCAAGCCTCCCAAACAACCACCCTCCGACACCCCAAACAGCTCCCTCCGTCCCTTCTGTCCCAACGACCAAAACCAACGAAAACCCTCACCCAAACCATCTCCGGCTGCTGCGTCGTCCAACCACCCCCCGTCGTCAACTGCCCAAACGACCTCTCCAAACGCAGCAACAACCAGCTCCGTCAACAGCCAAACAGACCTCCATAGCTGCTCCTTTCATCACCTCCAACGACCCCTTTGTTGCAGCTTCTCGCAACAGTTGCTGCGTCGAAAATACAACAGCTGTTGCTGCGTCGCTGCGTTGCTGAGTAGCTCAGCCGTTGCTTCAGTTCGGTGAGGTTGTTTTGATCGTCGAGGTCTGGTACGTCGAGGTGCTGTCCGAGGTTCCGTCGTTGTTCTTCGTTCAGAGAGGGCCGGCTTGAGTTCCGTCGGAATCGTGTTTGTCGTTCTGAGTTTGTCGAGGTGCAAAGGTTAGTAAACCTCGACGTATTAGATAAATAAACTTTACGTTGAATGTTTGAGATGCAATATAAAAATTGGTATGGAAATTTTCCGCCTATGTTTCATTGTCTGCATTTTGTTCATTTTCATGTTATGTTATTCTTGTTTATTTGATGTCGTTTAATTAAGTTGGACTAGTCGTACTATGACACAAGTTTGACATTAATCTGTTCGTCCTTTCCTTCGGTTAGTTCATTCGAAAAAATAGTATTAGTGCATGCTGTTACTACTACCGAAATGCTCATTTGCTAAAACTCTTTTTATTAAACTTCTAACAAGTTATGAGATTTTAGTTGTAAAGAAGCTATAAGGTTTAATATGGTTAAAAGCGTAAAAATGGCATCCCTTTAAAAATATAAAAAATAAATAAATAGTAAATAATAATAATAAAAAATAAAATGAGACGAGCCTCGCCAAATAAAAGGGACAAATTGCGAGGCCCTCACAAAATATATGTATTAAATATTTAGATTTCGGGATGGGTCGTTTAGCAAATTTCACGGCCCTACCCCAAAATAATAATGCGCTAGTTGCTTTAGGCGCGCCTTTAATAATTTTATCTCCCTAAGCTCGGGTGCACATTTATGTGACCCAAATCCAAATCTCAACGGAGTCGAAATATGTCTCTAGTCACGGGCGCATTGATTGTGGCGTGGCCCGAGATGCATTTCCATGACGTTGCAAATTCTTTAAAAAAAAATAGGAATGAGATGAGCCTCGCCGAATAAAAATACAAATTGCGGGGCCCTCAGTAAATACTTGTTTAAAATTACTTAGAATTCAGGAGGGTCGATTAGCGAATTTCACGGCCTCCGCAAAATAATAACGCGATAGTCGCTTTAGGCGCGTCTTTAATAATTTAATTTTCTTAAACTCGGGTGTGCATTTCATGCGACCCAAATCCAAATCCTAAAACATCAAATAAAATATGTTTCGGATTGTGGGTGCATTTCATGTGACACAGTCCAAAGATATATTTTAAGCGATGTTCACATTCTTGTAAAAACAATAATAATAAAGCGGTTAAAAGTTAGAATTCGCATATAAGGTCATACTTGTATAAAATCAGATAATCAAACCGAATATAACAGTTGAGCGACCGTGCTAGAACCACGGAACTCGGGAATGCCTAACACCTTCTCCCGGGTTAACAGAATTCCTTATCTAGATTTCTGGTACGCAGACTGTAATATAGGGTCATTCATTTCCTCGATTCGGGATTAAAATTGGTGACTTGGGATACCCTAAATCTCCCAAGTGGCGACTCTGAAATAAACAAATAAATCCCCTTTCGATTGTCCTTTAATTGGAAAAAACTCCTCTGCGCCCCCGGGCGCGGAAAAAGGAGGTGTGACAATGTGAACAGGTGGCTGATTGTATGCTTGAGCATGGTTAATGGAAAAATGAGGCTCTGAAGGGTGATAGTAGTGTTGGGAGGTCCCCAGTTTCAGTATGGTTAGCACGCCCCCACTCTTGCTAGACTGGTGGAGGAGTCTTCCATTAGATGACCAAATCAATGAGTGGAAAGAGAGGGCTGCCAAAGCTAGCGAAAAGTTGGAATATCTGGAATACAGTCTACTGGAATTGGAAGGAAAAGTGAGGAAGAGAGTCACTGATTGCCAGAACGTTGAGGGAAACGAGGGAGAACACCTGGCAAAGTCATTTTTACTAGTGAACCTACACGAACTGGAGGATTTGATCAACGAGAGCATTCAACCCGAAGGAAGTCCTCCTGGGACCAAATAGATTAGATTTACTTGTTTTTCTTAAAATGTTATAAGGCCAAGTGCCAGTAGTGACTTGTTTTATTATTATGTTAGTGTTGTTTTTGGATTTGTCTACTTTTATATTATGAAATGAAGCATTTATTGGCATTTGAAGTTCTCCAAATTTATTTGTCGCTAGGCCTACCTCAGTCACAACGACACTCCCAAATTAGGATACGAGTTTATATTTTGCAAATATTTCAGGATCCCCACTAACTTGTTACCTTTTTGTTTTGTTTATTTATTTTTTATTATTCCCATCCCCATAGGTTGGTTCATCCATACTGGTCTCGTTAGCATATCATACCAGATCTAGAGGCCCTCCACCTGCTCCTCCTCCAAGCAACACAAAAAACAGAGGGAAATCAAAGATGGACGACTTAAGTGGAATCCGAAAGGAAAACATTGAGAACGAAGAGACTTCCGATGGCCGTTGTACTCCGGACCCGAATGACCTGGTTTTGAGACTTGAACAAAAGATACTAGAACTACAAGGAGACCTTGATCATGTCCGAAATTTGGCAAACTTGCCACTCACCCTCAACGTCCCTGATATCCTCCACCAACAAAACACAAAGAATACAATGCCTCCTCAGAACACACAAAACCAACAACCATAAAATCCTACCGCACCAAGTCAATACGCAACTCCACCTCAAAATATCAATCCATTGTCAGTACCAACTCCATCATAACAACATCATCAGCCAATTCCATACCCACCAACCACCACTTACTACACTCCTCAAAATACATCGCCACTCATTCCCGATCCACAATACTCCACCAATAACCATCACTACACCCAAGTCCCTAGCACCCATCAGAGCAACCCCATATACGTGGAAACTATACCACATTCTACCCAGCCATTATCCTATGCATCGAAATCCTCCGTAAAGGACATGCGCATTAAGAACACGGCCGAAGAACTCAAGAAGTTAACAAGCCGAGTTCAAGGTGTTGAAGGCGATAGAGGAATAGAAGGTTTGAACTATGATGATCTGTGCATACAACCCGATGTGGAATTGCCGGAGGGATACAAACCTCCCAAGTTCGAAATGTTCGATGGAATAGGTGATCCCAGGGTTCACCTAAGGACCTAATATGATAAGCTGGTCAGGGTTGGAAAAGATGAAAAGATTCGGATGAAGCTCTTTATGAGGAGCCTTAATGGGGACGCTTTGACTTGGTATATCAGTCAGAATCCCAAGAAATGGTAAAATTGGGTGAGCATGGCGTCAGATTTCATGGACCAATTCAGGTTCAACACAGAAAATGCACCGGATGTCTTCTACATTAAGAATCTCAAGAAGAAACCTACTGAGACTTTTCGCGAATATGCTACTCGTTGGAGGTCGGAAGCCGCCAAGGTCAGGCCCGCTTTGGATGAAGAACAAATGAATAAATTCTTCGCCAGAGCACAGGATCCACAATATTACGAGAGACTGATGGTCATCAAAAATCACAAATTCTCTGATATCATCAAACTCGAGGAAAGGATCGAGGAAGGAATCGAGAGCGGGATGGTAACAAATTTCGAGGCATTGCAAGCCACGAATAAGGCACTCCAATCAGGTGGCATATCAAAGAAAAGAGATGTCGGGGCAGTAATGGTGGCCCAGGGCCCAAAAACTCCACTCATATATCAAACACCTCCACCCACCTATCAAACACCTCCACCCACATATCAAACACCTCTACCCATATATCAAGCATCACCACCTACATATCAACCCTCATCTCCCAGATATTCTCAACCAGCCACTGTCCATCATACCTGCAATTCCCAACCATCCCACTTCCAATCACCACCAACCTGCCAAAATTATCCAATACCAAGACCCAATTTCGACCGCAAGCCACCCAGACAATACACCACCATTGCTGATCCCATCGACCAATTGTATGAAAGGTTAAAGGCCGCAGGTTACGTCACTCCTATTCCCGCTGTGGCGCTAGAAAATCCATCCCAATGGGTCAATCCGAACAAAACCTGTGCATACCACTCCGGTATGAAAGGGAACACCACTGCTGAGTGCCGAACATTGAAGGATAAGATCCAGACACTCATTGACAACAAGGTCATACAAGCAAAGGAAGCCGCACCTAATGTCCGCCAACAATCCCCTCCCTAATCATAGAGGTGACAGTGTACATGTTATAGAAACAAATGAGGAATAGGACCCTGAGGGGTCAATCGGGCTTATCCAAGAAGGCGATGACTTTAAGGTTGCAGTTACACTCACTCCTATCGTGGTTCAGACTCAGGCACCTATTGATGTTGAGGTAACTGCATCAGTTCCATTCGATGTGGAAGTAGCTCCGCCCATAGCCACCTCTGCTCCATTTGAAGTAGAAGTGGTCACACATTTCACTGTGACGGTGTCAACCACACCCCATTCAACTCAAAAGCGATACCCTGGGATTATGTCGCCGAGGTTCGGCAAAAAGGGAAGACTAAGATTGGGGAATCTGACGCCGCACAAGGGATGACTAGAACTAGAAGATTCTACACGCCTGAACACCTGGGAGGTTCAAGTAAGGATGCCACTGCTAGGCAACCTGTCATTAAGACCGGGCCGGATGATCTATGGCAGAAAGTACAGGCAAAAACGTATTCTATTATTGATCGCCTAAACAAAGTCCCTGCTCAGATTATCTATCCTATCGCTATTACAGAATTCAGAGGCACACAAGAGCGTCTTGATGAAAGTATTGAGTGAGGCTTATGTACCCAATAATATCACCGGTGGAGAAATGGCCAAAATGGTCGGTCAGGTGCTGAAGAGCCATAAGATTATCTTCCATGAAGATGAGCTGCCACCCTAAGGTTTGAATCATAATCGAGCATTGCACATTACGGTACAATTTGAAGACAAGTTCATTGCCAGGGTCCTGTTTGATAGAGATTCGAGTCTAAACATTTGTCCGTTGGAAACCCTGAAAAGGTTGGATAAAGGTTTCCATGAAATACAGACCAGAAGCATGAATATGAAAGCTTTCGATGGGTCCTAGAAGACCACGATCAGGGAGATCAACCTTTGCTTGCAGATGGGGCCAACCTGGTTCGACGTTGAATTCCAAGTGCTTGACATACTAGCCTCATATATAATATTTTGTTAGGCTGCCCGTGGATCCATGCTGCTGGAGCCGTGCCCTCCACATTACATTAGGTCGTAAAATTTGAATGGAACAGTAAGGAGGTAATCATTCATGGAGACGGGAGTAACCCCATCTACACTAGTCAAACCATCATGGCCATTTGACATAGAAGGAGGCTAGGAGGGGAAACCTATCATCACATTGAATGAGCCAATGCCACTGAGAAGGATAAGTGGTGTAGTAACAAAATAGAAAGCATACTAGCATGGTTCGAATATGAACCCGACGAAGGGTTGGGAAAGAACCTCAACCGATACAACTGAAAAATTGTGGTACCACCTTTGGACTCGGGTACCAGTATACATGGCAAGAGTACAAGGAGTGGTTGCCTCCATGGCGTGGACATTATTACCCTCTTGAGCAACCAGTACCCTATTTGGAACAAGCTTTCCATTAGGCTGACACAATATGGGGAACTGCGGAAGAAGAAACACTAGCTAGGCTGAAGGACCTGTTCTTGGAAGATGAGGATTTGGACTGTAGTGCCATAATTGAGGAGGAGGACAAAGAAGGCCTCTCCATTCAGACTGTGGCAAAGGGAGCTATTCTAAGAAACTAGACCGCCATACCATCCCAAGCCCACCGAGTCCCTGGGTATCTTGGCAAAATTTATAGTCGTTCTAGGCATTTTAAATTTCCAGCAATTTTGTTTTAAGATTTCTTTGTTTCAAAATAAATGCTTGATCCACCGAGCCAAGCTTTGTTTGAACAATTTTCTCAGCTTTAATCAAATGCATTTGTCCTTTATCATTATTCATTACTATTTTTATACTTTCCCTTCTACAGTGTTATTATTACTTTTCCCGTTGAACCAGTGACTGTTACATGTAATGAGGCAACACAACATGAGAATAGTGACTCAGAGGAAGAAGATGAGATACCCAAGGAAATTTTAGGGAAGTTGAGAATTTTGAGAACAAGCCTAAATCCAACTTGGACGAAATAGAAGCAGTAAATTTGGGAAACACCGAGACCGTCAAAGAGACTCGCATCAGCATTCATTTGTCACCAACAGAAAAGGAAGAGTACATCCATTTTCTAAAGGAATATGAGGATATCTTCGCATGGTTGTATGACGATATGATCGGTTTGAGCACATCTATAGTAACTCACAAGTTGCCTACCAATCCCATGTGCCCGCCAGTCAAGCAGAAACTCAGAAAATTCAAACCAGACATGAGTTTGAAGATCAAGGAGGAAGTTACCTAGCAGATCAAAGCCAAAATTCTCAAGATGGTTGAATACCCAACCTGGTTAGCTAACATCGTGCCAGTTCCGAAGAAGGACAGGAAGGTCAGGGTATGTATTGATTATCGGGATTTAAACAGAGCAAGGCCCAAAGACGACTTCCCACTGCCAAATATACACATCCTGATCGATAACTGTGCCAAGCATGAACTCAAATCCTTTGCAGATTGCTTCGCAGGTTATCATCAGATCTAGATGGGTGAAGAAGATGCCGAGAAGATAGCTTTTATTACACCTTGGGGTGTATACTATTACAAGATGATGCCGTTCGGTCTAAAGAATGTTGGGGCCACTTACATGAGGGCCATGACAACTATCTTTAATGATTTGATACACAAGGAGATAGAGGTATATGTGGACGACAACATTATCAAATCTAAGAGGGCCGCAGATCACATAGTAAACTTAAGGAAATTCTCTGACAGGCTCAGGAGGTACAATTTGAAGTTGAACCCCGCAAAGTGTGCATTCGGGGTTCCTGCAGGAAAGTTATTGGGATTCATTGTCAGTCGCCGAGGGATCGAGCTAGATCCAGCTAAAGTCAAAGCTATTCAGGAGTTACCACCACCCAAAAGCAAAAAGGATGTAATGAGCTTCCTAGGACGGCTCAACTACATCAGTCAATTCATAGCACAGTCCACTATAATATATGAAGCCATCTTCAAGATGCAGAGGAAAGATGCCGAGACAAGTTGGACCGAGGATTGTCAGAAATCTTTTGACAAGATCAAGGAATACCTGTCCACACCGCCAGTTCCGGTCCTGCCAGAACTAGGACGACCTTAACTACTTTATCTATCCGTGTTAGATAGAGCCTTCAGATGTGTTTTGGGACAACATGATGAGACATGAATAAAAGAGCAAGCCATATATTACCTGAGTAAGAAATTCACACCTTATAAAGCACGGTATTCTCCGCTTGAACGCACTTGCTGTGCTTTGACCTGGACAACCCAGAAGTTGAGACATTATTTCTGTGCCTACACTACATACCTTATATCCAAGATGGATCCTCTGAAATACATATTTTAGAAGCCCATGCCTACTGGGAAGTTGGCTAAATGGTAGATACTACTGAGTGAGTTCGACATCGTCTATGTAACTCAAAAGGCAGTCAAAGGACAAGCATTGCCAGATCACCCCTCGCTGAAAATCCAGTGGGAGGAGAATAAGAACCCCTGAAAATGTATTTTCCTGAAGAAGAGGTATCATTCGTAGGAGAAGACATTACGGAAGCATATGACGGTTGGAGGATGTTCTTTGATGGAGCCGTAAATTTCAAAGGAGTAGGCATTTGAACAGTTTTGGTATCAGAAATGGGTCAGCATTATCTGGTATCTACTATATTCAGATTTCCCTGTACCAACAACATGGCAGAATATGAGGCCTGTATACTAGGGCTCAACATGACAGTCGACATGAACATTCAGGAGTTGTTGGTGATCAACGATTCAGATTTGCTTGTGCACCTGGTGCAAGGAGAATGAGCTACCAAAAATTCCAAGATATTTCCATATCTGCACCATGTGCAGGAATTGAAAAGGAGGTTCACGAAGATAGAATTCCAACATGTGCCTAGAATTCAGAATGAGTTCGCCGATGCATTAGCCACCTTGATCAATGATACAACATCTAGATAAGAACTATATTGATCCCATTCCGGTGAGGATCCATAATCAGCCGGCATATTGTGCTCATGTCAAGGAAGAAGCAGACAGAAAGCCTTGGTTCCATGACATCAAGGAGTACTTATCCAAAGGAGAATACCTAGAGCATGCAAATCACGCTCAGAAATGCACGCTCTGAAGATTGTCAAATCACTTCTTCCACAGCGGAGGGAACTTGTACAGGAGAACTCCGGATTTGGGTTTACTAAGGTGTGTCGATGCAAAGGAAGCTTCTAAGCTATTTGAGGATGTGTCTGCTGGGACCTGCGGTACGCACATGAATGGTTTCGTTCTAGCCAAGAAAATACTCAGTGCAGGTTACTTTTGGATGACCATGGAGAAGGATTGTATTCAATATGTCCGCAAATGCTTTCAATGCCAAGTGCATGCCGACATGATAAAAGTGCCACCAAACGAGCTCAATGCCACAAGCTCACCTTGGCCATTCGCCGCCTGGGGAATGGATGTTATTGGTCTGATTGATCCTACGGCTTCCAACGGACACCGGTTTATTCTGGTTGCCATTGATTACTTCACAAATTAGGTAGAAGTTGCATCTTACAAAGTTGTAACCAAGAAAGTCATCGCAGATTTTGTCAAGGATCGTATTGTCTGCCGATTCGGAGTTCCTAAGTCCATTATTACTGACAATGCCGCCAACCTCAACAGTGATCATATGAAAGCTATATGTGAAACTTTCAAAATCAAGTACAAGAATTCCACCGCCTATAGACCTAAGATGAATGGAGCCGTAGAAGCTGCCAACAAAAACATTAAGAAGATACTGAGAAAGATGGTAGAGAATCATAAGCAGTGGCATGAGGAGTTACCCTTTGCTCTGTTAGGGTACCGCACCACAGTTCACACATCCACTGGGGTAACCCCTTACATACTGGTTTATGGTACCGAGGTTGTCATCCCAGCCGAGGTGGAAATTCCTTCTTTGAGAATCATACAGAAAGCTGAACTCAGCGATGCAGAGTGGATAAAGAGTCACTATGAACAATTGGCCCTTACCGATGGAAAGAGGATGAACGCAGTATGTCACGACCAACTTTACCAGAATAAAATGTCTAGAGCTTTCAACAAAAGAGTCAAACTAAGAAGTTCGCACCAGGGCAACTGGTATTGAAGAAAATCTTCCTGCATCAAGATGAAGCCAAAGAGAAATTCTCTCCCAACTGGCAAGGTCCGTACATGGTTCACAGGGTCCTGATAGGAGGAGCACTCATACTTGCAGAAATGGATGGGGAAATCTGGCCAAAACCAATCAATTCAGATGCAGTCAAGAGATACTATGCCTAAATTATTTCACATTTATTTTCTTTTGTAATTGAACTACGCTTGACCTGATTCCCATTTAAAAGGGGATACATAGGCAACCTTATGGGTTTGGTCATATCATAATAAACTTTTCCCCCAGAATCAGAAACTGGGGAAAAATTTTGAGGAGGGTCCTCAAAATTCCGAGACAAGTCCAGCCAGTGCCATCACATGCCAGGAAGTCAGTCATCAGTCAAGAACTGGGCCAGAATTTTGAGAAGGTTTCTCAAAATTTCAATGAAGGTTCAGCAAGGTCCGCCATCCGCAAACAGTTAAAAAATCATTTATCAAACTGGGGCAGAATTTTGAGGAGGACCCTCAAAATTCCAACATAAGAGAGCTGGAATGCCTTTGAAATATGTCACAGTCGCTAGTTCGTCGAAAGTTACTTGATATATCAATACGCTTCCAAAACAATCCTATTTTATCAATGAATTCATATTTTTCAAAATTTCTATTTTTCATAACAGTCAGGTGCTACCTAGGGTAACTCGAAGGGGGCTTCCAGAGCGGAGCAAAGCAAGGCCGGCAGACGAAGCAAGAACCAACCTCCCCTCATGAAACTTACAAGTTTTCTTTGAACGCAGACATATTTGACGATAGCATTCGTACACAAAGAAAATTCACCATCCATACGGACGTTAGACGCTGAACATATCCTAGCTAAGATATACTCTACCCTTATCTGCTATTTTCTCTTTGCATGAGTCTAATCTCTGACTCCATATTTGCATGAGTCTAATCTCTGACTCCACATTTGCATGAGTCTAACCCTTAACTCCACATTTGCATGAGTCTAATCCTTGAATCCACATTTGCATGAGTCTAAGCCCTGACTCCACATTTGCATGAGTCTAAGCCTTGACTCCACATTTCCATGAGTGTAATCTCTGACTCCCCATTTGCATGAGTCTAATCCCGAACTCCGTATTTGCATAAGGCTAAGCACTGCCTTCTCTCTGCATGAGAATAAGCCCTAACTCCAATCTTGCATGAGTCTAATCCCTAACTCCATATCTGCATAAGGCTGATCCTTGCCTCCATACCTGCATGAGTCTAAGCCCTGACTCTATATTTGCCTGAGGTTGATCCTTGCCTCTATACCTGCGTGAGTCTAAGCCCTGACTCCATATTTGTATGAGGTTAATCCTTGCCTCCCCATTTGTATAAGGCTAATCCCTGCCTCTCCACTTGCACGGGACTAAGCACTGTCCCTCTTTGCACCAATATTGCTCTATTTTCTACTACTATCTACTTGATTTTCAATCGGGCTAAGCTCTGCCCTCTACCTCGAAAGATTAAACCTTGTCTTGTCACATCATATTATTGCATATCATGGGCTGAAATATCGCCAATCTATCCAAAGACATCATTGTCTAAAGGCATCATCCTCATAGCCGGAAGACACCATGCCATGGCCTGAGGATCTCTCAAATTTGCATATCATTATTCAAAGGCATTATTGTTCGGGGGCACCATTTTCATGGCCCGAGAACATCATTTCATGGCCTGCGAATCCCTCACTAAACAATTCATGGCCCAGGACGTCATAGTCCAAGAACATCATCTTTAACCGTCCGAAGACAATCTTCATTGTCCAAAGGGAATCTGCATCATGTTTAAATTCTCGCAAATATGTTTGTAGCATCTTTTACCTGTAGGTAATCAGCAAACAACCGCTATCCTACCAGGAGTGATCTCGCTCCAGTACCCTCTGACCGTCCCGAGCCTTAACCGCTCTCATAGCCTCTTCCACATCTCGTGTCTGTTCTTACAATAATTTCATCGGCATACTCCGCAGGTGAATCCAAAACTACACGTGGCCTGATTCCTGAAAAGCCAGATATATGTTAGCAACTTGAATACTGGAGCTCGGGCTCTGTCTTTCATATATATATATATATATATATATATATATATATATATATATATATATATATATATATATATATATATATATATATATATATATATATATATATATATATATATATATATATATATATATATATATATATATATATATATATATATATATATATATATATATATATATATATATATATATATATATATATATATATATATATATATATATATATATATATATATATATATATATATATATATATAAGCATGCACAAGGTTTTATAATTTTTCCATAATTTTTAGGGTTTAAATTGATTTATTTCCTCCCCTTTTATTCATAAAATCCCCAATAATTATTTTCAAAATTATTGTTATGATAATTTATTTATTTTATTTCTGTACTTATGCCAAAATATGGCTAATATAATTTTTATGTATTCTTATAATTATATTTAGTATTTTTTAAGCTAAATTGCATATAATTGCAATGTTAGCCCATTTTAAGGTATAATTATATTTTTATGCGTAAAATTGGTCCCTATATTTTTAAAATGATAATTATGTATTTTAAATCATTTTGTAACATTAAATTATTTTCCATAAATTACCGATTATTTAATATAAATTAAAATAGGGAAAGTGGCTATTTAAATAATAGCCAATTTTGGCTTTCAATTGAAGCCTAAATCGGACCCCTCCCCAGCCCAATATCCCATCCAATTAACCCGATCCAAACCCTATAAACGCTTACCCAAACCCGGAACCCACCTACCCGGTTGAATCCTGATTGATCTCCCTAATCAATGGTCCACACACGCCCAATCCTTTTTAAATCCTAAACGACCCCCTAACCCTACTCATTTCCAAACCCTCGCTGCCTTTAGATGCTCTCATCTCTCTTCTCTCTCAACCTAACCCTAATCATTCTTCAACCGCCGCCTCCTTCTCCGGTCATCTCCAGCAACCACCTTACAGCCCCAAGCCTCCAATGGGTCTTCCGTTACCTTGCTCATCATCTCTGAGGCCTTCAAGGGTCCTGGGCCATGCCGATTTGGATCTATGGTTTCTGTTTCTATTGTTCATGGCTTCTCCGATGTGATTTTGGGTAAAATCACACCATATATGTTATGATCTGTGAAGTTTGCAACAGGTTCTTTCATTTCTATTTGGGTTTCCTTTGAAACCCTAACTCTCGTTTGAATCTCTTAGATCCGTGCTATTTTTAACGCTTTAAGTATGTTTCTTCCTATGTTTTGCACTATTCTCAAACTTCTTCTGAAAGATCCTCAACTTTAAACCGTTTTATTTTTTTTAAAAATTAGGATTTCTCAGAGTTTCTTCTACACTTGTTTTAACCGATTTTTCTTTATGATTAAACCTCTTTCCTTGCTTACCTTGACTGATTTCATCTTCATAATGCTTTTTCAACTCGACTCTATTAAAAGCCCTAATTTCTTAGATCCTCTTTGTTTTGTTCTGTGTGATAGCATGACTACTTGATCTTGTTAAAGTTTTTGTAGGTTACCATGCTTCGAATGGGGTTTCTACTGATTCTTTAGCCTATTTGTATCACCTTTGTGTGATTGTTATTCATCTTGATTTGTTCATCTCTTGCTTCTTTCTGTCGATATGGCTGACCTTACCTATTTGCTACGTCTGTTCGTTCTTCTCTATTTATATGTTGCAATATAGAATCATGACCCTCTCTTGATTTGATTCTGATTCCCTTATTTGATGGTTAGATTGAAAGGTTTTCTTTAAAAACCCTAAAATTCTACTCTTCTGTTTAAATTGACTGATTTTATTACCTTATTTGCTATGGTACTTGGTTCTTGCGGAATCATTCCTTAATTGGGGTTTTTCTGAACCTAGTCCTAATTGACTACCCTATGCTTACTAAATCTTGATTCTTTCCTTAATTAGTCCTGTACTAATTTTATTTTCTTGCCTTATATGTTGTTGTTTCTTATCGTTTGAATTAACTCCCTTAACTTAAGGGAGTACTTCCTTGATTTTCTAATTGATTGATTTTGAGTTCCTCAATTTATGATACTATGATTATTACCTAATTTTACTACCTATTTTCAACTATAAATACCCTAAGTCTTTCATTAACACAAACAAACACTTAGGTTCAAAAACTACCTCTCTTACTAAAATCTCTGCTCTCTCTCTCTCTCTCTTGTGCTATTTGCTGCTGTTAGCCGGCTGCAAGCAAGGCTAATCATTTGTGCTCTCTTGTTCTCTCATTCTGCTTACTTTACTCTTCACTGGTATGTCCTAGTTTTAATTTAAAGCTCCAACAACAACATGCTTCTCTTATTGTTTCAGTTTCTCTTATTGCTAGTTTGCTGCTACTTGTGGTTCTGTTGTGAAACTTGTAGTTACGTTACATTATCAGCATGTTATTATCTTTCCCCTTCTTTTAGATTAGTGTATTCCCTTATGTGTGTTTCAAAGCATGCCTTGCCAATTATCTTTTACTTATTGTGTACTTACCATCCTATGAATCCCCAAATCCCTATCACCCCTCTATGTGTTTGTGTTCTTCATGACTGGTTTGTGACTATGCCAGTATCAACTGTTTCTGAGCATGTCTAAACCAGTCCTAAGACCCTTGCTGGGTTATGTGTTTGCAGCCAAATGTCTATGTGTCCCAAACCCCTTGACCCCTGTGTGACTACTGAATTCATTTTGATTCTGTAAACTAGCTGTGTGTGATCCTATCTTATGGTGTTTGAGCTTTGTTTACTACTCCAACTTCTTTTCCAAACAATCTTTGTTGCTTTACTAATTGCTTTCAAAATAGACTTTCTAATACAGTCCTTAATAAACCTTTTTCAACTTGTGTCCTGCACTTTCATTTTACTCTTAGTTAATAAGTTCTGTCCCCTCGAGTATGTGTACTACCTTGGGATCCTCTTGAGAGCCCTCTGAACTCTGGCATACTAAGGATGACCTTTTCACACTGCACTGGTTCAATTCTTGGTTGCTAAGTCTAGCTGTAAGAATTTCCCGGGGTCCTTGAGACCCTTAGAGAACTTTGATGCACATAGATTCTGATTTGTCTATGGAATTGAGTCTTATGAGACCATTGGAGGCTTTGGGAAACTTGGGCCTAATTGAAGGTTCCCTATAGAATAGTTTCTTGATTTTCTATTTTACTTATGTAATTCATTCATTGGCCTGTAATAATTTGTAAACAGATATTTGGGGTATTTAGTAAAAGGGTGGGTAGATGAATACTTTCTAGGGTAATACGGGTAGAGATCCTGCTCTTAGGACATTATTTTTAAAAGTCTAACTGCTTGCATAAGTAGAAAACATGCTAATAGGTCTGCTCTCATGAATCTGATTAATGTGCCTAAACAGAAATCATGCCAATAGGATTTCACTTCTAAGTTTGTTTGCATCAAGTAGAAATCATGTTCATAAGGTTCTGCATTTTGTCATGTTAGAAACCATGTTTATAGGTTCCAAACAATCATGTCTTAAATCAGTAGATGTCATGCCTATAGGACTCAATTCCGATTCAATTCTAATGAGTATTCCTGTATGTTGCTACAAATCGATTAAAATCAATAATCCGCTTAGATATCAAGCCTATAGGGATCTCCACTCGCAATTTTGTCTGATAATTTAATTTAGCCTAATAAATCAACTTCATTACGCCTACTTCATTTTTTAAAAACTGGTCTTATTAAGTGTTAAATATTTCCTGAAAAAAGTTCTTTCAAAATTGCCTCAATCTCATTAGATATCATGCCTATAGGTATTAAAGGAGTATTTCGAAAACCTATTTGTTTCTGCATTAACATACCCCCCAGTGTTCTGCATATAGGCAAGTCTTAGGGCGTTTTCTAAAACTGCATTTCCTTAAAGCTGTCTCTGTCGCCTAACGTTTCTGATTCTAACAGGCTTTTAAAAAGAGTCCCTAGGCAATCACTAGGGTATAACTTCAGAGTGTAAAAGGTTTTGTCTGTTTTTGTATCTGCACTTAGATATCCTACTTTAGGACATCGATTAATAAGACCTTTACTGTGTTTGAGTCATGCGGCTTTATATGTTTGTTTGATGAGGAAACTTTGGGCCTCTTAATTGCTCCCATTATGTGTGAAAGTCCTAAATGTTTTGACTGTCGCCTTAGAGTTTTTGCCTTTCTAAACCTTAGGGGTACGTCTAGAACTACCTATAGGTAGAGGTCCTAACTCCCTCCGGGATCATTAAGAAGGGACGAGTAGAAGTACGCAATAGGAATCATTGACCAAACACTCGCCTTGCATGATCAATAAGGGGATGAGAAGGATAGACATGGGATATGATGACTACGCGTTAATGTCAAATGTAGCCCCTTATTGAGGAGTATTTATCGGACATTGCGTGGGGTGATCCTATAGGATAAACAACCTAGGACCCCTCTTTACCAAAACCTCTCTCTCTTTATTTAAACTTTTTGTTTTTTACAACTTGTTCAAACATTTATCTTGTCACTCGAGTTATCTAATGTGCTTTACTTGCAACTTATTTGATTTAACTGTTTATATGAACTAATTTGTGAATATAAGTTCGGTTGGGACACATAGGTGTGGACCAAAAGGGGTGCCTAACACCTTCCCCTCGAGGTTACTTTGATCCCTTACCCTAATCTCTGGTAATGCAAACCAACCAAAGAGTTAATCACTCTAGGTGCCCTAACACACCATAATCTGTTAGGTGGAGACTCTTCAAATACCAATTCCCAAAAGGAAATGAGTCATTACACCCCGTGAATGTCGAAACCCAGACCTCTTCCCCCGTCAAAAAGGGTAGGGAAAAAGGAGGCACGACACCTTCGTCACTTGGATAGGATATAGATATTGGGGTACCAGATTAAGAGGGAGAGGGTGTGACCCAAACCGGGGGTATGGAAAGAACTAGAAACCCTGAAGTGTGGTAAAAGTGGTTCATCAGTGAGTTGGCTTATCACAAGTTCCGAGAGTGGTGGCATCTAAGGTCACTTATTCATGAGCGCCAGTTCATAGAGAGGGATCTCCTGCCTCACAACCCCAATGTGAAACATCAATTCAATGAACGAGTGGGGTGGGATTACTTCACTAGCAGGGTGTCAAATGCAAATGAGCACTTAGTCAAGGAGTTCTACGCCAATGCCTCCCACACCAAGAAGGATACAAAAGTGACTAAGGTGTGGAACTTGAAAGTGAAGTTTGACAGGAAGATAATCAATGAATACCTTGGCTTCAATGAGGAAGATAAAATATTGTACTTGGAGAAGGTGGTGCTTGATGAGGCATCCCGCCCGTAGTTGGCATCATACCTGGCTATCCCGGACACCACCCTAGCATGGTTGACAGCAAGGGTTACTATTTTGAGGAAACCCTAAATTTTGAGGCAAAGGGGTGGGAGACTTTTGTATGCAGCATACTAGACCCCACTACCCATGAAAATACCATGCCGGTCTCCCAGGCAATATTAGCGGCGACTATTATGGAAGGGTTCCCGATCAATGTCGAGAATGTCATGTCTAGGGTGATCAATGAGGGTGATAGATCATACCCCTTCCCAAACATCCTTACAATGTATTTGGAAGATCAGGAGGTAGAGAAAAGAAACTTTGACGTGAAGGTGAAACCCAAGATGCCATTTTCATAGTACAACCTCAAGGGTCCAGACAACCCCAAAGCCAAAGAATCCAAGGGCAAAACCACTACTTCTACTGGCCAGTCTGAAGAGCCAGTAGTGGTAGTCACTACTTCTCAGCCTTCCACAACCATACCAGATCCTGCCTCCAGACAATCTACCTCATTGCCTCCAGATATTCCATCCTCCTCAGCATACCCATTGACTGCCCACAGATTGAGCCAACCACTCTCCAGTATCAACAACTGGATGCATGCAACAACTTTTAAGCTGTCTGTGGTATCTAGTTCAGTGGCAGCCCAGTCAGTGCCCCCACAGCCACATGTGCCAGCTTCGGTAGAGGAGTCTCTCAAGGAGCTTCTGGACAACCAGAAGAAGCTCTTGGAGAACCAAAAGCTTATAATGGAGGCCCTAGCAAATCAAGGAAAATCACTTCAGGAGCTGAGCAAGTACACAAAGAAGCTGAAGAAGACTCGGGCCTCGAAGGAGTCAGTTAAGGAATTGAGGGGTGAAATGGACAAGATGAAGGCAGCTGGCCACTTGCCTTTGGAGTTACTATTGCATGATCAACCTCCAGCAGCTCAGACAGAGAAGGTTCCAGAGCAGGGGATTGAGAGAGCTCCAAAGAGGAGGAGAGTGATGCCCCAGGTGGATGATGTAGAGATTGAGCTTGAGGAGACAGAGGGTGTTGCTTCTGGCCAGCGACAGGCCCCCCCCGGACAGATGATCCAGGTGCCCAGTCACAGGACCCCATCC
Source organism: Nicotiana tabacum (assembly GCF_000715075.1). NCBI lineage: Eukaryota > Viridiplantae > Streptophyta > Magnoliopsida > Solanales > Solanaceae > Nicotiana > Nicotiana tabacum. The sequence goes on from NC_134101.1 coordinate 162,073,384, forward strand.
AGTTACAAGACCCTATGCTACCACTGGATCCCATGCAGACGGAGGATCCATAGGGAGTTTTCTTCACTCTCTATCTTTCTTTTTGAGCTTATTTTTGGTTAGTTAGCATTGAGGACAATACTAGCTTTCATTTGAAGGGTGGACCTACTTTGATACTTTGATGATTTGGTTTGTAATTATGACATTATTTTCTTTCTTTCTGCTTATTTTCATTTTTGGTATGTATATAACTTTACCTTTTATTTCACTTTTTGTTATTTTTCGATCTTGGTATGTATATAAAGTTACTCACTTTACCTTTTATTTCACTTTTTGTTATTTGTCGATCTTGGTATGTATATAAAGTTACTCTCTCTCTCATGTATATATTCATTCCCTCTTATGTATATTCATCTAAACCCCCTATTGTACATATTCAGTTTACTTTCCGCATTTTATTTCATAGTTTCTTTTGCAATTTCCCTTAATAGTATAGCTTTTTATTTCATTTAATAGCTTCTTTTTTGGTTCGTAGCTTCTTATTTTACAATTTTGTGTGATCAATAAACCTTTGGTTTTCTTAAGGCCACGGGTCTTTCCAAAGGTAGAGTTTGTGTGAACTGGATGGCTCTTCCTGATGATGGATGGCATAACAATCTTCTTAAGGGTTTGAGTCTGTTTTTCTTTTCGTTTTTGTGTAAATAGTAGTTAGTGAGAAATGGTTCCTCAGGCAAAGCTTCACTTGGGCCTAACACATTTACCTTTGACCTTATGGTTAAAAACAAATTGGTGTGTATAGGATGGTGATAGTTGTGACCTTGAGACTCTTGTGTTGGCTAAACAATCATCGAGTGGTTTCTCAGAACTATTTGTGTTGCTTAAATTTTAGCTAAGGTTGTTGTGGGCCCCCGACTCTATTTCTTTAGCAATCCTATAGCTTGTGTGGTGAGGTATTGATTTGCAAGTCCAAGTCCTGTGCCAATGAGTCTAGAACTAGCCCTGAATGTCTGTCTAGGCAAAATCCTAATTGAAGCTCGACTTGAGAAGTGAGTATAGGCTCTCCTTGATCCTAATTGAGACTTTAAAACATCCATAGCCTACCAATGATGATATCCCTAGTCAACCCCGTTGAGCCATAGCCCTTATTCTTTCAATAACCATGATACAAGCCGTTATCCGTTCTGAAATGATTCTCGCTTGGCACCCTATCTTTCCTTAGCACAAGGCAAAAGCATAAGTTTGGGGGGAGAGACAAGGAATGCAAAAGTGATAAAAGGTACAAAATGAAGAAAAGGAAAGGCAAAAAGAAAAAGAAAGAAAATCCAAAAAGTCAAAAAGAAAGTGAACAATGTAGAGGAAATGAAAGGGATTCAATAAAAGCAAAAGATGAAAGGCATGGAAAGATTAGAAAGGAGAAAAAGGATTGAAATGAACAACAAAGAGTGACAATGTGTCTCTCTAGCCCCTAAAGAAGAAGTAAATGACTCAAAGAGTCAAGAAAATGTGTGCCAAAATGAAGCAAATGAAGTGCTTAAGGGAAGATGAAACCTTCTTAGACCAATATATCCTACCCTGAACCAAAAGCCTTCATGACATTTACACAAAAGCCCTATATAATCTTGACTTGAGTGAGCTTACATTAGTGATGACTCACATAAGGGGAAAGCTTATGGTACTTAGAGCCGGACTAGTGACCTTCCTTTGAGAGAGATGAGCATGTTATCCACAATCCTCGTTCTGAGTGCAACAATCTAAAAGTGAGGTTTGCTTATGGAGAGTTGAGAAGTATGAGTTTGGGTTCCTGAACGACCAATGTAACAGAAAGAGTTTCCTTGATGAGTTGAGTTAACTCTTGATGCTTTTGTGTCGCACTATAGCCATGGTGCTAACATGTTGTGTATTGTTGATAATTCATTTGAGTTGAGGGTAATTGTTAGTCCCAATTGATTCTAGATGAGGTTACTTTAGGACAACTGAATTTTCCTTTCTTTTATCTTGAGGAGGTGGGAATTACTTTGTTTGCTTGAGGACAAGCAAAAACTTAAGTTTGGGGTAGTTGATAACTAGGGATTCTAGTCTATTTTATGCTCTTTTTTGCTTGAGTTTTGGATTAAAAATGTGTACAAGTATTCTCAAAAGCTAACTTGTTGTGCTTGTTTGCAGTGTTTGGTCAAGAAGAGACAAGGATGTCATAACCAGCTCAAAAAGGAGTGAAACCTGCACAAGTTCAAAGCCAAGTCAAAGTAGCGCTACATCGGAAAATCCACTGCGGACGCAGAAGACCCACCGCGACCGCGGTCCGCGGTGGCAAGGTTAAGAGAGATACATTTTCTGGGATTGCAAGTTACCGTGGTGATTTTATGCGACCGCGGTATCTCTACCGCGACAGCAGTCCTTTTATCGCGGTCCGCGGAGAAGATATTCAGAGAGCCAAAGTTAAAGCTAAAACTAGAAGACTCCGACCCGCGGTAGCCTCACCGCTGCAATGGTCCATTTTTTGATGTCAGCGATACCTCCGTCAGGGGCATTTTTGTCCAAAAAATTTAGCTATGTATAAATACTACTTTTTCTGATTTTTAGTTCATCTTATCTTAGCTGAGCACATGAATGCCGACTTTTGTCTATTTTGAGTAATTTTGTAGCTTATTTAGCAATTAATCTTAGACTCTTATCTTGTAATTACAATTTATGAATTATTCTTCATCTCAATCTATGATTTCTTCTTCAATTATGAGTAGCTAAACCCATTAGATAGGGTTGTGGCTCAACCCTAGTGTGGGTGTTTCATGGATATCTTATTTTGGGGCTTAGATGTGTATGTGTGATTGATATTTGGCTTGATTTATGCTTTCTATGTTGAATTAGTGGTTGCAAACATTAATTTGTGACTTTTTGACTTAGGCTCTTCTTGAGAAAGAGAGCTTAAGTCTAGGAAATTCAGACCAACAAGGAATTGGGGTATGTTCAAGAGATTGATAGCCCCAATTAAAGGGTTAAATCTAGAGATAGTAATACCCGACTTGAGCAAACATTGCTTACACAAATTGAACACCCAATTGGGCTTGAGAAAGTCAATTAGGGCAAAGTCACTCTTACTATCGAGAGGTGTAGAGTGAGTAGCTTTGTGCATTGGCTATATCAGATCCCAACTATAACATTATAGCCCTAAGTTCTAGACCCCGTTAGATACTCACCTAGACCACTTCCTCATGAATTTATCTTGAATCGAGATCTTTTGGCTCAACTTTATCCCAGTTTGCCGAGGGAGCAACCCCATTTTTCACCTTGAATTGGTCAAAATATGCGGAATTTCTTACTTTTCGTGGAGGATCACCAAGAGAAAGTCTCTCTCTTAATCTTAAGGTGAAGCGCGTTTCAGCCAGCTGAAGGAAGGTCGCGTTAGCGCCCCTGCAATCAGAAAGCCTTTTGATAACCTTACTACTAATAGATAGTAAGTCACTTCCTAGTGCCTCTTTACCCATTTAGAAAGCCCTACAAAAAATATCTACTTAGCTTAATTTCGTACATCATTAGTATAAAATTAGAAGTAACAAACAAACAAGAATGATTGGAAGTGTAATCAAGAGCACTACATACTGCTAGATTAGATAGGAATCCAACTCCAAACATTATATTAGCTCCCCGTGGATTCGATCTCGACTTTCTTAGGTAAAAGCTGCATCAACCGCTCTTGCCACTCTGTATTGGTATAGGGTTGGACCCGATCAGGGCCACCTACCAAAGGTTGGTCACAAAGATGTTCAAATACCAACTCGGCAAAATCATGGAGGTGTATATCGACAACATGTTGGTTAAGCCCGTAAAGGCTGAGGATCATATCGACCACCTAAGGGAAGCCTTCGACATACTATCAAAGTATGGGAAGAAACTAAACCCCGAGAAATGCGCGTTTGGCATATACTCGGGGAATATTTTGGGGTTCTTGGTATCACAAGGAGGGATTGAGATCAACCTAGATCAAATTAAGGCGATCGACGGGATACTACAAGAATTAACAACTAAGAAGAAAGTCCAGAGACTGACTGGTCGAATTTCCGCCTTATCCAAATTCATCTCGTGATCATCTGATAGGTGTCACAGGTTCTTCAACATACTCACAAAGGAAAACAGCCTTAAGCGGACGCCCGAGTGTGTGAAAGCGTTATTAGAATTGAAGGAGTACCTGTCTTCACCACCCTTTCTCTCAAAGCCCGAGCCCAAGGAGCGCCTCCTCATTTACCTTGCCGTCTTGAAAGTGTGCAGTCCTGGTTCGAGAAAACAAAGGTACACAATCTCCTATTTATTATATCAGTAAAACACCGATCGATACCGAGATGAGGTACCACACCTCGATAAACTGGCCCTGGCCCTGGTCGTAGCTTAGCGAAAGCTCATATCATACCTTCAGTGCCACCCAATCTTGGTTGTCACCACTTTCCCTTTAAGAAATATATTGCACAAACCCGAGTTGTAGGGGAGGCTGTCCAAGTGGGCCATTGAACTAAGTAAACATGACATCACTTATTAGCCTCACACAATAATAAAGTCGCAAGTGCTCGCCGATTTCATCGCAAACTTTAGCGCAAAGGTAATGTCTGAGGCCGAAAAGGAAGCTGCTCAAGCTTCTCTCCAAACATATGACCTTTGGGTCCTGTACACCGATGGCACATCCTATGCCTTCGGTATCAGACTGGGACTCGTGCTCGAGGTTCCCACAGGTGAAGTAATTTGCCAATCTATAAGGTTCCCATTTATGACTAACAACGAGGCTGAGTATGAGTTCGTAATTGCATGTTTTTGAGACTAGCACTCAAATATGTGGTGAAGCGATTAAAACTCCGTTGTGATTCTCAGCTCGTAGTCAACCAAGTTATTGAGACTTTCCAAATCAAAGAGCAGAGGTTGCAGAAATATCGAACGGAGATCTGTAGACTACTGCCCAATTTCGATGAATGCCAGCTTGACCAAATCCTACAAACTTAGAACATCGAAGCAAACGGCCTCGCCAAATTGGGCACCGCCACCAGAAGCATAAAGACTGGGGACTATAGCATTGTTCATCTCCTCAGATCGGCATTAGACCATATCGAGGTAAAATCTGCAAATTTAACTTAGGACTGGTACTATTGTATTATTAATTATTTGCAGGACGACACCCTTCTAAGCGACAAAAGGGAAGCTAAAAAAGCTAAGGATGCAAGCCGCTAGATACAGCCTCCTTCACAACGACTTATACAAAAGAACGTATGACAACCTTTTGTCAAAATGATTAGGCCCAAACCAAACCCAACGCGTTCTCGAGGAAGTCCATGAAGGTCATTGCGGTGCTCATTCTGGTGACCGGGTACTCGTTAGGTGCCTCATACGAACCAGGTATTATTGGCCCACCATGAAGAAAGATGCCTCGGAATTTGTGAAGAAATACGAGCAATGTCAAAGGTACACCCCTATAATCCACCAAACAGGCGAACACCTACACTATGTCACCTCTCCATGGCCATTTATTAAATTGGGAATGGACATCGCGAGACCGTTTCCCCCAGGACGAGGTAATGTAAAATTCCTTTTAGTTTTAACTGATTATTTCTCTAAGGGGATAGAAGCAGAGGCATTCTCCCAAGTTTTTTAGTAAGAGGTAATCACTTTCATATGGAAAAATATCATCTGCCGATTCGGCCTACCTAAGGAAATAAGTTGTGACAATGGGCCCCAATTCACAGGAAGAAGAACCACCGAGTTCTTCGAGAAATGGCATATTAAAAGGATACTTTCAACTCCTTACCACCCAGCTGGCACATTGGGCCTCCACGCCCTTGCTCAATTCGAGCTCCTTTTCCTTTCTCGTCAATGAACCCTCAAGAACACTGAACCTCTCCATAACTGCCATCAACTCTTCATCCTTCTTCTTTAACTCCTCCCTCATGGCCGCCACGTCTCCCTCCTTTCTGAGCGTCCCAGTACTTGCCACGAAACTCCTAGTATTTTCCTTTCAGCCTCTGATAAATCTCTTTTGTTTCTTCTCCCTCCGCACACTTTAAACTCTGGAATAATAGTCTACAAAACAAGGAAGAGTGAAAATTAGAGCCTAAAATCAAGTCAAAGGAAAGAAGGAAGAACGAAAAACAACCACACTTACCCTAAGTGCGAGGCCGACAATTCTCATCGACAGGGTACCACCAGTTAGTTCCTTTAGAGTCACCCGCTCGGCTTCGGAGCATAGAGGATCGAGAGCGTTGACCACGTTCTCGGTATTATTCAGCAGATCACGATTCTTGGGAATTGTAATAGTCCTTGAACCCCCCTTTCTGTCCTCACCTCGATCTGGGTGGTCCCTTCGTCAATCATCTTAAGGTCGTCAAGGTCCATGTCGACCCGACTAGTCTCCCTCGCCGACAATACCTTTGCCTTTATCCCCTTCACTAAGATAAGCATCCCCTGATGACCTAGAAGAAGAGGCCTCATTTGCCCTAAAGGCATAAAACTATCACCGATTGCCCCCTCCGTAACCTTCTCCTCCTCGGGATGCAAAGTCATATCCACATTGGTCTCTTCGAATTGAGGGGCCTCAGAAGTATCCCCAACATCGTCCTCGATGTGTATCGTCATTGTCTTCCATATCACGAACTCGTCCTCTAACGATTCGATAGCCGAGGGAACTCCTCCTCCTATGTCCACGACCTTCCTTTTACGGGGCCTCAGGTTAGTGTCATGAGGATGGACCTCATCATCTTCATCGATGAGTGAAAATAAGGGAGGAGCGGGTGCAACAGCCGAAACGGGGGTAGAGATGAAAGGCGTACCGACCCTTCTACTCCTGAACGAGGGCATAGGCACCCTATTCCTTATTGTAGCTACCCTAACTGAACCTAGAGAAAAACATAAAAGATGAGTGCAATGATACAAGCCAATACGAGTATGAAAACGATTAGGAAAAGGAGATTACCTGTCGAGGGGAGGGCCGGTTTGAACTTCTAAAAGAAGATAGATTAGTCACGAATCCCCATAGTGCAGGGGAGAATCTGTCTAATCCAGTCAGTGAGATGTATCACCAACTGAAGAGGTCGACTAGTGGCCGTAGAAAAAGATGAGTTACTTAACCATCTCATAATGAACAAAGTATGTGAAAGGGTAAAAGCAAAAACACGAATACTTACGTGTGTGGTTCCAGGCCTTAGAGAAACCAGCAACATCAGCCACGACGGCCTCAGTCTTGACAAAGAAATAGTCGAGCCAGAACTGCCAACTACCTTTATCATTCTTCTTCACCACCAAACATTTGCACCCACGATGTCGAAGGTTCAACATCGTTCCTCAGTAGTAGCCTCCATGAACAGATGCATCAAGTGCCGCATCATGACCTCGACTAGCTCGGCAAACTTCGGTAACATTTTGATCCCTTTATAAACGTATGAGGCGATCTGAGCAGGCAAACGTTGTAATGTCGGCAAAACTCCTCCACCAGTAAAATGAGGGGGAGCGAGTAGTAGATGGCGAATAGGTACACATAGAGAGCACAATACCCAGGACGGTGAACATGAACGTCATCCTCACCAGCAGGGATTAACTCTACATGGTCAGGGAAACCAAACTTGGCTTTGAATTCAGCCAAGCACTTAGACATCATCGACGATTGAAATTTTCCAATTATCACATCCGGCGGCCTTTGAAAATCAGATTTAGAGTCAGGATTACGGGGAATTATTTCCTCCACTGAAGGTAGGGCCTCCTCCTCAGCGGCGGCGACGGTGTCTCCCTCGTGAATGGGAAATACAACAGCCAAGGGAATGGGGTGGCTCTCCTCATTAACATTAGAAGGAAGTTTCGACATAGCTGTGAAACTTGTAGAAGGTTGGGATATGGAACATAAGAGTATGATGATAAGCTAAAAATCATAAGGCAAAGAAAATTCGGATGTGATAAAACTAAAAGAACTTCTGTAGAACAAAGATGGTTCCAAAGAAAGTAAAACATGAATAATGGTGGAACAATCCCTATTTATAGAGATGAAGGCATTGAACACAAAATGGTACATCATGATTGACACAAGAATCGAAATGAAAGAGACAATCAAAAGTCACACGTAAATCGATGAGATGCTTCGGGAACATACGTCATCATGACGAACGACGTCATAATGTCACTTCTTTTCTTGGACAAGACGGTTCCAGAAAATCACCCTGGAAAATTACGAGTTTGAAATATGCGGTCCACAAAAAGCCACTTCGCCTATTTGTCACAACGACCATGACCGCTTTTATCTGCTCATTGAACTCGCACATGAGCACGATCTCAATAAGCCGAGGGGCTAACTATATGAGCTAAAAATTATCATAATTATATGTGGGCCTAGTCGACATTAAGAAAGCCTTTGAAAACTGTCACGTGTCATCAATTTGGTTTCAACAGAGGACGAAGGCGAGGTTGAGATGACTCAACAGAGGATGAAGACGAGTTCCTTCTATTAAAGCAGTAACGGCTAGTGTTGTACCGAGGGCTCCCCATAGAATATTCTTGCGAATATTCCTCCCAGTTATACTATTTAGTATTTTGTGACCCATGTACCCTCATAAATAGAAAGATATGTAATTATAGAGGGGATCGGACACTTATTTTGTAAAGAACAACACATTGACATTCTCTGGAAATTCCTATTTTACCATATACATAAAAGTCCACCTTTTCCCCATATTTTTATTTTTTATTTTCCACGGTCCAAGGAGGATTCGAATATTCAAAGGCTTATCACCATGTATCTTTGTCCGAATGAATATTAAGGAATCTTATCTTTTTTGGATGACTCACATTCATTTATTTACATTAATACCATTTATTGTTATTTATTGCTATTTGTTGCCATCTTCCATATTCTTGGATCATTGATTATAACATTCTTGTTGTTATTTACTGCTGCTCAAATAGCACACATGAGATTTTACTACAAATATACTTGGTCTATCTTTTGAATATTAATATTGGTTAAGATTAACCCAACTTTATTATAAAATCAATTGTATAAACTTAGATCTAAATTTTCGGTCAAACACACGCAAATTAAATTCAATCAAATTTTACCATCATGAATACTAAGCCAAGGACACCAAGGAACATTGGTGTGGATCGAGTTCATCTCTTTTACTAACCAATTAACAACTACGCCCAGTGGGCTATCTTTTTAAATTATTTTTCTCTTTTGCCCAATTACGAAAACACATGTCGGGGTTTAGCTAAATTCTCATTTAGGATTGCATACAACTAATTAATAATAATAATAAAATTATATTATTATTATTATTATTATTATTATTATTATTATTATTATTATTATTATTATTCAAATTGAATGATGCACTAGCTCCGCCCCTGCATGGAGGCGTGTTTATTAACTGTAACTTAAAAAGGCGGTTGTTGAGTATCTTGTTTTCTGGTAGTGATAGAAAGCTACTTCTCAAGTGCTTTCTCTCCGTCCAGTCAGCACTGATGATGATTATAATTAAGCACTTTACAACTCAACCTTTTATCGTTCGATCGAATTGTAACATTTTAATCACGTCATTGCACGTTAATTGGTTGGTTCTAATCAACTTTCATTGTCATATACTAGTGTGGATATGCCTGGGCTAAGCCCAGGCCCAACGGCTATTTAATATTAGGAAATTTTATCTCATAGTGCAAAGATATACACCCTATTTATTATAAATCAAAATCATTTTAAAATATTATTTTCTACAATTACCTTTTATATTTTATAGCAAAATAATTATTTATGGTGTGTACTACCATTGAGGCATGAAATACGCTATTTATATTTTTCCTTTCTCTTAGACAACTGGACGTACCTATTTTTAAGGTGATTGTCGTTACTGTATTTATGAATACATGACGCGAATACATGTAAATACATGCACATATAGCTGGATTGCCCTGATTTTAGGCGGTTTTTACTGCTGTATTCATGAATACAACAGTGCGAATACATATGAATACATGCGCGTACAGCTGGACTGCCCTGATTTTAGGCGCTTTTTACTGTTGTATTCATGATACAACAGCGCAAATACATGTGAATACATGCGCGTACAGCCGGACTGCCCTGATTTTAGGCGATTTTTGATACTGTATTCATGAATTCATGGCGCGAATACATGTGAATACATGCGCTTACAGCTGGACTACCCTGATTTTTTGGCGTTTTTTGCTGATGTATTCATGAATACATCAACGTGAATACAGCGAATACACTACCGTATCAACTAAGTAGTAGCTACAGAAAGTAATTATGTATATAGTAGCTATAGGAAATTAATAGCCGCTAAACAATAATGGTTCATGAAAATTCCTCTTAATATTATTATTCAACTCCGCATTTAAATTCTTGATGTTGATTTTAGGTATGGTGATAGATTTATGCTTTTCAGGGCTATTTACAACATGCTGACCATTCTTTTTTGCAAATCAGAACTAAATACGTGAGAAATTTATATCTATATGACTATATGTATGTTTAATTGTTTCTCTGCCTATTCCAATGATAATACCGTTTTGGTACCATTTAGAAACTTTTGAAGTTGGCTATATTCATCCAATTGTATTTGTAGGAGGCTACTTAAGTGATGAAAATAAGTTCCATTGTACGTTTAGCTCTCTGAGCTTTGAAGCGTGGGAAGTGAAGTAAATAAGATGTTCTGCTATAACGACATGTATAGAAATGGAAAATACTAAATGAAAATAGCAGAATGGTTAGAAAAAGCAGTTGTCAATACGTTCAATGAAGCAGATACTTTGAAAAAAAAAAACAATACTTTGAATTTTTTGTGCATGTTCTGACGATCTGTCGAAATTTGCCAAACAATTGGTACCAAAGTTGTGATACAATTTGTACCAGAGCTTTGATGATCCGCTTGGAGTCGTGGCAATGCTCATTTACCAAAACTTTTGGGGATCCTGTTCCAAATTCTCTCAGGCAAGTTATTTTAGCAGCACTTATTTTACCGCGTAAAAATTTAAACAATGACACAAAAAATAGTATTTTTGTGCAAATCACTTAGGGAATGCTACTATAATTTGTTTAAATTTTGCATCTTCTATTCATGATTTAAACTTCTCAATCCCTCTAGTTTGTAACCTTTTCACATAACCATCTTAAGATAACCTATAGTATTGATACAGTTTCTAAAATACTAAACTTAAATTTTCCATCTATTTTATAACGGATGCATACAAAAGCACAAAGCTATTTAGAGACAGTCCATTACTCCTAATAACTACGTAGAAATATTGCAAAGCTGGACATAAGCTACTGAAAGAGAGTGAAACATTGAAATAAGGCAAAAGTGAAAAAAAGTTATCCAGAGAGAGACAAAAGTATTTACATATTTAAAAAAGCAACAAATAGAAAATTCAGTGGCCCCTAATTTCTACTATCTTATAAGTGAGAGTTAGCATAGACTCTCCGTCAACATGTCTGCTTGTTGACGAGGGTAGTTTTGATAATTTAAGTTGAGTTCGTTATTCTAATTGGTCGACATAAAATATTACTGTAGCAGCTTTGGTTATCTTTCTTTGTGCTGACATTTTAGCCCTAAACAGTGGACCCCATCTACACTTTTTGTCACACCCCTTTTTTATCAAACTTCACTAAGCTCTCTTAAAAATAATAAAAAGATTTACTAAACCTTGAAATGGTTTTCAATTAGAAAGTGACAAAATTTTGTTCAAAAGGAAATAACTCAGAGTCGCCACCTGACATTTGATTTCGGTGTGTCAGGTCACCGTTTTTTTTAAAAATGATTTTTCCTTTTAAAACGTTTCAGACTCTAAAACCAAGTCCACACCAGAGATTCGGGTAAGGGGGTTCATTTGACTCAGGGAGAAGGTGTTAGGCACTCCCCAAGTCCCGTAACTAATACGGTTGCGTACTTGATCTAGTCGGCTTTTAAAATGTTTGAATTGAGGCAAAAATACACAATGAGAAAATAAACAATCAAAAGAGGCTCGAGGTCGTCCCCACCAAAATGAAAGAAAATTAAAGTTCTAATTATCCTAAGCTATTTCTTCTACGATGTACTCCATGGCCTCCAACTACATTCACTTCGGAGCATACCCCTGAAATAAAATATATACAAATCTCTCGGGGCATTCCCCGAATAAATTTAACTAAAGAAATGACCTCTCGCCTCGACACTAACAAAATCCTAAGGCTATCCTAAAGAACGGCCTAAACATGCTCCTAGCGATAAATTAATAACTAGATCTATGTAAATGAGAAATTCAGAACACAAATAACTTATGTTTTACCTAGTTCCATAACTTATGTTCTCTTAGCCCAATAAGTAGCAGCCAGATTCATCCAAATTCACAAGAATGTCCGTTAACAAATCAAATAATTCCAAGTGCCTAACATGGATTAACTTCTTGAAAATGCCCGAGAGAAACCAAACAGTAATGAAACACACGAACAGTAATCAGCATAACCAAAACGCGCAAACAAATTCTACTAAAGCATCACAAACAAAATGAAACATTAATTCAAAAGATCGACACAACGGATCAAAAAGAGATTAACAAGACTACCAGGAGCATTGAATTAAGCTAAAATAGTAAAAGAAAGGGATAAATAAACCTCGAATAGATATGAAATCCGATTGTTGGACAGTTAAACAATGCTAAGCATCTGAACCGCGCACAAGATCCAAGCTGAAACCTCGCCGGAAAACCTCGTCGAACTCTGACCGGACTACCTCGCTATCTCCTTGTTCTGCTACGTCTATGCGTGGGTAAAGGAGTTCTGTTAGGAGCCCTTTCGTGGTGATGGACGACTGATCTCGTTGGAGGCTAGCAGGGGTCACTGGTTGGCGGCGTGGAGGTCTGGTGGTCGTTGTAGAGCTGGAGTCGTGCGCGGGGATGGGTGGTTGAAGATGGAAGATGAAGAAGCGACTCGTTTGGTGTTTTTGAAGTCAAGGGTCTGTTAGGTTGGTCCTTGGTATTTTTGGGGTAAAGCTGTGATAGTTTATGGGTGTTAAAAGGTGAAGGAGATGAAGGGGTAGGGACGGAGGCAATGGTGGTAGTGAGAAGGCCCGACGACTGGTGGAAGGCTGGCAGGCGGCGCTTAGGGATTTTTCTCGTCTCTCTTCTTTCACTCCCTGCCCTTCCCTTGTGAATAATAAGTATATATCTCCAATAGAGTGAAAAATGAACCCTAGCCATTATTCTTGGAGAGGAAGAAAAATCTCCATCATAACCTGTGGTCCCATGTATTTGCATTCCTTGTCCGTGCCTCTGTATGCAAATGTGAGTGTGTAAAAATGAAAATGGGATGTGCAATGGTCTAACGTGGCATGAAATTAAAGTGAGAACAAGAATTGTGAATTTTAATTGTGCAAGTGAGTCCAAGAACGTGAGAATGAGGGTGTCATCCTTTTACAATGGATAGGAAGAATTCGTTGATTTTTTTTCCTTGTTTCTTTCCTTTTTTTTTTTTTGTGTGATATAATGAATATTCTAGTTATATAATAAAAATAGAAAACATTAGGAAGTGACATGACAAAATCTAAATACTACTCTTAAATCACATTCAAATATTTTTTGAAAACTTTTCTTTTCATCTTTTGAAAATAAAATTTCAAAGCTATATTAGTATTAGTTTCAAAACCAAAACTAGCTAAATAAAATACCAACAAGCTAAAATAAAGGAAAATATTTTTTATAATTTTTATTTAAAGATAAAATAAAGTTAAAAGTTAAAAAAAAGTAAAAATAGTATTATTAGGCCTAAACTAATATCCAAACACTAAATATATGTAAAATTTCGGGGAGGGTCAAAAATCACATGTCTACTACTTTTATGGTGGACACGTGGTTATAGTGATAAAATTATCTTCTCTCTTGCCTATTATCTACTCTTTCTATTTTTAACTAGTGTTTTATTGTTACTTTAATAACGAAAATAAATTTCCTTACTGAAATAAATGATATGTTGGCAAATCTATTACTATAAAAGATTAACTAATGTTATTAAACATTCATAAATCACAATCCCTTTTTGTAGCTTATTTATAATTAGCTTAGCAGACATCACAAATCTTTCAGTATTTACTATTTTAGAAAAATAATGCTTAATCTTAAATTTATTTAAAATTTATAACAAATTTTAAAAACTAAACTTTAGATGGAAAATTTCAAGAGAAACATACAAATTACATGAGAAGAAAAACTAGACTTTAGATGGAAAATTTCAAGGGAAATATACAAATTATGTGAGTAACTAACAATATTAAAAACATTTAAACCTAAACTCTAAATAAATATTTTAATATATAGATTTTTTCCACTGCTAGGCGTTGGATTAAAGAAAGTGTAATCTTAGGGTTCATTTGGTTCACAAACAAATTATATTGAGATTATACTACATGAGCCTCATTTGTATTTTTCAGTTTAATTAGTGAGCTAACACTTTCTTATTAGTACTTTTTTTCAATCTCAATGCTATATAGGATTTATAATATCAAAGTAGACAAAGAAAATTCACATGTAACTACTACAGAGTTCTCTATCTGTTTTGAACATTGAAAAAACTAAAGATGCTTGTCATATTACTCATTTCCTTCAGCCTAATTGTTTGAGGATAAAATATTATAGTCAATAACGAAATGCATACATCTTTACTTTTTCTTGAAAATAAAATTTATAAATCTCAAAGTGAAAATTTAAAGGATCACTTAGTTAAATAATTCTTACATTAATGCTATTAATTAGTTAACTTTTTTAATTATATATGTCAAAACTTTAACCGGTACTTTTTGAATGAAGACAATATTACTGGAGAACCTACGCACAATTATTTTGAATAACTACATATAGATTATAATTTACTCATGCTATAAATAGGACTCAATCATGTGGGCTCTTTTTGAAGTTGGAGTCAAATAAATATAAAGGTTGGCCTTATTATATAAAAAAAGAAACAAATTCTTTTAAGCATGTCTTTAATGCAATGAACATTTAAGTCATTTACTATATATAATTTAATATGAGAAGTACTTGAAAAGAAGCTTACAAAGAATATTATGAACATCAAAAAATGACAAAACCACGTCCAATACGTGAATTACTTTGTAAGTAATATTAGGAAAATACAAATTATAGGCACCAATTAGGCCTGTGCTAATATAAGTGTCTTGAACAAGTGACACTTATAACTTCTTTATTGACACAATCATCTATGTGTGTGCATAATTCTTTTAATGCTTCGGGAAGAAGGAATTAAAACTTAATAAAGACTTAGCTCGATAATCAAGCAATAAAATTAGATATAACCTCTCACATCAATGCTATTAATCCTATTGGTCTTGTCAGGAGTACGAGTTATTTTATTTCTGTCTAACAAAATTAATTTATATTATTATTTTTTGCATAACTTATCTTTGAACTAAATGACTTCTAAGGGGTCGTTTGGTATGAGGTATAAGAAGGCATAAGGGTGGTATAAATATTTAATACTACTTTAATATTTTGTTTGGTTAGTAAACCAGGTATAAGTTATTTCGTTGTTAATTTTAATACCGGGATAATTTATACCTTATAGAAGGTGGGGTAATTAGCATCGATATAACTTATACCTTCTTCGTCGAAATTATGCAATTGTCATTCTTAATACAATATACCAAATAATGAATAAACAACAACTCCAGCATAACTTATCCCAAAATAACTTATACCGGCATAACTTATACCGGTATAAATCATATTCCAACCAAACGACCCCTAAATATATAGTGGTGGTATAGTAGTTTATAGAAGCCTATGAAAAAGTTACTACACTATAACTTTAAAAGTTTAATATAATTAGGATTTGTTATTCATTCCCCAATTTTCTTCGATGGTTGATTTTGGGACTTAAATTATAGCCGGCGTATCTATAAACAAAGAAGCTTATTTTGATTTATAAAAAGTTTACATAAGAGCAAATGGAAGATGTTACCAGGATAATAAAAGTGTTGAACTCATAAAACACTATTATAGTCAAAATTAAAAATTCAAATTGTGTTAAAGCTATATGTCCTAGAACATAACGTATAAGTATATTTGAAGGATTGAAATTTATATTGGAATATAAGTGCTTATAGTTTGAAGTTTAAATGTAGGGTGTAAAATGTAACATTTAAAATTAAAATTAGAGTTTAAAATTTAAAAAATAACGTTTAAGGCTCATCATTAGAATGCAGGACTTTGACTTTTGCATTTTTATTTAGTTGAGAAGGACAATCTAGGGGTTGGGTTGAGTTTTTTGCCCCCCTTAATTAATTATATATTTCTTATACTTTTCACTTAAAGTGTTGCTGTAAGCATCTGATAATAATTAATGCTGGGTTAGCTATTTCTTATAGGAAAGTCGAAAAAAAAAATGTGCAAAGAAGTACGCCAGAACACTCTTTCACATAATTTTTGAGTTCACCTATCTGTCTAAAAAAATATTTTTCCTTTGTATCAATGTACTCATACATATGACTGTTAATTATTTTACGTGACATCTAGCGCTTTATTTTAATAAAGTATTTTACAGAAAACTTGCAAGCATACCAATAAATATTTCATTAATTACATATAGAATTAGAAAATGCTCGACATCACTGTGACTGGGCCATGCACAGCACGAGCAACCATCACTAGTTTTACATAAGTGGTAGTTCAAAAGATTGCAAATGCAGTGCCTGGCATTGAAATTCACGCGGGGGCAAATTTCAGATAAGTCCGGAAAACACAAGGCATTAATTGAGAATACACTGATGTTTTCGTCCATTTAAGACAAATATACACGTGTTGCGCTATCAATGTAGCGAGTCAGCTTTATAGATAAACTGAATACCCATATTTAGCCATTATCCTATATATCCATAATTAATTAGGTAATGTCCCGCTACCCGGTAATTAACCAATTACCCGCATAATTAAAAATTATCTCAAATTACTTAAAATTCTACTTATATTTAAGGAAAAATACATACTTTACCCATCGACCTTGTACTCAAATCTCTCTTACACACTTGTTAAACATGGGAATAGTATTACACATCAAAACTTTTAAAAGTGTGTCAATTACACACCTCTTTTGCCATGTGTCACATGCGTCTATTACACATAAAAGAGGCGCGTGAAAACTGCAAAATTCATCTGAAACTAAGTTTTTTTAATTTTATTTTTCCCTTTTTTAACTATTTTCTTTACAAATTAATGGAAAAAAAATAACACATGTCTTCTTCCCCAACCCACACCACAGCGATTCCTCCTCCCATTTCGTCTTCTTCCCCAACCTCCATCCTAATTTTGTATACCCTCTCATATTTCGTCTCTTCAACCCCCATGACTAAGAAGAAAAAGAAAAGGAAGAAGAAAAGAGGAGCTATTGGGTCTTGTAAAAATCACCATTATTGACCTTTAGAAAAAGCTTAAAAATTTAATCCGGTCTTGTTGATTTTGGTGTTCCATGACCTAGAAAATTAGTTTGAATTCGTGATTATTGTTGAATAAAAATTTACTTAGGTGATTAATTTTGATAAAATTCAAAAAACACCATTAACAAGTTTGAAGCTTTGGGTTTGAGCTTGATTTTAAAATTTCTATAAGGATTTGTGATGGATGTTGTTAAAACTTGTTTAAAATAGGGCAAAGAGTTGAAAATATAGTTGGGGAAGAAGGTGCTTGTAGTGGAAGGGTTGGTGGTAGTATGGTGGTGGTGGAGAAGATGATGGGGCTGGGGAGATGAGGATGGGGTGGGGCTTTTTCTGTATTTTTTTCTTTGGGAAGATGAGCAGTGGGGGTGGGGGCAGAGTTTTTTTTTAGTTTTTCTTTTTTTTAAACGATTTATGACACGTGTCAGATGCTGATTGGCGCGTGTAATAGCAATCTTTAAGCAGACGTGGTCAAACACCGAAGTGGTGTGTAATTGACATACCTTTAAAAGTTTTGGTGTGTAATATTATTCCCGTCTTTAACATGTGTATAAGAGAGATTTGGGGACAAGATCGATGGGTAAAGTATGTATTTGCCTTAATTTATCCATGTTCATTGAACTTTCGGGTTTGTTACCCAAAAGATACTTTTCTTTTCTTTTTTTTTTGTTACGTAAAAATCATTAACTTTGTTTTCATTACACAAAAATCACTTTTCTTTCTTTGTTACTGTAACGACCTGGCTGGTCGTTTCATGAGTTACCACTCCGTTTCCCTCATTTCTGCTTCTTATTGTCTTGTTCAGCTGTGTTATGTGTTATCGGGTTGGTTGACTTGGGTTCGGAGAGGTTTTGGTAAGGTTTGAGACACTTAGTCTCTTTTGAGTAAGCTTAAGTTGAAAAAGTCAACTGGATGTTGACTTATGTGAAAAAGGGATCGGATGTGAGTTCTGATGGTTCGGATAGCTTTGGAAAGTGATTTGGGACTTAGGAGCATGATCGGAATATGTTTTGGAGGTACGAAGTAGAGTTAGGCTTGAATTGGCGAAATTGGAATTTTGGGGTTTTCCGGTTGGTAGGTGAAATTTTGATATAGGGGTTGGAATGGAATTCCGGGAGTTACAGTAGGTCCATTGTGTCATTTGGGATGTGTGTGCAAAATTTCAGGTCATTCGTACGTGGCTTGATAGACTTTATGATCGAAAGCGGAATTTGGAAGTTTTTGGAATTCTTAGGCTTGAATCCGATGCAAATTTGGTGTTTTGATGTTGTTTTAAGCGCTCCGAAGGTTTGAACAAGTTTGAATGATGTTATGGGATATGTTGGCATATTTGTTTGTGGTCCCGAGGGCCTCGGGTGAGTTTCGGTTGGTTAAACGGATCATTTCAATTTGAAAAGGATTGCAGAAAATCTGCTGTGAGCGTTGCAGACTTTTGGTCTTCGCGTTCGCGAGTGGGCACTCACATTCGCGAAGGGTTAGGATAAGAGGCAGAAGGTTTGGCCTTCGCGTTCTCGATGGGGTCCCACATTCGCGAAGGGTTGGGGTCAATGAGCTTCACGTTTGCGGGTGTGGGGTCGCGTTAGCGATGAGTGGGAAGGCTGAGGCTTCGCGTTCGCGTATGGGGTGTCGCATTCGCGATGACAGAAAAGTGGTCAACACCAGGCTGTGCTTCACGAATGCGAGGCGTTGACCGCGTTCGCGAAGAAGAGGTTTTAAGTGCTTGGCAGAATGTTTTAAAAGATCAATTCCGCGATTTTTAGCCTAAGTTTCACCATTGTTGGGCGATTTTAGAGCTTTTTGAAGAGGATTGAAGAGGGAATCAAGGGAGAATACTTGAAGGTAAAATTTATGGACTTAATACTCAATCCTAATGTGTTTTCAACCTAATTAATCATGAAATTTGTAGAATTTAAGCCTAAATATTGAAGAACTAGGGCTTGTAATTGGAGACCTAAAATTAGGGATTTGAGAGGTCATTTGTGGTTGGATTTTGGTGCTTTTGATACGAATGAACTCGAGGAGTGATAAGGAGTCTATTGATGTAATTTTTATCGAATTTCGAGACGTGGGCCGGGGGTCGGGTTTGGCCAATTTCGGGATATGTGTTGTAATTTGATTACTTTCGAGTGAGCTTTGTTCCCTTAGCATATTTTGATGGTTGTGCAGTAATTTTAGTTAGATTTGGAGCATTCGGAGGCCGATTCGAGAGGCAAAGGCATCGCGGGCTAGAATTTAGACCGGATAAAGGTGAATAATGATTGTAAATGTTGTCCTGAAGGTATGAAACCCCGGATTTCACATCGTTGTGCTATTTTGAGGTGACGCACATGCTAGATGACGAGCGTGGGGTTGTGCACCGTTGGGGATTGTGATTTAGTCCATCCCGTATGACTGTTTAACTGCATATTTGTTTGAAAACTGTTTGCTATCATCATGTTTTGGGCTGAATGCCATATTTGGGTCTCGTGCCAACTGTTTTGGACCCTTAGGTGTTTTTACTACTATTCCTCACTGTTTTTACTTTATATTTATACTCAGTCATGCTATATTCCACTGCTATCATAACTCAGCCATGTTTACTCTGTTTTGACATCTTAAATGATATTTTGAGTTGAGCATCATATTTTACTGTGCCTGAGTGGCCTTTAGAGATTTCTGATTGAGTAGGGCCGAGGGCCTGTGTTGTGAGGTTAATATGGGATCGGGTTGCACGCCGCAACGATATTGTGCTGATTCATAGTTATAAGCCAATGGCCTGATTTGTACGCCACAAGGTGGCTTGATATGAGGCCAAGAGCCTATTGATTATGTCACGAGAATGGCTTGATATTGCACTTGGGCCGTAAGGGGCCCCTTCCGGAGTCTGTACGCCCTTAGTGAGCGCGGGTACCCAGTTTGTGATGTGATATAGCCCAAGGAGCTGATGTTGTTCCATGTTATTGCCCGAGGGGCTGGTTCTGTTGGTATTTTGCCTGAGGGGCTGGTTTATGTTTCTATCTTTTCTCCCTATTTTCATTTACTCGTTTGAACTATCAAAAGGTGTTTTAAAGAGGTTTTTGCTGAACTAAGGTGTTTTTATAAGTTTTCACTATTTTATTGCATTGTATTGGCTTTATACTACCTCTTTGTAGCATTTTTGTTATGTTTTACGTGTTTTCTTATCACTCAGCTGCCTTTACTTTTATTACTCACTGAGTTGGCATACTCACATTACTCCATGCACCCTGTGTGCAGATTTAGGAGCCTCGGATCCTGCTAGCAAGGGTTGATTGCTTCCGGCAGCCTGTTCGGAGTCTACTAGGTAGCTGCTCGGCATTTGCAGCCTAGTGCTTCTCCTTCCTATCTTTATTTTCATTTGTACTGGATTTGTAGTAGACTATGCAGACTCTTCCTACTCTTAGACGGATATTTAGATGCTCATGATTGGTGACACCCCGATGTCGGCCTATGTTTATTTCCGTACTTGTTTTATTTCACTCTATTTTTGGGATTTATTACTTATTAATGACTTAAATTGAATTATTATAACTATTTAAATGGATTGGGGATTTGTGTTGGCTGACCTTGTTTCACGATAGGCGTCATCACGACCGGGTCCAGGTTTAGGGTCGTGACAAGTTGGTATCAGAGCCTAAGATACATAAGTCTCACGAGTCATGAGCAGGTTTAGTAGAGTCTCGCGGATCGGTACAGAGACGTTTGAATTTATCTTCGAGAGGCTGCAGAACCTTTAGGAAAAACTTCATATTCTTGAAATTCTTGTCGTGTGAATCTGTTGATCCGAGTACTAAACTTCTGTTATTTTATTCTCTCACTGATGATGAGGACTGATAACTAGGGAATATGATGCATTTTACGCTCCTTCTTGCTTAAGTTTTGATTAGAAATGTGTACAAAATAGTCCCAAAGGCTCACAAGTTATGGTTGATTGCAGGTTTGATCAATAAAGTGACAAAGTGTCAAAAACCAGCTCAAAAAGGAGTGAAACTTGCACAAGTACCAAGATAAGATAAAACTCAGTCAAATAGGGCCAGTGCGGCCGCACACCATTCTGTACGGTCCGCACAAGTGAAGTTCAGAGAGGTTGCTTTTCAGGCGAAAAGGCAATATGGCTGCAAAGGGTTTTGTGCGATCTGCATTGAGTTCACTGTGGTCGCACTCAATTACGTACGGTCCGCGAAGCCAAGGTTCAAAGAGGTGGTGTTTTGGAGGTTGAAGCTCAACACGGTCCGTAGTCCTTTTTGTGTGGACCACAATGGAAGACACCGCGACCGCACTCGATTTCGTGCGGTCCGCGTTGCCCAAGTTCAGAGAGCTAATTATTCAAGCCTAGAGCCTTAGTGCAGCCTCACTCGATTTTGTGCGGTCCGCACTAGCCCCGCAAAGGTATTTTTGTCCAGAATTTTCAGCCTAGTATAAATAGATTCTTTTTCCATTTTTAGGTTATCAGATAGTTTTGTACTGAGAGTTGCGCTCGTGACTTCGTCCCTCTTACCTATTTTGAGTAATTTTAGCTTAATTTCAACATTGAATCTTCAAGTTTAATTTAGCAATTAATTATTATGAGTTTTTCTTCATCTATTTCTTTGTTTTTTTCTTTAATTATGAGTAGCTAGACTCATTAGCTAGGGTTGTGGCTCAACCCTAGTGTGGGTAATTGATGGGTTTTGTGTTTTGATGCTTGATTGTCTATGGGTGTTTGATATTTGGGCTAATTTAGGGGTTTAATTGTGAATTAGAGGTTGCAAACACTAGTTTATGCCTAGTAGACATTAGCTCTTCTTGAGAAAAAGAGCCTAAGTCCATGAAATTAGTCCAAGAAGGAATTGGGGCGTACTCAAGAGATTGATAGCCCTAATTAAAGTGTTAAACCTAGAGATAGTAATACCCAACTTGAACCTTGATTGCTTGGACAAATTTGCATACCCAATTGGTCTTGAGAAAGTCAATTCGGGCAAAATCACTCAAACTACCGAGAGGTGTAGAGTGAGTAGAATCGTGCAATGGTTATATCATACCCCCCAAATGTGACTGTCTAGCTTTAGACTCAAGAATCCATCAATTGACCACCTAGGTGAAAGTCAGTACCCTAGTGACTTTTAAACATTTGAACAACTCGCAATAGTTTAACCTTAGCTTTATTTAGTTTAATTGAGCATTGTAGTTTTATAAAATTAGAATTATAACTCAAACCAAAAATGTGTAGAAGTGCAATTAAGATCAAATATATAACTCCGCTTTAGATAGACACCTGACTCCAATATCTAGCTCCCTGTGGAAATCGATCCCGACCTTAATCGGGTAAAAGCTACTTCAACCTCTCTTGCTACTCAATAGTAGTACAAGGTTGGCCTCAATCAATTTTTGGCGCCGTTGCCGGGGAGCTAACGGTTTGGGATATCTATCTAAATAGTTTTGTGTATTGTTTTTCTTTTCTTCTGTGTTACTAATTTGTTTGTGTCACAACTTCTGGTACAAAATGGCAGCAAACTTAAACAATGCACCTCTTGGAGATCTTCCGTCGGGGGAGGAAGTAGATGACAATGTTGAAGATGAGGTCCCTATTGTTCCTCAAGGACAAAGGAGAGGCCACCAGGCTAATGATAATATTCCAGACCCTCCCCCGCCACTTCCAAGAGTGGCTCCTCGAGTGCTTCCAAACCAAGGCTATGCAAGCACAATTGTCCTGCCCCGGATTCGGGCGGGCAATTTTCAAATTACCAATGTGATGCTGATATTGCTGGAACAACGTGGGTATTTCACGGGTGCTGCCAATCAAAATGCTTACAAACATCTCAAGGGGCTCGTGGATACCTGTTGGGGGAGCAAGCAAACTAATGTGTCCGAAGATGCACTTCAGTTGAGACTCTTCCCATTCTCACTTAGAGGGACGACATTGGATTGGCTCGAGCGACTTCCCAACCATTCCATCACTACTTGGGATGATTGGCGGACAAGTTCATTGAAAATATTTTCTCACCAGGGCATATGGCAGCATTGAAATATGAGATCTTGGCTTTCAAGCAAGAGCCCACAGAACCTTTGCATGAGATTTGGGAGCGTTATAGAACAATGGTGAAGGAATGCCCCAACAATGATTTGACTGAGGTGATGATCCAACAGACTTTCTACCGAGGAATTAACACAACAAACCAATGCATAGTGAACCAACTAGCTGAGGGCAACTTTATGAAGCTGTCTTATGATGAGGCTTGTGACATTCTTGATGAGATGGCTGACACTTCTTCTGCTTGGCAAAGTAGAGCCAATGTGCCCTAAGGTGACCCCACGGTCACTTATTGGCACAAGGAGTTACATGATCATGGGCAGGCTATAGCTGAGTTAACAACTACTATGAACCAACTAGCAAAGACACAGTTGCAACAAGTTCAAAATCCTTGCCAAGTGAATGCTATGGGGGTTGTCAACATGCTAGTGAACAAAAGAAGACAAAGAGGTCAACAGAACCAAGGGAGTTCGGGTCAATTTGATATTGATTGTGGTGGATTCCAAGATGATAGTTATGATGGGAAGAATGTAGAAGTGCAATACGTAAAGAATTATCAAGGCCAAAGGGGAAATTCTTCCAACCAACAACAATGGAGACCCCAAGGCAATTGGGGCAATCAATAACAACAAGGCAATGGTAATTGGGGGAACAACAACCAAAATTCCAATTGGGGCAATCAGAAAAACAATCAAAATAATCAAGGAAATTGGAATGGTAACAATAACAATTGGGGTGGTAACAACAATCAAGGTGGATGGAATAATGGAAACCAAGGAAATCGGGGGCAAGGTTTTCAAAGTCCCCCAATGTACCAACAATCGAACAATCCACCCCCATTTACATCCCAAGGTCCTAATTCTTCTAGCAATGATATGGGGAGATTTGAAATGATGTTCGAACAAACGATGAAAAAGAGTGCGGATTCCGATGCTCAGTTTTCTTCCCACAATACATCAATTAGGAATTTGGAGGTTCAGTTGGGCCAAATCTCATAGTCTTTGAATACTCGCCCTAAGGTTGCTCTACCAAGTGATACGGTAGTGAACCCGAAGGGTGGGAACAATCATGTTATGGCGGTAACTACAAGGAGTGACCGAGGCGGTGATGTGAATGCCTCCAAACAAAAACAAATTTTGAGTGATGATGTTGAGTTGCAAGAAGATGAAGTTCCTTTGGTTGTTGAAAATGTGATTTATGAGAACGTGAATGAAGAAGTGAGGATTGATATTCAAGATGCCGAGGTGGAAACTCAAAATGATGTGAACCCATCTGGGGAATACGTAATAGTTATGCCAGAGCCGATTGTGACTAAAGCCAAGGCTCCTTTGTCAAGGCCACCTCCACCTTATCCTCAAAGGCTCACAAAGCAGAAAAATGAGAATCAGTTTAAAAAGTTCATTGACATGATGAAGAGCTTATCCATTAATGTGCCTTTGGTGGAGGCTCTTGAGCAAATATCGGGCTATGCTAAATTCATGAAGGACTTGGTGACAAATAAGAGGTCCATGGATTGTGAAACTATAAAGATGACTCACCAAGTTAGTGCAATAGTGCATTCAATGGCCCCGAAGCTTGAAGATCCCGGTGCTTTCACCATTCCTTGTACCAGTGGGAGTGCGGACTTTGCTAAGGCTCTATGTGATTTGGGGGCTAGTATCAACTTGATGCCCTACTCAGTTTTTAAGACTTTGGGTATTGGTAAACCAAGGCCAACTTCCATGAGATTGCAAATTGTGGATAGAACGATGAAGAGACCAATGGGTATTATTGATGATGTTCTTGTCCAGGTGGACAAATTTATCTTGCCAGCTGACTTTGTGATTTTGGATTGTGAGGTGGATTATGAAGTTTCTATCATTTTGGGGAGACCTTTCCTTGCTACTGGGAAGGCCTTAGTTGATATGGAATCAGGGGAACTCACTTTCCGGGTGGGTGATGAAAAGGTGATTTTTTATATGTGCAAGTCAATGAAGCACCCCAACAGTACCGAGGTGTGCTCTTTTGTGGACCTTGTCACAACAATGATAATTGATGATACTAGTTCAATGATCAATGTGGAGGACCCTCTTGAGGCCGTATTGTTGAATCTTGATGTCAATGAGGATGCACGCTGGGTGGAGTGTGTGAATGCTTTACATGGAATGGGCTCGTACTCTTATGAGCCTAGAAAACTTTCTTTGGATCTCGAGAATAGGAAGGCTCCACCAACAAAGCCTTCAATTGAGGAACCTCCGGTGTTGGATCTCTACTTTGCCAGTTATTCTTTCCTCTTGTCTTACTAACATGCAGGTTGATGCCACATTGGCGGTGCTTCAAAAGCGAAAAAAGGCAATTGTATAGACATTAGCTGATATTCGGGGGATAAGCCACGCATTCTGTATGCACAAGATTATTCTAAAAGATGATGCAAAGCCCTCCTTGGAGCATCAAAGGAGTTTGAACGAAGAAATGCAAGAAGTTGTGAAAAAGGAGGTAATCAAGTGGTTGGATGTCGGGGTTATGTACCCCATCTCTAATAGCTCTTGGACTTTGCCGGTACAATGTCTACCAAAGAAGGGTGGCATGACCTTGGTTGCAAATTCACAAAATGAGTTGATTCCTACCAGAACCGTCACCAGTTGGAGGGTATGCATGGACTACCGCAAGTTGAATAAAGTGACCCGCAAGGATCACTTTCCACTGCCTTTTCTTGATCAGATGTTAGACCGACTTGCTGGGCGTGCCTTCTACTGTTTCTTGGATGGGTATTCTTGGTACAACCAAATCTTGATTGCTCTGGAAGATAAGGAGAAAACCACATTCACTTGTCCATATGGCACCTTTGCCTTTTCTTGGATGCCTTTTGGGTTGTGTAATGCACCAGCTATATTTCAGTGGTGTATGATGGCCATTTTCACCGATATGGTGGAAGACATTTTGGAGGTGTTCATGGATGACTTTAGTGTTGTGGGTGATTCTTTTGATGAGTGCCTAAAAAATCTTGATAGAGTCTTGGCCCGTTATGAAGAAACCAATCTTGTTCTCAATTGGGAGAAACACTACTTTACGGTGGAATAGGGCATAGTTCTTGGGCATAAAATTTCAAAGCATGGTATTGAGGTAGACAAAGCAAAAAATTGATGTGATTTCAAGGCTCCCTCTCCCTACCTCTGTCAAGGGAGTTAGAAGTTTTCTTGGGCATGCGGGGTTCTACCGGAGATTTATCAAAATAATTTTCGAAGGTAGTGAATCCCTTATGCAAGTTATTTGAAAAGATGCCAAGTTGGTGTTTGATGAAAAGTGTAAGCAAGCCTTTGAACTTCTCAAGCATAAGTTGTCCACCACTCCTATCATTATCACACCTAATTGGAGCTTGCCCTTTGAGCTCATGTGTGATGCGAGCGATGTTGCGGTTGGGGCAGTTTTGGGTCAAAGAGTGAACAAAATGTTTCATTCGGTGTACTATGCGAGCAAGACAATGAATGATGCTCAAGTGAACTACACGGTGACCGAGAAAGAACTTTTGGCTATTGTGTTCGCAATGGAAAAATTTCGGCCGTATCTTATGGGTGCCAAGGTTATAGTCCATACCGATGATGCCGCACTCCGGTACTTGATGACAAAGAAATATTTCAAAGCTAGACTGATGCGATGGGTCTTGTTACTTCAAGAGTTTGATTTGGAGATTGTGGACCGAAAATGTAGTGAAAAACCAAGTGGCAGACCACTTGTCCCACTTGGAGGAGGAGGGGAGGCCTCGTGATGGCCTAGAGATCAATGATACATTTTCCGACGAACAATTCCTTTTGGTATCGGTGAATGGTATACCATGGTTTATAGACGTTGCTAATTTCCTTGTGACTGGTATAATCTCGTGTGAGCTCTCTTCTAACCAAAGGAAGAATCTCAAGCGGGATAGTTTGGATTTCTATTGGGATGATCCATACTTGTTCAAGATTTGCACGGATGGTGTGATCCGAAGGTGTGTCCCGGAGGAAGAGCAATTGAGTATCTTGGAGGCTTGTCATTCCTTTCCCTATGGTGGCCATCATGGTGGGGTGAGGACGGCTTCCAAAGTTCTTAGTTGTGGGTTTTATTGGCCAACTTTGTACAAAGATACAAGTGAACTAGTGAAGAGGTGTGGCGAATGTCAAAGAGCGGCCGAAATTTCGAAGAACGATGAGATGCCTCTCAATACCATTCTTGAGGTTGATATTTTTGATGTATGGGGCATCGATTTTATGCACCCGTTTGTTAGCTCGTGTGGGAACACATACATTCTTGTGGCGGTTGACTATGTTTCGAAGTGGGTTGAAGTCGTGGCTTTGCCCAACAATGAGGCCCGAAGTGTTGTTGCATTTTTCAAGAAGAGCATTTTTACAAGGTTTGGTACTCCTCGTGCAATCATAAGTGATGGGGGATCTCATTTTTGCAATAGACTTTTGACACTTTGCTTGCAAAGTATGGTGTCAATCACAAAGTTTCTACTCCCTATCATCCTCAATCAAGTGGTCAAGTGGAAGCCTCCAATAGGGAAATCAAGAGCATATTGTCAAAGATGGTCAATGCTAATATGACCGATTGGTCAAAAAAGTTGGATGACGCTCTATGGGCTTATAGGACTGCTTACAAGACTCCGATTGGTATGTCTCCATATTGGCTGGTGTTTGGGAAAGCTTGCCATCTATCGGTTGAGTTAGAGCACAAGGTCATGTGGGCTTAGAGGAAGTTAAATCTTGAATGAGATGTGGCAACAAATCTTTGTGTGGAGCAGCTTAATGAACTTGATGAATTCCGATTCCATGCCTACTCCAGTTCTTCCTTGTACAAGGACAAGATGAAGTACCTTCAGGATAAATATGCTCATAGCAAGGAGTTCAAAGTGGTTGATTTAGTTCTCCTCCGCCACATCCAAGAGTGGCTCCCAGAGTACTTCCGAATCAGGGTTATGCAAGTGCTATTGTCCCACCCAGAATCCGGGCGGGCAATCTTCAAATAACCAATGTGATGTTGACCTTACTTGAGCAGCGTGGGTACTTTACGGGCGTTGCGGATCAAAATGACTACAAACATCTCAAGGGGTTCGTAGATACATATTGGGGGAGCAAACAGACGAATGTGTCTGAGAATGCTCTTAGGTTGAGACTTTTCCTATTCTCACTTCGAGGGAAGGCATTAGATTGGATCGAGAGACTCCCCAACCATTCCATCACAACTTGGGATGAGTTGGCGGATAAATTCATTTCTAAATTCTTTTCACCCGGGCATATGACGACACTTCGAGATGAGATATTGTCTTTCAAGCAAGAGCCCACGAAACCTTTGCATGAGATTTGGCAGCGGTATAGAACGATGGTAAAGGAATGCCCCAATAATGACATGACCGAGGCCATGATCCAACAAACCTTCTACTGGGGCATAAATACTACAAATCAATGCAATGTGAACCAATTGGCCAGGGGAAATTTTATGAAGTTATCGTATGATGAGGCATGTGATGTACTTGATGAGATGGCTAACACATCTTCTGCATGGCAAAGTAGGGCCAATATTCCTCAAGGTGACCATACGGTTATTCATTTGCACAAGGAATTACATGACCATGGGCAAGCTATAGCGGAGTTGACAACTACTATGAATCAATTGGCTAAG
Organism: Nicotiana tabacum; assembly: GCF_000715075.1. Classification (NCBI taxonomy): domain Eukaryota; kingdom Viridiplantae; phylum Streptophyta; class Magnoliopsida; order Solanales; family Solanaceae; genus Nicotiana; species Nicotiana tabacum. The sequence goes on from NC_134101.1 coordinate 162,102,448, forward strand.
GCACAGTTACAACAAGTCCAAAATCCTCGCCAAGTGAATGCCATGGAGGGTGTTAATATGCTTATCAATAAGAGGAGGCAAAGAAGGCAACAAAACCAAGGGAATTCTGAGCAATTTGATGATGCATGTGATGGTTTTCAAAATTATGGTTATGATGACCAAAGTGAAGAGGTTCAATATGTAAACAACTATCAAGGCCAACGGGGCAACTCTTCCAACCAACAACAGTGAAGACCTCAAGGCAATTGGGGCAATCAACAACAAAATAATGGCAATTGGGGGAACAACAACCAGAACAACAACTGGGGCAATCAGAACAACAATCAAGGCAACCAAGGGAATTGGAATGGTAATAACAATAATTGGGGTGGCAATAATAATCAAGGAGGATAGAGCAATGGAAACCAAGGAAACCGGGGGCAAGGCTTTCAAAGGCCCCCGATGTATCAACAACCGAACAATCCACCACCATTTCCATCTCAAGGTCCTAGTTCTTCGGGTAATGATATGGGTAGAATTGAAATGATGTTCGAGCAGATGATGAAGAATAATGCGGATTCTGATGCACAGTTAGCTTCTCACAACACCTCTATCCGAAACTTGGAGGTGCAATTAGGCCAAATCTCTCAATCATTGAATACTCGCCCGAAGGGTGCTCTACCAAGTAATACGGTAGTGAACCCAAAGGGTGGGAACAATCATGTTATGGTGGTTATAACAAGAAGTGGGAGAGGCGGTGATATGAATGCCTCTAAGCAAAAGCAAGTCGTGGATGATGATGTTGAGTTCCAAGATGACGAAGTCCCTTTGGTAGTTGAAGATGTGGTTGATGAAAATGTGAACAATGAAGTGAGGATTGATATTCAAAAAGTTGAGGTGGAAACTCAAAATGATGTGAACCCGTCTAGGAACACATAATTGACATGCCGGAGCCGGTTGTGCCAAAAGCCAAGGCTCCTTTGCCAAGGCCACCTCCACCTTATCCTCAAAGGTTTGCGAAGTAAAAGAATGATAATCAGTTTAAAAAGTTCATTGACATGATGAAGAGCTTATCTATTAATGTGCCTTTGGTGGAGGCACTTGAACAAATGTTGGGCTATGCAAAATTCATGAAAGACTTGGTTACATAGAAGCGTTCTATGGATTGTGAAACTATAAAGATGACTCACCAAGTTAGTGCTATAGTGCATTCAATGGCCCCGAAGCTTGAAGACCCCGATGCTTTCACCATTCCTTGCACCATTGGGAGTGCGGATTTTGCCAAGGCTCTATGTGACTTGGGAGCTAGTATCAATTTGATGCCCTACTCAGTTTTCAAACTTTGGGTATCGGGCAACCTAGGCCAACCTCAATGAGACTTCAAATGGCGGATCGATCGATGAAGCGACCTTTGGGCATTATTGATGACGTGCTTGTCCGAGTGGACAAATTCATATTGTCGGCCGACTTTGTGATTTTGGATTGTGAGGTGGACTATGAGGTTCCTATTATCTTGGGAAGGCCTTTCCTTGCAACAGGGAAGGCGTTGGTTGATGTTGAAGCGGGTGATCTCACTTTCCGAGTGGGAGATCAAAAGGTCGTATTTCATGTGTGCAAATCTATGAAGCAGCCCAATAGTATCGATGTGTGCTCTTTTGTTGACCTCATCACAACAGTGATAATTAATGACACCAGTGCAATGATCAATGTGGAGGACCTATTGGAAGCCATATTGTTAAATCTTGATGTCAATGAGGATGCAAGCCGAGTGGAGTGCGTGAATGCTTTACATGGAATGGGCTCTTATTCTTATAAGCCTAGAAAATTGTCTTTGGATCTTGAAAACTGAAAACTCCACCAACAAAACCATCAATTGAGGAGCCACCGGTGTTGGAGTTGAAACCACTTCCTCCACACCTCAGGAATGAGTTCTTGGGCTCAAAGTTTACTTTACCAGTTCTTCTTTATTCTTGCCTAACTAATATGCAGGTTGAGGCCACTTTGGTGGTGCTTCAAAAGCGGAAAAGGGCAATTGGATGGACTTTGGCTGACATTCAGGGAATAAGCCCCGCATTCTGTATGCATAAAATTATTTTGGAGGATGATGCAAAGACTTCCTTGGAGCATCAAAGAAGATTGAACGAGGCAATGCAAGAAGTGGTGAAGAAAGAAGTAATCAAGTGGTTGGATGCCGGTGTTGTGTACCCTATTTCCGATAGCTCATGGACTTCTCCGGTGCAATGTGTACCGAAAAAGGGTGGTGTGACTGTGGTAATAAATGACAACAATGAACTTATTCCCACTCGGATAGTTACCGAATGGAGGGTATGTATGGACTACCGGAAGCTAAACAAGATGACCCGAAATGATCATTTCCCATTGCCATTCGTTGACCAAATACTTGATCGTCTTACGGGGCGTGCTTTTTATTGCTTTTTGGATGGATACTCAGGGTATAATCAAATCTTAATTGCCCTAAAGGACCAGGAGAAGACCACCTTTACCTGTTTATATGGAACTTTCACTTTCTCTCGGATGTCGTTCGGGTTGTGTAATGCTACGGTGACCTTCCAACAATGCATGATGGCTATTTTCACTGACATAGTGGAAGATATCTTGGAGGTCTTCATGGATGATTTCAGCGTGGTTGGTGATTCCTTTGAAGAGTGTTTGAGAAATTTGGATAGAGTATTAGCCCGATGTGAAGACACCAATCTCATGCTTAATTGGGAAAAATGCCACTTGGTGGAGGAAGGCATAGTGTTGGGCCACAAGATTTCAAAGCGTGGAATTGAAGTTGTCAAAGCCAAGATAGAGGTGATTTTAAGGCTTCCTCCCCCCATTTCCGTCAAGGGGGTGAGGAGTTTTCTTGGGCACGCGGGTTTCTACCGTAAGTTTATAAAAGATTTTTCAAAGGTGGTAAACCCCTTATGCAAGCTACTAGAAAAGGATGCAAATTTTGTGTTCGATGAGGGATGTATGCAAGCATTTGAGCTTCTCAAGTTTAAGTTGACCACTACCCCAATCATTACCGCACCAAATTGGAGCTTGCCTTTCGAGCTCATGTGTGACGCAAGTGACATTGCGGTTGGGGATTTCTTGGGTCAAAAGGTTAACATGATGTTTCATCCGGTGTACGCAAGCAAGACCATGAATGAGGCTTAAAGGAACTACACAGTTACCAAGAAAGAGTTGTTAGCTATAGTGTTTGCAATGGAAAAGTTTCGGCCGTATATTATGAGGGCCAAAGTCATAGTGCACACTGATCATGCCACTCTTAGGTACTTGATTACAAAGAAAGACTCCAAGGAAAGATTGATGTGATAGGTGTTACTACTTCAAGAGTTTGATCTAGAAATTGTGGACCGGAAAGGTAGTGAGAACCAAGTGGCGGACCACTTGTCCCGTTTGGAGGAGGAGGGGAGGCCTTGTGATGGCCTTGAGATCAATGATTCATTTCCCGATGAAAAACCCCTTGCGGTGTCAATGAATGATATGCCATGGTTTGCCGATGTTGCCAATTACCTTGTGACTGGAGTAATCCCGTGTGAGCTCTCTTCTAACCAAAGGAAGAAGCTCAAGTGGGGGTAGTTTGTTTTTCTATTGGGATGAGCCATACTTGTTCAAGATTTGCACGGATGGTGTGATTCGTAGATGTGTTCTAAAGGAAGAACAATTGAGTATCTTAGAGGCTTGCCATTCTTCACCCTATGGTGGCTACCATGGTGGGGTGAAGACCGCCTCGAAAGTTCTTAGTTGTGGATTCTATTGGTCAACCTTGTTCAAAGATGCGGGTGATTTTGTGAAGAAGTGTGACGAATGCCAAAGAGCGGGTGGAATTTCAAATAGGGATGAGATGCCTCTCAATACCATTCTTGAAGTGGATATCTTTGATGTTTGGGGCATCGATTTCATGGGTCCATTTGTTAGCTCTTGTGGGAATACTTACATTCTCGTGGCGGTTGACTATATCTTAAAATGGGTTGAAGCCATGGCTTTGCCTAACATTGAAGCCCGGAGTGTTGTTGCATTTCTAAAGAAGAGCATTTTCACAAGGTTTGGCACTCCTCGTGCGATTATCAGTGATGGGGGATCTCACTTTTGCAATAGAGCTTTTGACACGTTGCTTTCTAAGAACGGTGTCAATCACAAAGTTTCTACCCCTATCATCCTCAAGCAAATGGTCAAGTGGAAGTCTCCAACAGGGAAATCAAAAGTATATTGTCAAAGACAGTTAATGCTAATAGGACCAATTGGTCGAAGAAGTTGGATGACGCTCTATGGGCTTATCAGACGACTTACAAAATTTCGATTGGTATGTCTCTGTATCGGTTGGTGTTTGGAAAAGCTTGCCATCTTCCGGTTGAGTTAGAACACAAGGCCATGTGGGCGTTGAGGAAGTTGAATCTTGAATGGGATGTTGCAACCAATCTTCGTGTAGAGCAGCTCAATGAACTTGATGAATTTAAATTCCATGCCTACTCCAGTTCGTCCTTGTATAAGGACAAGATGAAGTACCTTCATAATAAATATGCTCGTGGAAAGGAGTTCAAAGTAGGTGATTTGGTTCTCTTGTTCAACTCTCGGTTACGCTTGTTTCCGGGAAAGCTTAAATCAAAATGGAGTGGGCCGTTTGAAGTTGTGTTTGTGACCCCTTTTGGTGCTCTTGATTTGAAATATAAAAATAGTGAAGTCTTCAGAGTTAACGATCATCGGGTCAAGCATTATCTTGGGAAAATTGATGATAGCCACGTGGTGGCACTTCTTCACTTCAAATAATGTGATGGTAACCTGCGTCGTGCCGCGACGTTAAATCAGGCGCTTCTTGGGAGGCAACACATGTGTTTTTCTTCTTGTTTTCTTTGATTTTATTTGTAGTATAGGACTGACTTTTGGACTAACTAGTTGTGAGATGTTACAGGGTTGTGTTGATGCAGTGTAAGACAAGGTGAAAATATGCACAGGTCTCTGAAGTTGCCAGTGCGGCCGCACTACATTTTGTGCGGTCCGCACTAGTGAAGGGTGAATCAAGACCTCTCTGAAGTTTGCCAGTGCAGTCGCACTACATTTTGTGCAGTCCTCACTGGACCTCTGTGTCCGCAGTCCATTTTGTGCGGCCCGCAGAGCATTGCCTTCTCAGGTTTGAACATAACTGTATAGTGCGGACCGCGGTCCATTTTGTGCGGTCCGCACTGGTTGGTGAGAATAGGCCCCAGGGGCTTTTCTATAAATAGACCCTAAGGGCTCCCTTTTACACTTTTCGCAAATTTGAAATCTCAGAGACTATAATCACTGTTCACTACCCTTACTTGCTCGTAATTACTTGTTGGAACTTATTTGCTTCAATTCATCTTATAATCTGGTACCATAATATTCTTTTTACTTGTTTAATTTTGTCAATTTCATTTAATTTTTGTTTTCTTAGCTGCTATTTCTTGTTCCTTTCGTTTTTTCTTAACTGTTAAGTTAGGTTAGTTTAAATTTTGATTCATGTGGAATTAGTTAGCTTAATGGATTGGGTGATCACTTAGCAACACCTATTAGGTGCAAAAATTGGACTTAAAAGAAAATTTTCATGAACCCTAGCTTAGTGACACATCTGGGCACTCAGTGCGGACCGCGGTCATTTTAATGCGGTCCGCAGTGCCCTTGTGCGGTCCGCAGTACCGTTTTGTGCAGACCGCACTGGCCCCTGTGTGGCTACACTACTGTTTTGCATAGTCCGCACTGTCAAGATAGAGAGGGTGGGTATTCTGAACCCCACCCCTGTGCGGACCGCAATCAATTTTGTGCAGTCCGCAATGATCCTGTACGGCTGCACTCCATTTCGTACGGTCCACACTGGGCTGGTTTCTGCAACTGTCTGCAATTCTTCATGCCTGATCTGTAACTCATTCTGTAACACTGCTTTCAACTGCTGCAATGATATTAACGAGTTCACTTGATTGTGCTTGCAGGCTATGGTTAAACAACGAGGAAAAGGCTCGAAACAACCCGGTAGAGGTGAATCCTCCCGGGGTGGAAAGCAGAAAATGGTACGACTCACTGCTCAAGCGAGGCAAAACATCAAGAATATGAGAAAGGCCATAAAAGCAGCTAATAGGGCCATTGACATGTCGGGGAGTGAGTACGAGCCCTCCCGGAAATCTCTTCGGATTCTATACCTGAATACATCACGTATCCGGAGAGGGCCAGACACAAAGACACTCCTCCATCATCGCCCACTGTCCAAGCACCAACTGATGTTTCTTCTGGGTCGTCTGAGGGCTCAACAGTCGGTAGTGGGGAATACTCCACCTCTCCCACAGCTTCATTATCCGGAGAAGGTGATGAAGGAGGTGAGGAGGAAGTTCAGGGAAATGAGGAGGTAGCTGAAGGAGGTGAACCTCAGGTAGGAGGCATTGCTAGAACTAGGAAACCCGAAGTTTGGGAGGATAGATTTGTAAGTCAGGTAGAATACCATAAGTTTCGGGAGTGGTAGCTGATGAGAAAATTGATTCCGGAGAGGAGCTTCATAGATAGAGACCTACTACCCCACAACCCCAACGTGCAGAGGCAGTTTAGGACTAGAGTGGGTTGGGAGCATTTTATAGATAACTATGTGGACGCCAACGAACACTTGGTAAAGGAATTTTATTGCAATGTAGCCACATCAAAAAGGGTTCCAAAGTGACCAAGGTTCGAAATGTGAAGGTGCTATTTGATGGGAAGTCGATAAATGAGTATCTGGGATTCAATGAGGAGTATGAGACATTGTATATGGTGAAGTTGGAAATGGGCGAGGAGGTCCGTCCATGGCTAGCACAGTACCTGGCAATCCCAGATACCGTCCCCGACTGGTTGACTGTTGGAGTTAAAATATTGAGAAGGAGCTTGAACTTTGAGGCGAGGGGATGGGAGACTTTTGCTTGCAGCCTATTGGACCCTACCACTCATGACAACACCCTTCCTCTCCACTGGGCTGTGTTAGTGGCTTCTATCATGGCAGGGTACCCCATTAACGTGGGGAATGTGATGTCCCGAATTATCACTATAGTGGGAGCGGAGCATGACCGGAACTATCCTTTCCCCAGTTTTTTCACAATATACTTCCGGGACCTAGAAGTGGACAAGAGGCTATATGACATCAAGGTCAAGGCGACAACCCCATTTTCCTGGTATAGCATGAAGGAGGATGACAACCCCAAGAGCAAGAACTATAAAGCTTCTGCCCCAACTGGCCAGTCTGAAGAGCCAGTTGTGGTAGAGGTCCCTGCTGTGTCTACCTCCACTTTTGCTGGCATCCCTCCCAGACCTTCCGCATCCATAGCTATTCCTGCCGGTCCATCCACATCAGCGGGCCCGGAGGTCCCATCTTCCCAGGCCCATGCTATTACCGCCTACCGTATGAGCCAGGCACTTCTGAGTATCAACAACTGGATGCAGATTGCCTCATCCAAGTTGTCCATCTTGACCACCACTGTAGAGGCTCAGTCGGCCCCCCATCCCCACATGTGCCCCAGTCAATGGAGGATGCACTCAAGGAGATACTTGACAATCAGAAAAAGATCCTCGACACTCAGGCTGCGCTCTCAAAGGTAGTTGATTCACATAGCAAGGCTCTCAAGGAGCTTTCTCGGGAGCACAAGAAGCTACAGAAGACACGGGCCTCCAAGGAGTCCGTGAAGGAGCTGCGTGCAGATGTTGACAGACTGAAGGCAGGCCAGTTGCCTTTAGACTTATTGCTCAAGGACCCAGTCCTAACAGCTCAGCCACAACAGGAGCAGACACAGAGGCCTCCGAAGAGGAGGAGGATGATTCCTAGAGCTGATGATGCTATCATCCAGTTGGCGGACCCACCGGAGACTTCCTCCAATCAGCCACAAGATGTACCAGTTCTAGATCCTGTTGAGGTTCAGGCCCAGGTCCCAGTAGTAGAGGAGCAGACCACCGGGAACCAGTCTGAGGTTCCCGAGCACACAGAGGACCCAGGGACCTCTCATGATCCTATGCAGACAGACAGGGCTTAGGGAGTCTTCTATATCCTTTTTCTCTATCTTTTTGGTGCTTATTTAGACTAATTGGCATTGGGGACAATGTCAGCTTTCATTTGAGGGGGTAGGCCATACTATTCATTTGATGGATGACTGTATATATATTGATACATTTTTATGCTTTCTTGATTTTTCATCTTTGGTCTGTATATAATTTGATATTTAGTTACATTTATTGCACTTTTATTTTACTTTGGGTCTATAGAAAGTTATATCACATTGTATATATTCATCCCATCTGCTGTATATTCAAATCCCCTCTTGTATATATTCATTCTATTTTCCGCAAAATTTTTCGTTTTTAGCTTCTTATTTATGTCGTAGCCTTTTGTTTTGTTTTGGACATTTTCAATAAGCCTTTGATTTTCTTAATGCAACAGTTCTTTCCAAAGGTGGAGTGTTGTATGAACCGGGTGGCTCTTCCCAATGATGGATGGCGTGACAACCTTCTTAAGGGTTTGAGTCAATTTTCCTTTTTGTTTTTAGTAGTTTGTAGTTAAGGATACCTCAAGCAAAGCTTCACTTGGGTCTAGCACATTTGCCTTTGATCTCATGATCAAAAACAAGTTGTTGTGTTTAGGATGGTAAAAGTCGTGACCTTGAGACTCTTGTGTTGACAAATAATCATCAAGTGATTTTTCGGGACCATTGTATGCTCAAATCGTATCTAAGGTCATTATGGGCCCCCGACTCTATATCTTTAGCAATCCCTTAGCTTCTGTGGTGAGTAATTGAATTGCAAGTCCAAGTCTCGAGCCATTAGTCTAAAACTTGCCCTGAATGTTTGTTGAGGCGAAATCATAAGTGAATTTTGACTTGAGGCATGATTATAGGCTTTCCTTGATCCAAATGATAGTTTGAACAATTCCATAGCCTACCAATGATATGATCCCTAGTTAACGCTTTTGAGCCTTAGACCTTTTTCTTTCAAGAACCATGATACAAACCTATACCCGTTCTAAAAGATATCCTCTCTTAGCACCCGATCTTTCCTTTAGCACATAGCAAAATTATAAGTTTGGGGGGAGAGATGAGGATTGTAACAAAGCGGTAAAAGGGCACAAAAATGAAGAAAAGAAAAGACAATGAAAAAGAAAGAAAAACAAAAAGATAAAAAGAATGTTCAAAGTGAAAAAGAATAAAAAGGGATTCAAGAAAAAAGCAAAGAATGAAAGGTGTGGAAAGTTGAGAAAGGAGAAAAGGTTTGAAATGCATAAGAAAGAGTGACAATGTGTCTCTCTAACCCCTTAGAAAGAAGTGAAATGACTCAAAGAGTCAAGTGAATGTGAGCCAAATGAATCAAAAGAAGTGCTTAAGGAAAGATGGAACCTACTTAGACCAAAACATGTCCTACCCTGAACCAAAAGCCTTCACAATATTTCCACAAAAGCCCTATATGATCTTAAGTTGAATGAAGCCTACATTAGTGGATACTCACATAAGGGGAAAGCATATGGTACTTAGAGCTGGACTTGTGACTTTTTCTTGAGAGAGATGAGCGAATTTTCATTAGTTTCGTTTTGCGTGCTAATATTCTAAAGGTGAGGTTTGCTTAGGGAGAATTGAGGATGTGTGAGTTCAGATTCCACAATGACCAAAGTAATTGATAGAGTTCTTTGATGTGTTGAGTCAACTCTTGAAGCTCTTGTGTCGCACTTGATCCATGGTTTTTCAAAGGTTAAATGTTGTCAATGACTCTTTTGAATTGAGGGCAATTGTCAGTCCCAATTGATGCTAGTGAGGTTGCTTTGTCCCAATTGAGGGCAATAATTAGCTGAAAATTTCTTGGATTTTCTCTTAAGGGGTGGGTCTTATTTTGTTTGCTTGAGGACAAGCAAAAACTTAAGTTTGGGGAGTTGATAACTAGGGATTTTGACGCATTTTATACTCCTTCTTGCTTATGCTTTGATTATAAATTCATACAAAATAGTTCCAAAAGGCTCATAAGTTGTGCTTGATTGCAGGTTTGATCAATAAAGTGACAAGATGTCAAAGATCAGCTCAGAAGGAGTGAAACTTGCACAAGTACTAAAGACAAGACAAACTCAGGGAAAACAGGCCTAGTGCGGCCGCACTAGGGAGATTCAGAGAGCTGGTACATTAGGCATTAAGGCAGTGCGGCCGCAGAAGGTTTTGTGTAGTCTGCACTGAAGGCAATGCGGCCGCACTACCATTTTGTGCAGTCCGCAGAGCCAAGGTTCAGAGAGGGTGAAGTTGGAGCTTTCAAGGCTGTGCGGTCCGCGGTCAAGTTTGTGCGGACCACATTAGAAGCCTCAGTGGCCGCGGTCCATTTTGTGCGATCCGCGGAGCCTGAGTTTAGAGAGCCAAGTTTTCAAGTTCAAGAGCCTAGTGCGGCTGCACACCATTTTGTGCCATCCGCACTAACTCTGTAGGGGCATTTTTGTCCTGTTTTTTCAGCTTAGTGTAAATAGATCCCTTTTCCATTTTTAGGGCATCAGACATTTTAGAATAGCTGTTGCGCTCGTGGGAACGTATCTTGTAGCCATTTTGGGTATTTTTACTTACTTTTTATCATTGAATCTTTGTATTTAGCTTAGCAATTAATTAATATGTGTTCATCTTCATCTATTTCTCTGTTTTCTCTTCAAGTATGAGTAGCTAGACCCATTAGCTAGGGTTGTAGCTCAACCCTAGTATGGGTAATTGATGGCTGTTGCAATATAGGGCTAGATTGACTATGGGTGTTTGCTATTTGGGTCAATTTCATGGTTTAATTACTGAATTAGTGGTTGCAAACACTAGTTTGTGCTAAGTTGACTTGGGCCTTCTTCTTGAGAAAGAGAGCCTAAGTCTCCGAAATTGATCCAACAAGTAATTGGGATGGACTTAAGAGAATTGATAGTCCCAATTAAAGGGTTAAACCTCGAGAGAGTAATACCCGACTTGAACCTTAGTTGCTTGAGCAAATAAGCATACACAATTGGTCTTGATAAAGTTAATTGGGCAAAATCATTCTTTCTACCGAGAGGTGTCATAATGGGTAATATCGAGCAACGATTATAACATATTCCCCAATCATGTCAATCGTGTCTTAGACGCAATTACCCGTTAATTGGCCACCTAGGTGAAATTCACTATCCTAGTGCCTTTTAGAATATTTGAACAACTTGTAGCATTTTACTCTTAGCTTAATCTAGTTGCAATTATAATTTATAGCTTGATAATAGTAGAATTATAAAAGAAAATCCAAAAATGAATAGCAGTGCAATTTGGAACCAATACGCAATCCCAACCTAAATAGATACTCAACTCCCTTTCTAACTCTCTGTGGAAATCGATCCCGACCCAAAATTGGGAAAGGCTATTGCGACCCTCTCTCGCTACTTTTTAGTTGTGCGGAGTAGGCTGCGATCACTTAACCTTCTCCAAAGCATGCTGAACCAAGTCCGTGTCCAATAATCTGGCCTCACCCGGCTCAAACCAACCTATCGGGGATCTACACCGCCTACCATATAAAGCCTCATACGATGCCATCTGAATGATGGACTGATAGCTGTTGTTGTAGGTGAACTCCGCCAATGGCAAGAACTGATCCCAAGACCCTCCAAACTCAATCACACACGCACAAAGCATATCCTTAAGAATCTGAATAGTGCGCTCGGACTGTCCGTCCGTTTGAGGGTGAAATGCTGTACTCAACTCCACCCGAGTACCCAACTCATGCTGAACGACCCTCCAGAATCGTAAAAGAACTGAGTACCTCTATCTGAAATGATGGAAACTGGAATACCATGCAGACGAACAATCTCCCGGATATAAATCTTCACCAACCGCTCTGAATAATAAGTAGTACACATAGGAATGAAGTGCACGGACTTGGTCAGCCGATCCGCAATCACCCAAATAGCATCGAACTTTCTCAAAGTTCGTGGGATCCCAACTACAAAGTTCATGGTGATCCGCTCCCACTTGCACATCGGAATGAGGGTCATCATACTGACGCTCCCTGATACGTTCAAATAAGGAAGACTAAGAAACCATGCAATCTAGAACCCGACTGGGCTCCGAAAGATCCAATCTCACAAACTAGCTAACTAAGGCCTGAACATCCATCGCCTTAGGCCTCTCCAATGCTGGTAAATAGGCTAAACTCCCCAAACTATCTTCCCGGCGACTCAAGGCATCGGCCACCACATTGTCCTTGCCCGGGTGATACAAAATAGTGATATCATAGTCCTTCAGCAACTCTAACCACCTCTTCTGGCGCAGGTTTAGATCCTTTTGCTTGAATAGGTGCTACAAGCTCTGATGATCGGTATAAATCTCACAAGGAACCCCATACAAATAATAGTGCCAGATTTTCAGGGCGTGAACAATGGCAACTAACTGAATGTCGTGGACCAGATAATTCTTCTCGTGAACCTTCAACTGTTTGGATGCATAGGCAATCACCCTACCGTCCTGCATCAAAACCGCTTCAAGGCCAATCATCAAGGCATCACAATAGACAGTGTAAGACCCCGAACCTGTAGGTAATATCAAAATTGGGGCTGTAGTCAAAGCTCTCTTGAGCTTCTGAAAGCTAGCCTCACACTCTTCCGTCCACTGGTACGGAGCACCCTTTTGCGTCAGTCTTGTCATAGGGTCTGCAATCGACGAAAACCCTCCACAAAACGACAGTAATAACCCACAAAGCCAAGAAAACTGCAGAACTCTATAGCTGAGGATGTTCTGGGCTAACTTTGCACTACCTCTATTTTCTTCGGATCCACCTGAATACCCTCACTCGACACCACATGGCCTAAGAATGCCATGGAATCCAACCAAAACTCACATTTCGAGAACTTAACATATAATATCTTTTCTCTCAAGGCCTGAAACACTGTCCTCAAGTGCTGCTCATAATCTTCCCGACTCTGGGAATACACCAGAATATCATCAATAAAGACAATGACGAACGAGTCAAGATACAGTCGGAACACACTATGAATCAAATGCATAAAGGCTACTGGGGCATTGGTCAACCCAAATGACGTAACAAGTAACTCGTAATGACCATACCGAGTCCTGAAAGCAGTCTTTGGGATATCTGGCTCCCGAATCTTCAACTGATGGTAACTTGAATACAAGTCAATCTTAGAAAACATCCGTGCGCCCTAAAGCTGGTCAAACAGATCATCAATATGAGGCAAAGGATAACGGTTCTTCACTGTGACTTTGTTCAACTAGCAATAATCAATACACATACGCATAGAACCATCCTTTTTCTTCACAAACAAGACAGGAGCACCCCAAGGTGATACACTGGGCCTAATAAAACCCTTATCAAGCAATTCCTGTAACTGATCTTTCAACTCCTTCAACTCAGGATGAGCCATACGATACAGAGGAATAGAAATGAGCTGAGTGCCCGACAACAGATCAATGCCAAAATCAATGTCTCTATCAGGCGGCATGCCCGGAAGATCAGCTGGAAACACATCAGGAAAATCCCATACTACTGGGACTGAATCAACTGAAGGGGTATCAACACTGACATCTCTCACATAAGCTAAATATGCATCACACCCCTTCTCAACCATTCGCTGAGCCTTAAGGAAAGAAATAACTCTATTGAGAGAGTGATCTAAAGTACCCCTCCACTCAACACACGGCACACCTGGCATAGCTAGCATTACGGTTTTGGCATGACAATCAAGAATAGCATAATGGGACGACAACCAGTCCATGCCCAAGATAATATCAAAATCTACCATGCTGAGCAACAATAAATCGGCTCTGGTCTACCACTAAGAGCAACTAAACACGACCGATAGATGCGGTCCATAACAAGAGAATCTCCCACAGGAGTAGAAACATAAACAGGGGAACTCAAAGAGTCCCGAGATACACCCAAATGCGGAGCAAAATAAGAAGACACATAAGAATAAGTGGAGCCTAGATCGAATAGAACCAATGCATCTCTATGACAAACCAGTATAATACCTGTGATGACAAAATCGGAGGCAACAACCTCGGTACGGGAAGGAACGACATAGTATCGGGCCTGGCTTCCCCTCTAGGGCGACCTCTACCTCCCCAACTCCACCTCTAGCTGGCTGATCAGGTGGGGTAGCAACTGGAGCTGTAACCATAGCCTGAGAACTCTGTGGGGCACGTTGTGGCTGAGAAGTCTGTGGAGGCGCACTTCTCCCAATTCTAGGTCAATCCCTCACCACATGGTGTGTGTCACCACACTCAAAACATGCTCTGGGAGGACGTGGCGACTATGACTGGCTCAGGCCAAGTCTGCTGGATTGACCTCTGAAAGCACCCCGCGCAGGAGGCGCGCTAGATACCGCAGGTGCATAATAAGGCTCCTAAGGCCTAGGAGGAGCTGGAATACCACTAGTTGCTGGAAGAGCTAAATGAACAAGGCGACTCATAGAACCCCTACCATGACAACCTGCAGCTGGGGCACGGGCACTAGAATAATGGCCCGACTCTCGAGATCTCTTGGTCTCCCTCTCCTCTCTCTCTCTCTAGCATGCATACCCTCAACCCTCCTAGCAATGCTCACCACCTGCTAATAATAAATATCCATCTCCAACTCACGAGCCATTCTATACCTGATGCTGGGAATAAGCCCCTCAATAAACTAGCAAACCCTCTCGCGAACAATAGAAACCAAGGCTGGGGCATGTCTAGCCAAATTGGTGTAACGGACAGCATACTCTGAGACAATCATAGCACCCTGGTGCAAATACTCAAACTCTGCGCGCCATGCGTCCCTGAGGCTCTAAGGAACAAACTCCCTCAGGAACATATCTGAAAATCGAGTCCAAGTCAGTGAAGATGCCTCATCCAGACTGTCTAACTCATAGGTGCGCCACCACTCATAGGCGGCTCCTCGAAGCTGGAAGACAGTGAAAGAAACCCCATTCGATCCTGATATACCCATAGTGCGAAGGATACGGTGACACTCCTCCAGAAATCCCAGGGCATCCTCTGAGGCTAACCCATTGAATACGCGAGGATCATACTTCTTTAACATCTCAAGCCTCCGCTGCTCATCCTCTAAAACCACTACCCTGGGGCTACAGGTTGCACAGGAATAATCTCTGGGACCTGATCAACATGAACTCGCTGCTCAGAAGTGTGGGCTCCTCCCCCTGCCTGAGATGTGGCTGCAGCAAGGGGAAGCAAACCTGCCTGAGCCAAAGTGGTTTACATGCTCATGAACTGTGCCAGAGTCTCCTGAATTGCTAGAGTAGTAGTAGCAGTAGGCGTATCAGGAGCCTGGACTCCAACTGGTACTGCTGGTGGTACCTCGGTGGCAGCTTGCGCAGGTGCTCTAGTTGCACCACGTGCGCGTCCTCGGCCTCTACCCCAGCCCCGACCTCTGACGGCTGCAATAGGGGGCACGGGTGCCTGATCATCTCGGGTAGCGCGTGTCCTCACCATCTATGAGAGAATAGAAGACAGAAGTTTAGAATTGTGATATCAAAATCTTGCACGACAAGGAAATCTACTGAAGTGGAATTTCCCTAACAGTTACATAGCCTCTCGTAGATAAGTACAGACGTCTCCGTACCGATCAACGAGACTCTAACAAATCGGCTTGTAATTCATGACTCCTATGAACCTAGAGCTCTAATACCAACTTGTTACGACCCCCGTTTTCCCTCCGTGAACCATCATGATGGCACCTAGTCTCTACGACTAGGTAAGCCTAAAAATGTAGAAAATAAACCAATTTGCGGAAGAAATAATTTAAAATCGAAGTAGCGAAATAAAATAGTAATTTAAAGTGCCTCTTGGCATACACAATATCAACTCTCGAAAGCTAAATACATTTCCGAAAACCCGGAATCTCATGATCACAAGCCTTTAAAAGTCTACAAATGTCTAACCCTAGAATCTCTAACAAAGACACAAAGTACAGAAGGGCTAGTACAGAAGGGAGAGTAGAAAAGGGACTCTTTGATCTGCGGACGCGGTAGATATACCTCAGAGTCTTTACGAACACATTGTCTCAAGCGTGATAAGTCTGAGTGGAGGTACCTAGATCTGCACATGAAAAACATGCACAAAAAGGGCATGAGTACACCACAGCGGTACTCAGTAAGTGCCAAGCCTAACCTCGGTCGGGTAGTGACGAGGAAGGTCAGGGCCCTACTGAGATTAAATAAAAATATAAGGGAGGACAAAATAAGATAAGCAGAACAGTTGAAAGCTAACAGTAAGAATTTAATACAGGATAATAAGGAATTCAATAACTGAAACAGAGACAAAAACAATCACAATGAGATACCACTCTTCACAAGGATAATCACCGGGGATCTCTCAGTATCCCGAGAATCTCTTAGTACCCTCAATATATGCCAGGGATCTCTTGGTATCCTCCATATATGCTAGGGATCTCTTGGTATCCTAAGGATCTCTTGGTATCCTCAATATATGTGCTAGGAATCTCTCGGTATCTCGCACCTCAGCTCAAATCATAAATACGTGCAGGGGATCTCCTGGGATGCCGTCCCGTAGTCCCAAAGTAAAACACACAGCAACAACGCAAAGAATACTCAATTAAGCTCAAATTCGTACCAAGTAAAACAGGTAATTCTAACCTAACATGCTTCACATAATACAATTAAGGCAGTTTAAGCAAATAAGCAATTAAGTCAATTAAACATGCTTTTCTAAGCTACTGCAGGCCTAAATTGCAAATAGTGTAAAATAGAAAAAAGGAATACAATTGAATTTACTTAAGGAAAGATGGATTTTCAACAATTAGCTCAAGTACGCACTTGTCACCTCACGTACAAGGCATTTCAATTATCAAATATACCAAATCCTAAGGGGAAGGTCCCTCACACAAGGTTAGGCAATCCACTTACCTCGAACCAGCTCAAAATCAACCTGAAACCACGCTCTTGCCATGAGTACTCGACTCTAAATGGCCCAAATCTATTCAATTTAATTGCATAATGTAAATAACACTTCAAGTAACGGATTCTAAAATTAAGTTCTAAGCTAATATGCGAAATTACTCGGAATTGGGTAAAATTTATATTTCCAGAATCCTCACACTCTCACGAGTTCAGTCATACCAAAAGTACAAAAATCGGACCTCAAATGGTCCCTCAAATCATCACTCAAAAGTCTCTAATTAATCAAGTCCTAACCCCAAATTACCACTGATTCTCCTTAAATTTCCATGCTTATAATGACAAAAGTCACTCCAATAACGAGTTTAGGGACCAAAGACCTTACCCCAATAAATTCCTCTGAAAATCTCCCTTGAAAATGCCCCTTACCGTTTGAAAAGAGGTGAAAATAACTCAAATTTCGCGAAGGCAACTATTTATATGTTCTTCCTAGTTAATCCGCTTCTGCGACTCTGGGGCCGCACCTGTAGTCCCGCTTCTGCGAGGACATGGTCGCATCCACGACATTTCACTTAAAGCCCATCTTCCACACCTGCGGTTAACCTTACGCAGATGCAGTGCCGCTTCTGCGGTACACTCCCACTTCTGCGGTCCCTGCTGGCATCTCCCCTTTCCGCTTCTGTGATGACTCCACCGCTTCTGCGGCTCCGCACCTATGGTACCTAACCGCAGGTGCAATTATGACTGAGATCAGTAGCTTCAGCTGCTTCAAACCACTTCCAATTCTTCCGACAACCCTTCGAAATCACCCCGAGGCCCTCGGGACCTCAACCAAAAATACGAACAAGTCCTATACCACTATCCAAACTTATACAAATCCTCAAAACACCTAAAACAACATCGAAACATCGAATTAACCATGGATTCAAGCCTAAGAACTCAAAAAACTCTCAATTTATGCTTTCAATCAAAAAGTCTATCAAACCTCGTCCGAATGACCTGAAATTTTGCACACACGTCACATTCAACACTACGGAGCTATTCCAACTTCCGAAATTCCATTCCGACCCTCAGATCAAAATCTTACTATCGAACCAGAAACTTCAAAAATTGACTTTCGGCATTTCAAGCCTAAATTAACTACAGAACTCCAAAACACAATCTGAACATGCCCCTAAGCCCAAAATCACCCAACGAAGCTAACGGAACTATCAGAATTCCATTCCGAGACCGTCTTCATACTGTTTTGACTACGGTCAAATTTCCAAAACTTAAGCTCTCATTTAGGGACTAGGTGTCCCAAAACTCTCCAAAACTTAAAACTGAACATCCCGGCAAATCAAAATAGCAGAAATAAACACGGGGAAAGTAGTTAATAGGGGATCGAGGTGTAAATTCTTAAAACGACCGACCGGGTCGTTACAGTCACGGGAAGAACAAACCCTTTCTAAAGAAAGAAAAGGGAAAAAGAGAAGAGAGAAAGTTTTAAAGTAAACTTACGTGCAAAATTCCACTTTTCCGGGAATAGTATATTTTCTTCACTACTAACCCTACAGTAGGAGCAACAACAAATGTGGCGTACCAGCCACGGTCCTTGTCATCCTCAAAACTGACTAAAACCCTCTTACTCCTTGCCACCAAAGTAAAGATCCCATATTGGAACAACTTAGGGGAGTAGAGGTGGATCAGATGAAAAAAAGTAAAAGGCAATTGAGCCAAGTTAGCCAAGTACCTTAGACAAGCAACAACCTTACATACAATGGGGCCAATTTGTCCTAAACAAACATTAAAAAAACGACAAAACTCGATGATAAAAGGATCAATGGGGGGTCTAAAATTCAGTGTAAAAGGATACTTATATAGGAAAGAAAAGCCAGCCTTGAAGGACAACAGAGATCAAACCTTCAGTAATCTGAGAAGGGTAAACATCAGCACGATCAAGAGAGGACATAGAAGAAACTTGATTCCTAATTGACTCTCTATCAGTATAAAAAGAAAGTTCAGAGGGGATAATTTCGTCTTTTATGGGTTCACGAACTGGTTCATTAGAGTCCCTACTTCTGGTAGAAGATCTATGTGGAAGAGAACTCCTAGTTCTAGAAGAAGGAGGAGGAGTAGAACTAGGTAGAGGCAAAGAAGCACCTCGAGTAGATGTTGATCCTAAACTGCATAACCTTCCCCCTCTTCTGCTTCTAGTAGGAGCAAGAGGAAGTTCATCAACAATAAGAACTTTTTGAGGGTTAGGGTTCGAAGAAAACATAGCTGTACGAGGAAGAAAAGAAAAAATGAATATTCAAAGATGGAAAACCTTTATGAGAAAGAAAAGACAAAGGTTATATTTATACTCAGAAGCAACAGTCAAACAAAAAGGTAATGATGGGAACGTCATGATGAAAACTGTCACTTCGTGATTGATGTAAGCCGTAAAAAAGCCTTAAAAGGCGCTGAAGGGTTGCAGAACCAATCAAAAGTCACCACGTGTCACATGCATTAAATGGAAGTGACATGCGAATAATTAGTTCTGGGAAGGTATAATGATATGAAGAATGGCGGCAAAAATTCCCGCTTTAATGGGATCTACTTCCCAAATATTCAATTGATAAATAAATGGCAAGTGGAGGACTATCTGTATTGGAAAAAATCAAGTTAACATATGGAATTAATTATGTGTTGTCATGTCAAGACACGTGAATAAATAAAAGAGTGATAGTTGACAAAGAATAATCGAAGAGACACGAGCCTTAATAGGTACGAGCAAAGATTCAAGAAAACAGGAAGGAACGATTACTCGGACCTCTTGTAATTTGAAGAGACATCAGAGGAATGAACCTAGATAGCAAAAAGTACAGATGCGTATTATTTGTAATTAATGAGCATCAATGATGGAAAACGTTATAGAATCTTCACGAAACAGTTACGATTGTCAATTATAACGTTACATTAACTATTAATTGCTTATAATGGCTCTGTTGAGAGAGGAAAGAAATGTATTACTTAGAAATACCTATAAAAGGAGAGAAATAAACATTTTGTATGGACGCAGAATATTATTAGAATACACTGATTTACTTTGCTTTCTTTTACTTACTCAGCTACCGTTTAAGTCAATTCTTCTTATTTGTTCCTTACTTGATTATTAGTAACCCAAGTTCTTCTAAAATTAAGCTTTGACCGAAATTCTTATTTTTTGGTTAAACAGTTTTCAAGTTACTAATTTCACTTATGACATATTACTTATAATGATTTGTGCATATTATTGTCATGATATAAAAGTTAACTACAGTGAAAAAATTATGTAAAATGATTGGCACTATATATTCATATATTGGCAGGGGCAGAGTAGAGTTTAAGGGTATGATATTTGCAAAACCAGTAACTTTTAATTAAGAAATTTATTTAATACGTATAAATTATTAATTTAAAATTTATAATTAACTTAAAAGAGCTAGTATTTCGAACCTTGTCTACTGATGGTCACTGATCCTTGCATTGCTTCAGTTAATGTCAAAGTGTATAACTTTAATTTGGAGTTAATTTTATCCATGGGCATTGAACTTTTGTGTTTGTTACCCAAAAGTCACTTTTTTTTGTTACATAAAAATTATTTAACTTTGTGTTCATTACACAAAAGTCACTTTTCTTTCTTTTGTTACACAAATCATTTTACTTTGCTCTAGTTATCACAAAAGTCACATTTTTACTTGAAAAGTTTATTATGTCCTTGATATTATATAAACCTTCATATTTATGTAATATCTTCTATATTATATAATATATTTTTACCTATGTATTTTATTTATAAATAAAATAACTTAATATTATTTTATTTATTATTTTTATAATATATTTGAATATTTAATTTTTCTTAACTTTAATTTTCAAGATATATTAGCAACGTTGTAAAACAACTTTTTTTTCAGCAATACTTTTTTTTTTGAATTTAATTGACCGACCAAAATTGGTCGGTATGCCCTTCCGACCTTCAAAATACCTAGCACACGTTAATGGTCGCGTTTTGGATGGTTATTGGCCATTACCGATCAACTTTGGTCGGTTTTTTTCGATGGTTTTTCCTGAATTTCTAGTAGTGTAATTTCCCAAATAACCAATTGCCCAGGTAAATACCCAAGAAAATATTCCCGGCTAAATTCGCATGTAGAGTTACTTAGGGATTTTCCTTCAGATTAACATATGATTTTTTTCCTCATTTTCTTTGTTTGTTTACCTACGAATTTTCTCACATAAATGTACTTCTCGATTTATTTCTCTACTAATATATATTAAAGTTACTGACAAATTTAATAACGCTACTAATATATCTTAAAAATTAACGTTAAGAAAAAAATCAAATATACGAATATATTTTAAAAATAATAAATTACATAATATTAAGTTATTTTATTTATAAATAAAATACACAGGTAAAAATATACAGAAAAGATTCATATATGCTAGTGAACTATGCGAATTAGGACATATATGCCTGTCGTTAATAGTTTGGCACAGATATGTCGAATTCGTCTAATACTTGCTCATTCATGCCCTTAGTTTAACGGAACTTCTATTTTGTCTTTCTTAAATAATTAATAATCGGACCCAATCAAAATCTGCTGACTCGATCTGTTAGGTCCCGACCCACCCTTATTTCAAAGATATTTTTTGATATGTTATTTTTGTTTGATTAAGAAATTGTGTGATAATCATATTTATTTATTTCAGTAATTGATAATCGGTTTTTTTCATTTCGGTAAGTAATCCTACTAAAAGTAGTAATTGATATTTATTTATTATTTTAATAATATAATATTCGAATTAGTTTCTGCTTTCTTCAATCATCTTACCGTCAATTGATACCTTTTTTCCGAAAAATTACATTGTGTAGCTAGGTTAATTTTTTTTTATGGAGATACATTATATGTTAAATTCCCTTAGCTTCCTCTTTACTTCTTTATATTTTAATATCCTTAATGAAATTTTTAGCTCCGCTACTAATACTAGGTATAAACTAATACATGAAGTGAAGTATTAAATTATATTAGGATTAGCGATACAAGTTTCAAAAAATAGAAACCAAACACTGGAAAAAAGCAATCCCAAATTTTACACTCTATCCTCCACTATTACAACTACCATATGTCAGCTACCTTTATACACAACTAGAGACTGAAATAATCTGTGAATTCAAAAGTAAGCCATTTCTCAAAATACAAAATATTTTCTATGGAAAAGGTTCCAAATTTTCTTAAAAAAACAATAATGAATTAATTTTATCTAAAGTTCATCTAGTTATATGGAAAAAAGAAATTTCAGTGACAAAGACTAAAATATAGTAATAATAAAAAGGAGAAAGAAAAGTCCTTTGAAGATTATCAGAGGGCTTAAGGTTGAAACCAGCTAATTTGAAGATTATAGATGGTAAAATGATGCAAGAAATCACAAACTAATTTGAATATTGTATTATTAAAATAATAAATAAATGTCATTACTACTTTTAGTAGGATTACTTCCCGAAATAATGTATAACAAAAAAAATCAATTATCAAATTACTCAAATAAATTAATATGATTATCACACAATTTCTCTATCAAACAAAAATAATATCTTTGAAATAATGGTGGGTCGGATCCTAACGGATCAGGTAAGCAGATTTTGGTTGGGTCCAATTATTAATTATTTAAAAAAGATAAAATAAGGGTTCCGTTAAACTAAGGGCATGAATGAGCAAGTATTGGACGGATTGGACATATCTATGCCAAACTATTAACGACGGGTATATCTGTCCTAATTCGCATAGTTCACTGTCATATATGACCCTTTTTGAAAAAATATATTATATAGTATATAATATAGAAGGTATTATATAAATATGAAGGTTTATATAATATCAAGGGCATAATAGATGTTTTAAGTAAAAATGTGACTTTTGTGATAACTAGAGCAAAGTAAAATAATTTTTGTGTAACTGTCACGATCCTAAATCCGGACCCGGTCGTGATGGCGCCTATCGTAAAACAAGGCCAGCCGACACAAATCCCCAATCCATTTAAACAGTTATAATAATTCATTTTAAGTCATTAATAAGTAATAAATCCCAAAAATAGAGTGAAATAGAACAAGTGCGGAAATAAACATAGTCTGACATCAGGGTGTCACCAGTCATGAGCATCTAAATATCCGTCTAAGAGTAGGAAGAGTCTACATAGTCTACTATAAATCTAGTACAAATGAAAATAAAGATAGAAAGGAGAAACACTAGGCTGCGAACGCCGAGCAGCTACCTAGTGGACTCCGAACAGGATGCCGGAAGCAATCAACCCTCACTAGCAGGACCCGAGGCTCCTGAATTTGCACACAGAGTGCAGGGAGTAATGCGAGTATGCCAACTCTGTGAGTAATAAAAGTAAAGGCAGCTGAGCGATAAGAAAATACGTAAAACACAACAAAAATGCTACAAAGAGGCAGTATAAAGCCAATACAATGCAATAAAATGGTGAAAACTTATAAAAAAGAAACGCCTTAGTTCAGCAAAAACCTCTTTAAAATACCTTTTAATAGTTCAAACGAGTAAATGAAAACATGGAGAAAAGATAGAAACATAAACCACCCCTCAGGAAAAATACCAACAGAACCAGCCCCTCGGGCAATAACATGGAATAACATCAGCCCCTCGGGCTATATGACATCACAAACTGGGTACCCGCGCTCACTAGGGGTGTACAGACTCCGGGAGGGGCCCCTTACGGCCCAAGCACAATATCAAGCCATCTCGTGGCATAATCAATAGGCTCCCGGCCTCATATCAAGCCACTTTGTGGCATACAACTCAGGCCCTCAGCCTCATAACCATGAATCAGCACAATATCGCTATGGCGCGCAGCCTGATCCCATATTAACCTCACAACACAGGCCTCGACCCTACTCAGTCAGAAATCTCTAAAAGTCACTTAGGCACAATAAAATATGATGCTCAGCTCAAAATATCATTTATGATGTAAAAATAGAGTAAACATGGCTGAGTTATGAAAACAGTGGAATATAGCATGACTGAGTACAAGTATAAAGTCAAAACAGTGAGAAAGAGTAATAAAAATCACCTAAGGGTCCAAAACAGTTGGAACGAGGTCCAAATATGGTATTCAGCCCAAAACATGAAGATAACAAACAGTTTTAAAACAAATACGCAGTTAAACAGTCATACGGGATGGACTAAGTCACAATCCCCAATGGTGCACGATCCAACGCTCGTCATCTAGCGTGCGTGTCACCTCAAAATAGCACAAAGATATAAAATCCGGGGTTTCATACCCTCGGGACAACATTTACAATCATTACTCACCTTTATCCAATCCAAACTCTAGCCCGTGATGCCTTAGCCTCTCGAATTGGCCTCCTGATGCTCCAAATCTAACCAAAATCAGTGCACAACCATCAAAATATGCTAAAGTAACAAAGCCCACTCAAAAGTAATCAAATTACAACACAAATTCCGAAATTGGCCAAACCCAACCCCCGGGCCCACGTCTCGAAATCCGATAAAAATTACATCAATAAACTTCTTATCACTCCCCGAGTTCATTCATATAAAAAGCACCAAAATCCAACCACAAATGAACCCTCAAATCCCTAATTTTAGGTCTCCGATTACAAGCCCTAATTTTTCAATATTTAGGCTTAAATTCTACAAATTCCATGATTAATTAGGTAGAAAACACATTAGGATTGAGTATTAAGTCCATAAATCTTACCTCCAAGTATTCTCCCTTGATTCCCTCTTCAATCGTCTTCAAAAAGCTCTAAAATCGCCCAATAATGGTAAGGGCTAAAAATCGCAGAATTGATCTTTTAAAATATTCTGCCCAGCACATAAAACCTCTTCTTCGCGAACGCGGTCAACGCCTCGCGTTCACGAAGCACAACCTGACGTTGACCACTTTTCCTTCATCGCGAGTGCGACACCCCGTACGCGAACACGAAGCCTCAACCTTCCCACTTATCGCGAACGCGACCCCACACCCGCGAACACGAAGCTCACTGACCCCAACCCTTCACGAATACGGGACCCCATCGCGAACGCGAAGGCCAAACTTCCTGCCTCTCATCCTAACCATTCGCGAACGCGAAGGCCAAAAGTCTGCAACATTCACAACAGATTTTCTACAATCCTTTTCAAATTGAAATGATCCGTTTAACCACCCGAAACTCACCCGAGGCCCTCGGGACCTCAACCAAATATGCCAACATATCCTATAACATCATTCAAACTTGTTCCAACCTTCGGAGCGCTCAAAACAACATCAAAACACCAAATTTTCATCGGATTCAAGCCTAAGAATTCCAAAAACTTCCAAGTTCCGCTTTCGATCAAAAAGTCTATCAAGCCACGTCCGAATGACCTAAAATTTTGCACACACATCCGAAATGATACAACGGACCTACTGCAACTCCCAGAATTCCATTCCAATCCCTATATCAAAATCTCACCTACCAATCGGAAAACACAAAAATTCCAATTTTGCCAATTCAAGCCTAACTCTACTCCGTACCTCCAAAACGCATTCTGATCATGCTCCTAAGTCCCAAATCACCTCCTGAAGCTATCTGAACCATCGTAACTCACATCCGAGCCCTTTTTCACATAAGTCAACATCCAGTTGATTTTTCCAACTTAAGCTTACTCAAAAGAGACTAAGTGTCTCAAACCTTACCAAAACCTCTCCGAACCCGAGCCAACCAACCCGATAACACATAATACAACTGAACAAGACTATAAGAAGCAGAAATGGGGGAAACAAAGCAGTAACTCATGAAATGACCTGTCGGGTCGTTACATCCTCCCCCTCTTAGACAAACGTTCGTCCTCGAACGAGTCAAGAAACATACTCGAAGCCTCAAATAGGTGAGGATATCTGCTCCTCATCTCCCGCTCGGTCTCCCAGGTAGCCTCCTCCATGGGCCGACCTCTCCACTGCATTTTCATTGAAGCTATATCCTTTGACCTCAACTTTCGAACCTGACGCTCCAAAATAGCTACTGGCTAAGTCAAATCATCGTTTAACTGAACCGTGCTAAAGTCAAAACATGAGACGGATCTCCAATATACTTCCGGAGCGTAGAAACATGAAATACCAGGTGCACACTCGACAAGCTGGGTGGCAAAGCAAGCTCATAAGCCACCTCCCCAATCCTCAGAAGAACCTCAAAAGGCCCAATGAACCGATGACTCAATTTACCCTTCTTCCCAAACCTCATAACACCCTTCATGGGCAAAACCTTCAACAAGACCTTCTCACCAACCATGTAGGACACATCCCGAACCTTCCTGTCAGTCCTAAATTACCTTCACCTTGTTTAAAGCATCCTGCACCAAGTCTGTACCCAATAGCCTAGCCTCACCCGGCTCAAACCAACCAACTAGAGATCTACACCACCTCCCATACAAAGCCTCATATGGAGCTATCTGAATACTCGACTGGTAACTGTTGTTATAAGTAAACTCTGCGAGCGGCAGAAACTGATCCCATGACCCTCCAAAATCAATGACACAAGCGTGCAACATGTCCTCCAATATCTGAATAGTGAGCTCGGACTGCCCGTCCGTTTGAGGGTGAAAAGCTGTCCTCAACTCAACTTGAGTGCCCAACTCTCTCTACACAGACCTCCAAAACTGTGAACTAAACTGAATGCCCCTATCTGAAATGATGGAAACTGGGACACCATGAAAACGAACAATCTCCCGGATATAGATCTCTACCAACCACTCTGAAGAATATGTAGTACACACAGGAATGAAGTGTGCAGACTTGGTCAGCCAATCCGCAATCACCCAAATAACATCGAACTTCTTCAAAGTCCGTGGGAGCCCAACTACAAAGTCCATGGTGATCCGCTCCCACTTCCACTCTGGAATATCCATCCGCTGAAGCAAGTCACCCGGTCTCTGATGCTCATATTTCACTTGTTGACAATTGAGACACCGAGCCACAAATCCCACAATGTCCTTTTTCATTCTCCTCCACCAATAATGTTGTCTCAGATCTTGATACATCTTTGCGGCACCCGGATGAATAGAATACCGGGAGCTATGGGCCTCCTCCAGAATCAACTCTCGAAGCCCATCTACATTGGGCACACATATCCGGCCCTACATCCTCAACACCCCATCATCACTAATAGTCACATCTCTGGCATCATAGTGCTGAACTCTGTCCTTAAGGACAAGAAAATGAGGATCATCATACTGGCACTCTCTAATGCGATCAAATAAGGAAGACCGGGAAATCACACAAGCCAATACCCGACTGGGCTCCGAAATATCCAACCTCACAAACCGATTGTCCAAGGCCTGAACATCAACTACAAAAGGTCTCTTGTCATGCCCCGAACTTGGGGGGGCGAGACCGACACCCAGTGCCTCACCTATCCTTGCGTACCAACTTGCAACTAAGGGACTCTGAACATATGATGTCATACTTTGGCCATGGGCCACATTGTAAGACGACTGCGAATGCTGACTAAATTCAATATAAAGCTGGACCGACAAGGCCGCCATAATTATTACAGCTGACAAACCAACCAAATATACATACAAGGCCTGGAATCCCAGCATACTACAATAACTGACAAGATATGTCTACAAGCCTCTACTGATGGATATACTGTAATCGGAATAGCTCCCCTACCTACTCATAACATATATACATATATATATACAATATGTACATAAGGCTCTAGACCCAGAAACTCCGAAAGGCATGGAGCTTAACGATCAAGCTGAACTTGGGCAACACTTATTGAGAAGGCCTACCCGTCTGTCAGTCAGAACCTGCACGCATGAAATACAGCGCCGCCAGAAAAGGGAAGTCAGTACGAAATAATATACCGAGTATGTATGGTAGTATACTGGCTCCTTATTTATTAATAACAGCTCGAGAAGGAACCTTTACTTCCTCTCCTTGACGTCGTGCTTGCACAATATTCTTGAATCGTAGCGTATCTATAAGGTTTGGATAAGTGCCATCTCATTCCTCTTTAATATATTGCATTCTTCCTTTACCATTCCATGGTCACTAGAACCCCTTTATTTTGACTGAATGCCACATCACTCCATATTCCCCACTTTAGGGGTGTACTAAGAGTTGAAGCCACGAGGATCTACCTATAGATAATTTACCTCTTCATCTTTGGCGTCATTTCTCAACATCAATGATCCTTACTTGCCTTGCGGCAATCCTTCTGTACTAAAGATGACAAATCCCCTTACTCGTGAGGGTGACGCTTAATGTAACTGGTACATACAGTCCGTTAAGCTTAACTTTGCTAACATTGCTTGCTTTAGGGAAACGTCTTCCTGAATGACCATTTTCTGAATTCATCATGAATCTCTTTCTGTGGTCCATTCTATTCCCGCTAGAATGAAATCTAAAATTACCATGATGCCGATTACTTTTCAACCATTCAGTCCCTAATTCATATTTAGTTTATCTTATTTACCAGCCCATACTGATTTCTATTACTCTGGGGATTAACTCTCCCATCTGGAAGTCGCGTTGGAGTCACGAACTTATTTCTCGAAATGAGGATATAACCTTATGGCCTATACTCTTTTGTTGTCTTAAGGCCCATAACCTTTCGTCTCTTCCTTCATTTGACTATAGGTTCTGTAACACTCCACCATTTTCATCCACGTGTTACACCTTATTCATAATGCTTCCTTATCTCTCTTCTCATTACTCTGCTAATATTTCTGCATATCCTTTTTCTTGTGAAAACTTCAATACGATATTCTTTTGCTTTTAGCTTTCTTTTGCTCCATCTAGTGGCTCTTCAAGTTGCTTAACGTTCTCGCTTACTAGGGATGCGAGCCACACTAAGGTAATATTTATCCCTTCAAGGCTTATAGTGCGTGTCTTTGTAGTACTCATATCTGGCTGCACTATTTTAAAGTGCACCATCTAGGTGTCTCATAAAGAGATCTATTAGCACATTTGCAATATCCTTTGAAAATGTTAACTGACTCAATCAATTCATCCGTCATATCTTCTTATACTACTTTTGTTAACCCCCATAGGGCATATATGGAAGGGGTGCGACCAATTGTATATACCTCTATTACTATTGAATATAACTCAAAAAGCTTATGTTCTCTGCCTCAATTATAAACGTTGTTAACCTTCATTAACTAGGCACCTCGTACACTTCTTCATCTTGATTCTTTTGATTGTTGAAACTTGTATTTGTCCTTTTAATCTCTCATTGTATTTAACCATAAAGGTGGATAGACATTCTTGTCTTAAGGCTCCTTATCAAGAGGCTTACACCTTTCAATACGCACATGATCTGCTGAAGACCTCATATTTACTTATCATAAGCATGATACAAAGTCGAGTTCCTATATTTTAACAATTTCACATCTATATCTCTTATCGATCATCTTTCTGAACGTAGGCATCGTCTTATTACGAATAAAAATAGAAGCTCGGGACTTGGATTCTTATAAGTGAGCTCTACCACACAATCTAGAGTAAGAATAAAGAGTGACAGTCTTAAATGCCCTGTAGCCTCCTGCTTATAAGTGTGGTGCACGACACACCCATAAACAAGACTCTACTAGACACAACTTGTAGACTCCCTAGGACAGAACTGCTCTGATACCACTTTTGTCACGCCCCGAACCTGGGGGGCGAGACCGGCACCCAGTGCCTCACCTATCCTTGCGTACTAAGTTGCAACTAAGGGACTCTGAACATATGATGTCATACTTTGGCCATGGGCCAAATTGTAAGATGACTGCGAATGCTGAGTAAATGTCAATATAAAGCTGGGCCGACAAGGCCGTCATAATTATTATAGCTGACAAACCAACCAAATATACATACAAGGCCTGGAAGCCCAGCATACTATACTAACTAACATGATATGTCTACAAGCCTCTACTGATGGATATACTGTGATCAGAATAGCTCCCCGACCTACTCATAACATATACACATATATATACAAGATGTACATAAGGCTCTAGACCCGGAAACTCCGAAAGTCATGGAGCTTAACGATCAAGCTGAGAAGGCCTACCTGTCTATCAGTCAGAACCTGCACGCATGAAATGCAGCGCCCCCAGAAAAGGGAAGTCAGTATGAAATAATGTATCGAGTATGTAAGGCAATATACTGAAAGCTGAAACTGAATTGATAATATAATAATTGCAAGTAGCTGGAAGTCAAAGATAATCTGAAGATATGCTTACCTGCTGATACTTACTCAACTCTCTCAATATAGTAAGTAAAATAGTTGTCCGGCCCTATAAGGCTCGGTATACATATATATATATATATCTGCTCTGCCGTAGTAGGCTCGCTCATAAGCGCTCAACTGAATATGAAATCCTGATAAGGAGAATATTATAACATACAACACTAGAAAAATATACGCAATTTGCGAGACTAGCAAAATATACGTAAATTCCGGGATATGAATGTAATAACGAGATCATGCCAAATGAAAGAAGAGCTTAGCCTTAACATACCTGTTCCTGAAATTATTTGAACGAATCTGCTTCTGCGAAATATGGACGAAATTTCTTCTTGAAATCTTGAAATGAAATTTGGACGAATTTTTTGATTCTGCTTTCTAACGTTTTTGGGTTTCAAGGTCAGAATGAGATGTAGTTGGATTGAAATCTCATTTTGGTTCCACTGTTCTTGGTTTCTTTATTTGATTTAAAGAAATGCCAAATCCATTTTGGACCCTCGAGATATCAAGGAATGCTATTGAAAATCTCACTTCAAATTGGATAACCATTAGAGAAATTGGCTTGACTAGAAAAAATAATAGCGGCACTCAAGTAAGTGCTACTCTTGGAAACCATACTTGGAATATATATTTTTAAAAGTAATAATGGGTAAGGTGTTTTGTAGGCATCTGATGTAGTATTTTGAGAATGAAAAATGTCGCGTTTTTTTTTCAAAATCCAAGAATGAAATGTGTCTTGAACTCAATGTATTAAGTTGCCACCTAATCCCAAATGACCAAGAGTCATTGATTTGGTTAGAGTCTTGCTGCCACGTAGGGGTAGGGAAATTTTAATCTTTATCCACTTATTAGATAATTAGGTAATGTCCTGTTATCCGGTAATTAATCAATTACCCGCATAATTGAGAATTATTCCCACTTACTTGAAATATTACTCACTTTTCACATACCTTATACACCTTACTATCATGGCCATGTAGTACCTTGTATGGCACTAGTCCATAAATACCGGGTATTTTTAGCTCGGGCCGTATTTTATCCCAAAATGCCAAACTTTGACAAAATTCATTTTCTTAGACTTGCTCCTCCTTTCACCTTCATGAATTTACTAATCACTTGTGAAATAGCATAATCCTTATAATTCCCAAATAATCTTTTCCTTGGACTAATGTCAATTACCTTACGACAAATTCAACGTGAAATACTACAGGGTGCAACACCGTCGTAACTTATTACTGCAAAGCATAACATCACCGTAATGTTATACTATAGGGTGCAACACTGTCGTAACTTATTACTACGAAGCGTAACATCTCCGTAATATAATACTGCTGGGTAGAACACTTAATACTGTAGGACGTAACATCATCGTAATATATTACTGCAGAGGGTAGCACCATCGTAACATATTACTGCAGAGCATAACATTGTCGTAATATAATACTGCGAGACGTAATATTGACGTAATATTGTGGGGTGTAAAATCTCTCCCCAACCGGAATATAGTCCAAACTCCCCACACTCACTGCCTTCCTACTCAAGGCATCTGCCACCATATTGGCCTTTCACGGATGGTACAAAATGGTAATATCATAATTCTTTAGCAACTCCAACCATCTCTGCTGCCTCAAATTGAGATCCTTCTGCTTGAACAAGTTCTGGAGGATACGATGATCAGTAACCACCTCACAAGACACACCATACAAATAATGCCTCCAAATCTTCAACGCGTGAACAATGGCAGCCAACTCCAAATCATGAACAGGGTAGTTCTTCTCATGGGGCTTCAACTGACGAGAAGCATAAGCAATAACTCTACCCTCCTGCATCAATACACAACCAATACCAACTCTCGAAGCATCATAATACATGGTATATGAACCTGAAGCTGATGGCAAAACTAACACTGGAGCTGTGGTCAAGGCAGTCTTGAGCTTCTGAAAGCTCTCCTCACACTCATCCGACCACCTGAATAGAGCACCCTTTTGAGTCAAATTGGTCAAGGGCGATGAGATAGATGAGAATCCATGAACAAGCCGGCGATAATAACCTGCCAAACCAAGGAAGCTGTGAATCTATGTGGCTGAGGATGGTCTAGGCCAACTCTGAACCGCCTCTATCTTCTTTGGATCAACCTGAATACCCTTACTGGACACCACGTGCCCCAAGAAAGCCACTGAACTGAGCCAAAACTCATACTTGGAGAACTTTTCATAAAGCTTCTCCTCCCTCAATCTCTACAACACAACTCTCAAATGCTCCGCGTGCTCCTCCTGACTACGCGGGTATACCAGAATATCATCAATTAAAACTATGACAAACGAGTCAAGATAAGGCCAAAACACGATGTTCATCAAATGCATGAACGCTGCTGGGGCATTGGTCAGCCCAAAAGACATCAACAAGAACTCATAATGAACATATCTGGTCCTGAAAGCCGTCTTAATAATATCCGAGTCCCTGATCTTCAACTGGTGATAACCTGAACGGAGATCAATCCTAGAGAACACCCTCGCTCCCTGAAGCTGGTCAAATAAATCATCGATACGAGGCAAAGGATACTTGTTCTTAATTGTAACATTGTTCAACTGCCTCTAATCAATGCACATCCTCATAGTGCCATCCTTCTTCTTCATAAATAGAACAGGCGTACCCCAAGGCGACACACTAGGCCGAATGAACCCCTTATCAAGGAGTTCCTGAAGCTGGTTCTTTAACTCTTTCAACTCCGCTGGTGCTATACGATATGGTAGAATAGAAATAGGCTTCGTGCCTGGTACCAGATCAATACCAAAATAAATATTCCTTTCCGGTGGCATGCCCGGCAGGTCTGCAGGAAATACATCAGGAATATCTCTCACAATAGGAACAAAATCAATACTAGGAATGTCTCTACTGACATCCCTCACAAAGGCTAAGTAAGAAAGACAATCAATCCAAACCATACGTTGGGCCTTCAAGAATGAAATTACCCTACTGGGAAGATAATCAGTCGAACCTCGCCACTCAATCCATAGCACACCCAGCTTAGCCAATGTCACTGTCTTAGCATGACAGTCCAAAATAGCATGACACGGAGATAGCCAATCCATGCCCAATATAACATTGAAGTCTACCATACATAACAACAAAAGATCCACTCGGGTCTCCAGACCCCCATAGTCACCACACATGACCGATACATACGGTCTACAACACCAGTATCGCCCACTAGAGTAAATACATGAACAGGTGAAACAAAAGACTCACAGGGCGTATCCAAAGTCACTCAAAAGTATGATGACACATAAGAATAAGTGGAACATGGATCAAATAATACAGAGGCATCTCTGTGGCAGACTGAGACAATACATGTGACACAGCATCTGAAGCAATAGCATCGGGTCTAGCTGGGAGAAAATAGAAACAGGCCTGATCGCCACCTGATCGACCTCCCCTCCAGGGCGACCCCTAGCTGACTGACCTCCACCCCTAGCTGACTGGATGGGTGGTGGTAAAGTAACTAGTGCTGAAAGCGATGGCTGACTCCTCTACTGAGATGAACCCCCAAGACAATGACGACACTGCCTCTACATATGACCCAACTCTCCACACTCATAGCAACTCCCAGGCACTGGAGATAGGGACTAAAGGGAACCCCTAGCACCAGAATGACTAGCAGATGCACCTGGCATAGAAGAGCCCTGAACTGATGGAGCATAGGACGAACTCTAGGCTGGAAAGGCACTGAGTGATGATTGGCCCTAATGAGAACTATGACCCGATGACGCCCCACAATAACCTAGATGAGCTGACTGAGCATGCCTAAATAGACGACCTCTATCGTGCTGAAACTGACCCCTCGAAGGAGCACCACCATAACTACCAAATCCCCGAGGCCTCTTGGCCTCCCTCTTATCTCCCTCCTGGCGACGAACTGACTCAATCTTGCGAGCAATATCAACAACCTCCTCAAAGGTAGCACCAGACACCCTCTCCCTGGTCATGAGAATACAAAGCTAATACATGAGGCTATCAATGAACCTCCTAATACTCTCTCTCTCTCTCTGTAGGAACCAACCAAACTGCATGTCGAGCTAACTCCGAGAACCTCAACTCATATTGCATCACAGTCATCTCTCCCTAACGCAACCACTCGAACTGCCTGCACAGCTTTACTTTGCGAGATTGTGGCACATACTTCTCCAAAATGAGAATGGACAACTGCTGCCAGGTAAGGGGTGCTGCACCAACAAGCCTACGCCTCTCACAAGCCTCCCACCAAGTGAAGGCAGCTCCAAAAAACTGAAAAGTAGTGAAAGCGACCCCGCTGGTCTCCAGAATACCCGTTGTACGAAGAATCCTCTAATACTTGTCCAAGAAACCCTGGGCATCCTCGCCCTCTGCACCATTGAAAGTTGGAGGCTGAAGTCTACCAAACCTCTCCAACCTGTGTTGCTCGTCCTCTGGCATGCAGGAGCTATATAGTCCTGAGCAGTTGCAACAGGTTGGGTTGGATGTACCCCCGGTGTCTAAAGTCCCTACATGACCTGCTCAGGTGTGCGAGCAGCGGGAGTTTGATTACCTCCCCCAGCCTAAGAAGTAGTTGCGGCTGTAGTAACTGAGACCGCCTGAGCTAGGCCAATGCATACTAATAGAATCTGAGCCAGGGCCTCCTGAAGACCCAAAATCACAATGGGCATAGCTGGTGCCTGAGCTGGTGCTGCTAGAGCGTCCATAATTGGGACCTGATCCTGAACTGGGGCGGCTGGTAGATCTGCAGGTGCTGCCCTAGCTGTTGTGCGGGCTACACCCCTGCCCCTACCGCGACCTCGACCGCGTCCTCGGCCTCTGATGGCTACAACTGGTGGTACTAGTGGTCGTCCATCCTGACCGGTAGCACGTGTCCTTGATCGAGGCCAACCCTGCACTACTATTGAGTAGCGAGAGAGGTCGAAGTAGCTTTTACCCGATTAAGGTCGGGATCGATTTCCACAGGGAGCTAGATATTGGAGTTGGGTGTCTATCTAAAGCGGAGTTGTGTATTTGCTCTTAATTGCACTTCTACACATTTTTGGTTTGAGTTATAATTCTAATTTTATAAAACTACAATGCTCAATTAAACTAAATATAGTTAAGGTTAAACTATTGCGAGTTGTTCAAATGATTAAAAGGCACTAGGGTAGTGACTTTCACCTAGGTGGTCAATTGACGGATTCTTGAGTCTAAAGCTAGACTATCACATTTGGGGAGTATGATATAACCATTGCACGATTCTACTCACTCTACACCTCTCGGTAGTTCGAGTGATTTTGGCCGAATTGACTTTCTCAAGACCGATTGGGTATGCAAATGTGTGCAAGCAATCAAGGTTCAAGTCAGGTATTACTATCTCTAGGTTTAACCCTTTAATTGGGGCTATCAATCTCTTAAGTACGTCCCAATTCCTTGTTGGACTAATTTCATGGATTTAGGCTCTCTTTCTCAAGAAGAGCTAAAGTCTACTAGGCATAAACTAGTGTTTCCAACCACTAATTCACAATTAAAACCCTAAATTAGCCCAAATATCAAACACCCATAGACAATCAAGAATCAAAACACAAGACCCATCAATTACCCATACTAGGGTTGAGCCACAACCATAGCTAATGGGTCTAGCTACTCATAATTAGAGCAGAAAACAAATAAATAGATGAAGAAAAACTCATAATAATTAATTGCTAAATTAAACTTGAAGATTCAATGTTGAAATTATGCTAAACTTACTCAAAATAGGTAAGAGGGACAAAGTCACGAGCGCAACTCTCAGTACAAAACTATCTGATAACCTAAAAATGGGAAAAGAATCTATTTATACTAGGCTGAAAATTTTGGACAAAAATACCCCTGCGGGGCTAGTGCGGACCGCACAAAATCGAGTGTGGCCGCACTAAGGCTCTGGGCTTGAATAATTAGCTCTCTAAACTTGGGCAATACGGACCGCACGAAATTGAGTGCGGCCGCGGTGGCTTCCATTGCAGTCCGCACAAATAGGACAGCGGACCGCGTTGAGCTTCAACCTCCAAAACATCACCTCTCTGAACCTTGGCTTCGCGGACCGTACAAAATGGAGTGCAGCCGTGGTGAACTCAATGCGGATCGCACAAAACCCTTTGCGGCCGCATTGCCTTTTGGCCTGAAAAGCAACCTTTCTGAACTTCACTTGTGCGGACCGCACAGAATGGTGTGCGACCACATTGGACCTGTTTGACTGAGCTTTGTCTTATCTTGGTACTTGTGCAAGTTTCACTCCTTTTTGAGCTGGTTTTTGACACTTTATTGATCAAATCTGCAATCAAGCACTACTTGTGAGCCTTTGGGACTATTTTGTACACATTTCTAATCAAAACTTAAGCAAAAAGGAGCGTAAAATGCATCATATTCCCTAGTTATCAACTCCCCCAAACTTAAGATTTTGCTTGTCCTCAAGCAAACAAAATAAGACCCATTCCTTAAGAGAAAATCTAAGAAAATTCAGCTGTCCTAAAGTGACCTCATCTAGCATCAATTGGAACTAACAATTTCCCTCAATACAAATGAATCATTAACAATATTTACTCTTTTAAACACCATGGATTAAGTGCGACATAAAAGCATCAAAAGTTGACTCAACACATCGAAGAACTCTTTCTGTTAATTTGTTCATTGTGGAACCCAAACTTACACATCCTCAATTCTCCCTAAGCAAACCTCACCTTTTAGGATAGTGGCACTCAGAACGAGGTTAATGGAAACGCACTCATCCCTCCCAAGGAAAAGTCACAAGTCCGGCTCTAAGTACCATATGCTTGCCCCTTATATGAGTCAGCACTAATGTAAGCTTCATTCAATTAAAGATCATATAAGGCTTTTGTGGAGACATAATGAAGGCTTTTGGTTCAGGGTAGGAAATGTTTGGTCTAAGCAGGTTCCATCTTCCCTTAATCACTTCTTTTGTTTCATTTTGGTAACACATTCACTTGACTTTTTAAGTCATTTCACTTCTTTTTAAGGGGTTAGAGAGACACACTGTCACTCTTTCTTGTTCATTTTAACTCTTTTCTCCTTTTACAACTTTCCACATCTTTCATTATTTGCTTTTCTTGAATCCCTTTTATTCATTTCTATATTGAACATTGTTTTTGTCTTTTTGCTTTTCTTTCTTTTTCATTGCCTTTTCTTTTCTTTATTTTGTGCCTTTTTACCACTTTTTTGCAATCCTCGTCTCTCCCCCCAAACTTATACTTTTGCCATGTGCTAAGAAAAGATCGGGTGTCAAGAGAGGGTATCTTTTAGAACGGGTAAAGGCTTGTATTATGGTTCTGGAAGGAAAAAGGTCTAAGGCTAAAAAGGGTTGACTAGGGATTTTATCATTGTTAGGCTATGGAAGTGTTCAGCTATCATTTGGATCAAGGAGAGCCTATAATCATTTCTCAAGTCAAATTACACTTAGGATTTTACCTCGACAAACATTCAGGGCATGTTCTAGACCAGTGGCTTGGGACTTGGACTTACAATGCAAATTTCTCACCACACAAGCTATGGGATCGCTAAAGACACAGAGTCGGAGGCCCACAATAACCTTAGATAAGATTTGAGCATACAATGGTACCGAAAAACCACTTGATGATTATCGGCCAACACAAGAGTCTCAAGGTCACAACTTTCACCATCTTATGCACAACAATTTGTTTTTGACCATAAGATCAAAGGCAAATGTGCTAGGCCCAAGTGAAGCTTTGCGTGAGGCACCCTTTCCACTAACTACTAGAAAGCAAAAAGAATGGAAAAATAGACTCAAACCCTTAAGAAGGTAGTCATACCATCCATCATCGGGAAGAGCCACCCGGTTCACACAAATTCTACCTTTGGAAAGAACTATGGCATTAAAAAAGCCAAAGGCTTATTGCAAAA
This sequence comes from Nicotiana tabacum, assembly GCF_000715075.1. Taxonomy (NCBI): domain Eukaryota; kingdom Viridiplantae; phylum Streptophyta; class Magnoliopsida; order Solanales; family Solanaceae; genus Nicotiana; species Nicotiana tabacum. Next base: position 162,140,448 of record NC_134101.1, read on the forward strand.
ATCCAAAACAAGAAACTATGAACACAAATAAGAACCTAAGAAAGAAAACTTGCGGAAAGTAAAATGAATATTTACAAGAGGTGGTTTAATCAAATATACAATAAGGGAGATGAATATATACAATGTAACATAACTTTTATATACAGACCCAAAGTAAAAAGTACGAAAAATGTAATGAAGTGCTAAAATTATATACATACCAAAGATGAAAACGAAATAAAGAAATAATAAAAGTTGTCATATATATATATACAGTCATCCATATCAAATCAAATAGGGCCTACCACCTCAAATGAAAGCTGGTATTGTCCTCAATGCCAACTAAACAAAATAAGCACCAAAAATAGAGGAAAGAGGATACAGAAACTCCCTATGGGTTGTCTATCTGCATGGGGTCCTAAGTGGTCCCTGGATCCTCAATATGCTCGGGAACCTGAGACTTTCTCCCTGTGACCTGTGGCTCTGTTGCTGGGACCTGGGCCTGGACCTGGACAGGCTCCTGGGTAACATCCTGTGGCTGACTGGAGGAAGTCTCCGGTGGGTCTGCCAACTGGATAACTGCATCATCTGAACTGGAAATCATCCTCTTCCTCTTGGGAGCCCTCTGGGACTGCTCTGGCTAGGGATAGGTTGTTGGCACAGTGTCATGTAACAATAAATCCGAAGGCAGGTGATCTGCCTTCAACCTGTCAACCTCAACCCGCAACTCCTTTACAGAATCCTTGGAAGCCCGAGTCTTCCTCATCTTCTTAGCCTCCCTAGCAAGCTCCTTGAGAGCTTTCCCATGAGAATCTATAGTCTTTGTAAGCACTTTTTGAGGATCAAGGATCTTCTTCTGGTTGTCCAGAATATCCTTGAGGGCATCTTCAATAGACTGTGGGACCTGTGGAGGTGGAGGTGCCGACTGAGCTGTCATGGTAGAAGATAACACAGACAGCTTAGAAGTAGTTGTCTGCATCCAGTTGTTAATGCTAGTGAGGGCCTAGCTTAGACGGTGGGCTATCAATGGATAGGCAGTGGTAGAGGGAATGTTAGGATCTGCGGAGGTGGATGGACCTGGGGGGAAATCTGCTAAAGTAGAGGGAGGCTTCTAAGTAGTCACTACCACTACTGGCTCTTCAGACTGGCCAGCTAAAGTAGTGGATTTTCCTTTGGATCTCTTGCCCTTGGGGTTGTCATCACTCTGTAGGCTATACCACGAGAAATGTGCCTTTGCTTTTACCTTCACATCAAATCCCCGCTTCTCCACACTGAGGTTCTCGAAGTACATTTTCAAGAAGTTGGGGAATAGGTAGGACTTGTCACCCTCACTCACCACTCGTGAAATAACCCGGGACATCACATTCTCGACATTGATCGGCTACCCTGCCATGATTGATTCAACTAAGACCGCCCAGTGAAGTGGGAGTGAGTTGTCATGGGTGGTAGGATCTAGCCTGCTGCACACGAATGTTTCCCACCCTCTTGCCTCAAAATTCAGTATCCTCCTCAATATTTTTACCCCTATAGTCAGCCAATCGGGAGTGGTACCTGGGATTGCCAAGTACTCCACCAACCACGAACGGGCCTCTTCACCCAATTTCATCTTGTCAAGGTACAGGGACTCATCCTCCTCTATGAAACCCAAATAGTCATTGATTGTCTTGCCATCAAACTTCACTGTCAAGTTCTGGACTTTGGTGACCGTGGTACCCTTTTTTATGTGGACCACGATGGTGTAGAATTCTTTCACTAAATGCTCATTTACATCATCCACTTTCCCGATAAAGTAGTCCCATTCAGCGCTATAATTGAATTGCCTCAACACATTTGGATTGTGAGGCAAAAGATCCCAGGTAATGTTTTTTTCTCTCCGGAATCAACCTCTTCTCTGGCCACCACTCTCTGAACTTGTGGTAGGCAATCGCACTGACGAACCGGTCCTCCCATGCCTCCGGGTTCCTAGTCCGCTCAACCCCGCATACTTGGGGCTCACCCCCTTATGCTTCTTCCCCCTCCTCTGGTACTGCATCTTCTCCGGATAATGAGGCTGTGGGAAAGGTGGAGTACTCATCTCCACTGCCGTTAGCTGAGCCTTTAGACGACTCAGAAGATACATGAACTGAAGCTTGGGTAGTGGGGGATGATGGGGGTGTATATCTCAATCTGTTTCTCTCCGGCCAGTTAGCAATGTACTCTGGCACGGAGTTTGATGATGCCTCTCGGGAGGGCTCGTACTCACTCCTTGACTGATCAATAGCCCTATCAGCAGCTCTGATGATTTTTCTTGTGTTTTTTATGTTTTGTCGGGCTTGGGGGGTCAACTTTATCATCTTTTGTTTCCCACCCTGGGAGGACTCTCCCCTTCTTGGTTGTTTACCACCTTTGCCTCGTGATTTCACCATTGTCTGCAAACAACATTCATTAGACTTGTTAGTATCAAGAAAAACATTGTAAGTCAAAGTTGCAGAAAAAATGTTGCAGACGGTTCACTTGTTGCAGAGTGCGGACCGCACAAAATGCAGTACAGTCGCAAAGAGGCCAATGCAGATCGCACAAAATGGAACTGTGGTTCGCACAGAGGTAGGGTTCAGACTACCCACTCTCTGAATAAATGCATCGCGGACCGCACAAAATGCCATTGCGGTCCGCATTAAGGCACCACAGACTGCACAAAATGCAATGCGACCGCGGTCCTCACTTATCAGAATGCAGAACATTGTTCACCGCGGTTCGCATTAAATGGCATTGCGGACCGCACAAGGGGCACCGCGGTCCGCACTGAGTACAAAAAAACAGCACCAACCTAAAGTTTATGAGATGTTAAATTGAAGTCCATTTTTTCACCAACTGAAGGGTCCCTAAGTGTTGATACAGTCATTTTAACTACCTAAACTAATTTTAAACAACGATTAACTAACCTAAGCTACCATCTTGAAAGAAATACGGTAAAGCTACTAAGAAGAACAAAGAAAAACAAAAAAAATTAAAAGAAAATAACAAAATTAAAAAATTAAAAAGAAGTTAAAGTTACCAGATGTGAGAAATACTGAAGATAGATGATTCCTAGCAGTTATTTATGAGCAAGAAAGAAGATGAATAGTGAAATTTTGAGTTCTAAGAGTGAAAAGTTCGAAAAGTTGAAAAGGAGGGCCTCAGGTCCTATTTATAGAAAACGGTCCTGGAGCCCATCTCACCTACCCACCTCGGACCGCACAAAATGGTACTGTGGTCCGCATTGCTCAAAATCATAGGACTCAGACTAGGAAACCACTGCAGTCCGCACAAAATGTACTGTGGCCGCAGTAGACCACCACGGACCGCACAAAATGCAATGCGGCCACGGTGGTAAACTTTAGAGAACCTCCCCTTTTGCTCATTCATCAGTGCGGCCCGCATTGATTTCTTGCCCCCGCACTGAGGTCTTTGCGGCCGCACAAAATGGCAGTGCGGTCCGCATTAACAGTCTTTAGAGAGTAGTCATTTTCCAACTTTTTTCTGCACTGCATCAGTACAATCCTACAGCATCTCACAACCAGTTAGTCCAAAAATAAATCCTACACTACAATGAAAATCAAAGAAAAACAAGAAGAAAAATACATGGGTTGCCTCCCAAGAAGCGCCTGATTTAACGTCGCGGCACGACGTAGGTTACCATCAAAACATTTGAGATGAAGAAGTGTCACCACGTGGCTGTCATCAATTTTTCCCAAGTAATGCTTGACCCTATGCCCATTCACTCTGAAAACTTCCCCATTTTGTTCTTCAAATCAATTGCACCAAACAGGGTCACACACACCACTTCAAAAGGTCCACTCTATTTTGACTTAAGCTTTCCCGGAAACAGACGTAATCAAGAGTTAAACATCTGGAATATTCATTTGGATTAGCATTGGTATTGCGGCCTCTACATTGTCCTTGAGGTTCAAGAGGCACCTCATCTTGTTCAACATCATCTACCTCCTACCCTACAATCACATTTCCAAGAGGGCCATTAGCGTTGTTCAATGCCATATTGGTACCTGAGTAGTAACACAAACAAGTAAGTAACAAGGAAGGAAAGAAGAACAATACACAAAACTAACTAAATAGATAGCCAAAACCGTTATCTTCCCAGCAACGGCGCCAAAAAGTGATCGTAGCCTACTCTGCACCACTAAAAATTAGCGATATAGAGTCACAATAGCTTTTACCCGATTTTCTGTGGGGATCGATTTCCACAGAGAGCTAGAAAGGGAGTCAAGTATCTATTTAGGTTGGGATTGCGTATTGGTTCCAAATTGCACTTCTATTCATTTTTGGGTTTTCTTTTATAATTCTACTATTATCAAACTATAAATTATAATTGCAACTAGATTAAGCTAAGAGTAAAATGCTACAAGTTGTTCAAATATTCTAAAAGGCACTAGGGTAGTGACTTTCACCTAGGTGGCCAATTGACGGGTAATTACGTCTAAGACACAATTGACATGATTGGGGAATATGTTATAACCGTTGCTCAATATTACTTATTCTCACACCTCTCGGTAGAAAGAATGATTTTGCCCAATTGACTTTCTCAAGACCAATTGGGTATGCATATTTGCTCAAGCAACTAAGGTTCAAGTCGGGTATTACTCTCTCAAGGTTTAACCCTTCAATTGGGACTATCAATTCTATTAAGTCCATCCCATTTCCTTGTTGGATCAATTTCGTAGACTTTGGCTCTCGTTTTCAAGAAGAACCTAAGTCAACGTAGCACAAACTAGTGTTTGCAACCACTAAATCAGTAATTAAACCATGAAATTGACCCAAATAGCAAACACCTATAGTCAATCTAGCCCTAAATTGTAACACCCATCAATTACCCACACTAGGGTTGAGCCACAACTCTAGCTAATGGGTATAGCTACTCATACTTGAAGAGAAAAATAGAGAAATAAATAAAGATGAACACATATTAATTAATTACTGAGCCAAATACAAAGATTCAATGATAAAAAGTAAGTAAAAATGCCCAAAATGGCTACAAGATACGTTCTCACGAGCGCAACAGCTATCCTAAAATGTCTGATGCCCTAAAAATGGGAAAAGGATCTATTTATACTAAGCTAGAAAAACTGGACAAAAATGCTCCTGCGAGGTTAGTGTGGATCGCACAAAATAGTGTGCGGCCGCACAAGGCTCTTGAACTTGAAAACTTGGCTCTCTGAACTCAGGCTCCGCGTACCGCATAGAATGGACCACGGCCGCGGAGGCTTCTAGTGCAGTCCGCACAAACTTGACCGCGAACCGCACAGCCTTGAAAGCTCCAACTTCACCCTCTCTGAACCTTGGCTCTGCGGACCACACAGAATGGTAGTGCGACTCGCATTGCCTTCAGTGCGGACCGTACAAAACCTTCTGCGGCCACACTGCCTTAATGCCTGAAGTACCAGCTCTCTGAATCTCCCTAGTGCGGACCGCACAAAGTGTAATGTGGCCGTACTAGGCCTGTTTTTCCTGAGTTTGTCTTGTCTTTGGTACTTCTGCAAGTTTCACTCCTTCTAAGCTGATCTTTGACATTTTGACACTTTATTGCTTAAACCTACAATCAAGCACAACTTATGAGCCTTTTGGGACTATTTTGTATGAATTTATAATCAAAGCGTAAGCAAGAAAGAGTATAAAATGTGGCAAAATCCCTAGTTATCATTAAGGTGATTCAGGATAGACTCCGTACAGCCCATTCCAGGCAGAAGAGCTATGCGGATCGGAAGATTCGTGATGTTTCTTATATGGTTGGAGAGCGGGTTCTACTTTGGGTTTTGCCTATAAAAGGCATTATGAGATTTGGGAAGAAGGGGAAATTGAGTCCGAGGTTTATTGGCCTTTTTGAGATATTGAGGCGTGTTGGGGAGGTTGCTTATGAGCTTTTCTTACCTCCCATCTTGGCAAGAGTTCATCCGGTATTTCATGTTTCTATGCTCCGGAGGTATCATAGTGATCCATCACACGTGTTAGATTTCAGCTCAGTCCAATTGGACAAGGATCTATCTTATGTTGAGGAACCAGTGGCAATATTGGACATGCAGGTTAGAAAGATGAGGTCAAAGAACATTGCATCAGTGAAGGTGCAGTGGCGGGGTCAGCCGGTCGAGGAGGTGACCAGGGAGATCGAACAGGATATGTGCAGCCGTTACCCTCATCTATTCACTGCTTCATATATATCTCTATGCTCGTTCGAGGATGAACGAATGTTTAAGTATGGGAGGATTTAATGACCCAATCGTCGTTTTAAGAATTTACGCCCCGATCCCCTATTAACTGCTTTTCCAGTGTTTATTTCCGCTATTTTGATTTACCAGGATGTTCGGTTTTGAGTTTCGAAGAGTTTTGGGACACTTAGTCCCTAAATGAGAGCTTAAGTTTTGGAAATTTGATCGTAGTCGGAACAGTGTGATGACGGCCTTGGAATGGAATTTTGATGGTTCTGTTAGCTCCGTTAGGTGATTTCGGGCTTAGGGGCGTGTTCGGATTGTGTTTTGGAGGTTCGTAGCTAATTTAGGCTTGAAATGCCAAAAGTCAAATTTTGAAGTTACTGGATCGATATTGAGATTTTGATCCGAGGGTCGGAATGGAATTACAGAAGTTGGAATAGCTCCGTAGTATTGAATGTGACATGTGTGCAAAATTTCAGGTCATTCGGACGAGGTTTGATAGACTTTTTGATCGAAAGCGTAAATTGAGAGTTTTTGGAGTTCTTAGGCTTCAATCCATGGTTAATTCGATGTTTCGATGTTGTTTTAGGTATTTTGAGGATTTTTATAAGTTTGGATAGTGGTATAGGAGTTGTTCGTATTTTTGGTTGAGGTCCCGGGGGCCTCGGGGTGATTTCGGAGAGTTGTCGGAAGAATTGGAAGTGGTTTGAAGCAGCTGAAGCTGCTGATCTCTATCATAACCACACCTGTGGTTGGGTCTCGTAGCTGTGCGAAACCACAGAAGCAGTGGAGTCATCGCAGAAGCGGAAGGGGAGATGCCAGCAGGGACCGCAGAAGCGGGAGCTTCACCGCAGAAGCGGCACCGCATTTGCGCAAGGTTAACCGCAGGTGCGGAAGATGGGCTTTAAGTGAAATGACGTAGATGCAACCATGTCCTCACAGAAGCGGGACCGCAGGTGCGGTCCCAGAGCCGCAGAAGCGGATTAACTGGGCAGAACATATAAATAGTTGCCTTCGCAAAATTTGAGTTATTTTGACCTCTTTTCAAACGGTGGGGAGATTTTCAAGGGAGATTTTCAGAGGAATTCATTGGTGTAAGGTTTTTGGTCCCTAAACTCGTTATTGGAGTGATTTTTATCATTATAAGCATGGAAATTTAAGGAAAATCAGTGGTAATTTGGGGGTTAGGGCTTGAATAATTAGAGACCTTTGAGTGATGATTTGAGAGACCATTTGAGGCTTGATTTTGGTACTTTTGGTATGACCGAACTCGTGAGAGTGTGAGGATTCTGGAAATGTAAATTTTACCCGATTTCGAGACGTGGGCCCGATGGGGTGTTTTGGTCATTTTACCTAATTTCGTGTATTAGCTTAGAATTAAATTGTAGAATTCGTTACTTGAAGTGTTATTTACATTATGCAATTGAATTGAATAGATTTGGGCCATTTGGAGTCGAGTAATCGTGGCAAGAGCGTGGTTTCAGGTTGATTTTAAGCTGGTTCGAGGTAAATGGCTTGCCTAACCTTGTGTGGGGGACCTTCCCCTTAGGATTTGGTATATTTGATAATTGAAATGTCTTGTACGTGATGTGACGAGTGCGTACTTGAGCTAATTGTTGAAAATCCAATTTTCCTTAAGTAAATTCAATTGTATTCCTTTTTCCTGTTTTATACTACTTGCAATTTAGGCCTACGGTTAGCTTAGAAAAGCATGTTTAATTGACTTAATTGCTTATTTGCTTAAACTGCCTTAATTGTATTATGTGAAGCATGTTAGGTTAGAATTACCTGTTTTACTTGGTACGAATTTGAGCTTAATTGAGTATTCTCTGCGTTGTTGTTGTGTGTTTTACTTTGGGACTACGGGACGACATCCCGAGAGATCTCCTGCACGTATTTATGATTTGAGCTGAGGTGCGGGATACCGAGAGATCCCTAGCACGTATATTGATGATACCAAGAGATCCTCGGGATACCAAGAGTTCCCTAGAATATATGGAGGATACCAAGAGATCCTCGGGATACCAAGAGATCCCTGGAATATATTGAGGGTACTAAGAGATCCTCGGTATACTGAGAGATCGCCGGTGATTATCCTTGTGAAAAGTGGTATCTCCTTGTGATTGTTTTTGTCTTTGTTCCAGTTATTGAATTCCTTATTATCCTGTATTAAATTCTTATTGTTAGATTTCAACTGTTCTGCTTATCTTATTCTGCCATCCCTTATATTTTTATTTAATCTCAATAGGGCCCTAACCTTCCTCGTCACTACCTGACCGAGGTTAGGCTTGGCACTTACTAAGTACCGTTGTGGTGTACTCATGCCCTTTCTGTGCATATTTTTCATGTGCAGATCCAGGTACCTCCACTCAAACTTATCACGCTTGATACGAGGCATTCGTAGAGACTTCGAGGTATATCTGCCACATCCGCAGACCGAAGAGTCCCTTTCTACTCTACTTTTTGTATTATCCCTTCCGTACTTTGTGTCTTTGTTAGATATTCTGGAGTTAGACGTTCGTAGACTTTCAAAGGCTTGAGATCATGAGATTCCGGGTTTTGGGAAATGTATTTAGCTTTCGAGAGTTGATATTGTGTATGCCAAGCGACACTTTAAATTACTGTTTTATTTCGCTACTTCGGTTTTAAATTATTTCTTCCGCAAATTGGTTTATTTTTTGCATTGTTAGGCTTACCTAGTCGTAGAGACTAGGTGCCGTCACGATGGTTCATGGAGGGCGAACCGGGGTCGTGACAGTGACTGTTTCACTTTTCTTTTTTCAGCAACCATAGGAACTGTTGAAGAGATTCCCAATTTTTTTGGTTGGGTAGAGAAATTGTTGACGATTGCTCCAATGGAGGTTAGATCTTGTAAATACCTTTCAAACAGGTTTGGTTGGAAGGTTAAGACTCATGATAAAAACTTTACTTTTTTCTTTCTACTTTTGTTCACTCTTCCTTTAGAATGTATTTGACCCTTCTTTTTATCAGGGTTTCCTATTCGTGGTGTAAGTGCCGAGTCAATCACAGCTTCCAAACTTTCTTTGGCAAGATCTCAGGAGATAATCTTGAGTTCTTTATCGAATAGGAAAGTTGATGCACCCCAGGATTCTGAGGAGGAAGAGGAACGTGATGGAAGTTCTTTGGTTAGAAGGCTGCGGGCTAGAAGATGCGTCATTTCGGATGACGAAGTTACTCCTCCTCGTTCTGTACCTATGGCCGAGACTGTTGAATCTACTTTAGTGAGTTCTGACAAAGAAATTCCCATGGCTGCCCGTGATTCTAATGAACAACGTTTTTCACGTGGGATGAAGGTTTTGACATAGTGTCTGAGGAAGCACCTCTTGCCTCTTTCCCCGTATCTGTTTCAGTGGAAAACCCTTTGCCTGTTCTTACCGCTGTTGTTTCTGCTCCGACTCAAGCTATTATGACTTCCTCTACAGTCCCCACTACTATTATTTCTCGCACTGAAGTTGGTTCTTCAAGTGGAAGTAGATGATAAAGCAAATTACCATTGAAGTCCCTGACGATGGTAGTATTTTGAAGAAGTCGGGTCCGGCTGACGTATGGTTGAACCCTTGATTGGTCCAGTTGAAAAGTCCAAGCTAGAAATTCATAGTTCTTTGACTTGGATAAATGATATCGTGCAGTCATCACTGAAGGTATTAATTTCCTTTCATGTTTTATTCCATTCTCCTTTTGCTAAGATTATTACCTTCTTTTTTTTAGATCAATCTCACCGATACGGAGATGATGAAAAGGGTTTCCCATACAGAGCAATTGATGCATGATTACCAAATTGAGGCAGACAATTGGAAAGAACAATATGAAAGTCTTCAGCTTGAGATGAAAGTTTTAGAAGAAAGCAAATGTACCTTAGAGCAGCAGTATCAGAATCGGTAGTTGAAAAAGCTTCTTTCAACCGGGCGGGCAAGGATAAGAATCTCCTTAAGTCTTCTTTTGTTGAACAACTCTCCAAAGCTACTGAAGATATCAGAGGCCTTAAACCTTAATGAGAAAGAAGTTTATACTGGTGAGCTTATTCAAACACTCACGTAGGCCCAAGAAGATCTCCGAGTGTCTTCTGACAAGGTTAAGTTTTTGGAGAGTTCATTTGCCCCTTTATAGTCTTCTTACGATGTTGTTTTTGCTGAGAGGGAGGAGCTCAATAGTGAAATTGACCATTGGGTAAGAGACTACGAGGCTCTTGAGGACAAGGCTGTTGTTAAAGTAAGTTGGGCTATTTTGAACACGCGCCATGATACTCTTATGGAGGTAAACCAAGAAGGTTTTAACTGGGATGCTGAGTTAGCCAAGATTAAGGAAACAATAGAAAAAACTCAGCAAAGCCAAAGTTTTTCTTCACCTATGGCTGATACTCCCGAAAATGTTGAAGTTGATCCTGGTGCGGTGGATGTCCCAGCTCCTTCAGACCAAATCGAGCCTTCTGTTGCTGATGATATCTTGAACTCTTCTTCCGAACCTGCTCCATAGTGAAAGTTTATTTATGAAGTTTGACTTCCTTTTTTGGTGGAATGTGTAGTGGTATTACCCTTGATCCTATTTGGGGGTTATGTTTTTGGTAACAATATGCCCCCAGGTCTTTTCGAGGTTTCTAGAATGATAATCAGTTTATAACTAAGTTCATACTTAGTCTTAATATTATAAAGTTTTCGTTTTAACTTAATTCTCTCGAGTTTCTACTATACTCTTTTAGTAATTTGCCTTGCTTTTTTACAAGTCCAAGGTCTTGCTTTTTAATACGTGGGTTTTTGCTTTACCCTTTTGACTTTTTTGAACTTTTAGAAATGATTAATTAACTTCATGAATTTTTGAATCAAACATGATTAATAAAAGAAGGCCCTTTTATATACGACACTTAATGAAGAAGACGTCTCAACTTCATAATAGTGTAAACATACGAAAGGAGAAATAGGCATACACATGTTTCTTGGAATAACTTTGATAAAGTTTTCATTCGAACTTTGTCAAGTTTAAATAACATCTTACATGTATTTAAATATCTTCTATTACTCTTCTGTAACTGTTTTCTTTACAACAGATTTGCAAAAAAAGAAAATCTAAGGGTTTCGTTATGACCCATGGCTAAATACTGCCTTTAACCTAAACATTCGTGATTTTGAAATTCATAACCACGAGTGTATTCTTCACATGTTTTTGGATCAGGCTTGATCAGGCTTGCGTTTTTGGATCGTGACTTTGCTCTGAACTTGATATTTATTGAGTAGACTTTAGGCTTGACCTGAAATTTAATTGTTTCAGCCTTCTTTGCCTTCCTTGTACATATGTATATTATATAGTCCCTCAAGTGTTTGAGCTTTGAAGTATGAATCTCGAGCACTTGATTATTCCTTCCATGCGGTCCTTTTCCTGAAAAGGAAAAACATACGGGACTCGGAGGTACGATTTTAGATGAAGACTGGTTAACCCATTTAAATTTTCATCAGAATAGTTGTAACCCTAGACTGAGAATTATGTTCTTTCCACGTGTCTTTCAGGTCGTAATTCATCATTTAGTGCGGGCTAGCTTTTTGCCTATCATCTAAAATCGTTAGTAAAATTTTAATAATTCAAAAATACAAATCGTGAGTCGGGATACCTAACCATTGGTATTTCTTTTCCTTAGAAGTAGTATCTCTTCAGATGAACAACATTCCAATTTGAAGGTAGAATCTTCCCATCCAATGTTTCAAGCTCATATGCTCCTTTTCCTGCGATACTATGAATCTTGTAAGGCCCTTCCCAATTTGGACTTAACTTTCCTGCGTTGGCTACCCTCGTGGATTGGAAAACTTTCTTGAGTACGTAGTCCCCAATCTTGAAGTATCTAAGACGGTCTTTCCGATTGTAATACCGCTCAATAACTTGTTTTTGCGCTGCCATCCTTATTAATGCAGTTTCCCTCCTTTCTTCAAGTAAATCCAGGTTTATTCGCATCTCTTCTTTGTTCAATTCTTCAGTAGCTTGAGTATATCTCATACATGGTTCCCCTATCTCGACTGGAATTAAGGCTTCAGCCCCATATACAAGTGAAAATGGAGTCTCTCCCGTACTTGTTTTTGTTGTTGTTCGGTAAGCCTACAAGACTCCAGGTAGTACCTCTGGCCAATTGCCTTTAGATTCTTCTAGTATTTTCTTCAAGTTGTTGATAATGACTTTATTTGCTGATTCAGCTTGTCCATTACCCACCGGATGGTAAGTTGTTGAGGTAATCCTTTTAATTCAACAACTTTGGAAAAATTCTGTGATTTGTGCACCTATAAATTGCGGCCGTTATCACATATGATTTATTTTGGCACCCCAAATCGGCATATGATGTTTCGCCAGATGAAGTCTCTGGCCTCTTTTATCATACCTTTTTGAAAGCTCCCGCTTCTACCCACTTAGTAAAATAGTTAGTGAGTACTAATAAAAATATTTCCTTGCATTTGGCTTGTGATAGTGGACCTACGATATCCATCCCCACTTCATAAAAGGCCATGGTGCAATGATCGGATGTAATAATTTAGATGGTCGATGTATGTTGTTACAATATCTTTGGCACTTCTCATAGTTTGCCACAAAAGTTTTCGCGTCTTCTTCCATTTTTGGCCAATAATAGCCGGCTCTAATCATGTTTTTTACTAAAGATCTTCCTCCAGCATGATTTCCACAATGTCTCTCGTGTATTTCTCTCATCACATATTCCGTTTGAGAAGGCCCGAGGCATCTTGCTAGAATACCACCGAACATTTTTCGATAAAGATTGCCCTGATTTAAACAGTAACGAGTAGCTTTTTTGCGAAGTGCTTAAGCCTTTTTCTTATCTTCAGGTAATATTCCATACTGCAAAAAATTGACAATCTCATTCCTCCAATCCCAAGTTAGATTATTGTAATTTACCTCGTTTTTGTCTTGATCAAGTACTGAATGAAACAAATGAATCACGGATGATTTTCTTCATTTGTTACTTCTGCAGCATATGCAAGATTAGCTAGAGCGTCTGCCTCGGCATTTTCTTCCCTTGGTATCTGCATGTCTTTCCAAGTTTGAAATTGCCTGACCAAATCCCGTGCCTTTTCCAGGTATTGTTGCATCCTTGCCTCTCTAGTTGTATAAGTCCCCTGCATCTGGTTAACTACAAGCTGCGAGTCGCTTTTGATCACGACGTGCTCTATTCCGAGCTCTCGTGCCAATTCCAAAACTGCAATTACAGCTTCATATTCTGCCTCATTATTAGTGATTGGATGACACTTTATTGCTTGCCTTATGGTTTCACCCGTAGGTGGTACCAGGACAATGCCCAAACCTGCTCCTTTTACATTTGATGAACCGTTAGTAAATAAGGTCCATGTACCTGGATTAGATCCGTTAAATATCTGTAGTTCTTTTTCTGCTTCGAACTGTATTCCTTGGCTAAAATCTGCCACGAAATCTGCTAAAACTTATGACTTTATTGTAGTTCTAGGTTGATATGTAATGTCATATTCACTTAGTTCTATAGCCCACTTGGATAATCTACCTGATAACTCTTGTTTATGCAATATATTACGTAAGGGGTAGGCGGTTACCATAGAAATGGGATGACATTAGAAATAAGGTCTTATTTTCCTAGATGTCATAATCAAAGCTAATGCAAGTTTCTCTAAATGAGGATATCGAGTCTCAGCATCTAGCAAAGATTTGCTAACATAATAAATCGGTGTTTGTTTACCTTGGTCTTCTCGAACTAATACTGCACTTACCACCATTTCTGAAACTACAAGGTAGATAAGCAATTTCTCCCCATCTTTTGGTTTGGCTAGCAATGGTGGATTTGACAGGTACGCCTTTAAGTTTTTAAGCGCTTGTTGACATTATTCAGACCATTCAAATTGGTTTTGCTTTTTTAAAGCTGAAAAGGATTTGAAGCACTTTTATGATGACTTGGAAATAAACCTGCCCAAAGCTGTTATTCTTCCTGTCAGCCTTTGTACTTCTTTTTTGCTCGTGAGTATATCCATAATTTCTTCAATAGCTTTAATCTGCGTAGGATTTACTTCAATGCCATGGTTAGAAACAATAAATCCCAAGAACTTACCTGATGAGATGTCAAATGCACATTTCACAGGATTTAACTTCATGTTAAATTTGCGAAGAATCTGAAATATATCAGTCCAGTGTTGAATATGGTCCCCTATTTGTTGTGATTTGAGCAGCATATCATCTATATACACTTCCATGGTTTTGCCTAAGTGTTCTTGGAACATTTTGGTCACTAGCCTTTGGTATGTGGCTCCAACATTCTTTAAACCGAATGGCATGACTTTGTAGCAGTAAGTCCCCATGTTTGTGATGAAGGAAGTTTTTTCTTCATCTAGAGGATCCATTTTAATTTGATTATATTCTGAATAGGCACCTAAAAAACTTAACAATTCATGCCCTGCAGTAGCATCAATTAGTTGATCTATGTGCGGTAACGGGAAAGAATCTTTAGGGCAAGCTTTATTCAGATCAGTATAATCTACACAAACTCACCACTACCATTCTTTTTAGGTACTACAACAGTATTAGCCAACCAATCTGGATACTTTACCTCGTGGATGGACCCAATTTTTAAAAGTTTTTGCACCTCATCTTGAATCACCTGGTTCTTGAAGGAGCCTTGCTTCCTTTTCTTTTGTTTGACAGGTGGGTACGATGGATCTTCATTTAATTTGTGGGTCATTAACTCCGGTGGTATACCTGTTGTTGATACCCAATTTTTTCCTGTATTTTTTATATGCAAAACACCTTTCAAAATAGCATGTATATGCATATATAAGTATATCCCAAGGTTACATTATTTTTCTTAATTTTTCAAAGATTTTCAAATCAATTTACTGCCTAATTTTATAAAGAAAACCCAATAATTATCCCCAAATTATCATTTTTGGTGATTTATTTATTGAATTCTCATGTTTATATTAAAATATAGCTAAGACATTTTTTACAAATTTATTTGTTTTTTTTAAGGATAAAATTGCATAATTGCAATATTAGCCATTTTTATGTTTAAATCTGTCTCATGTTTATAAAGTGGGATTCTATATTTTTAAATTGATAATTATACGTTATAAGTCATTTTAGTGCTTTTAATTTATTTTTAGAAATTTGTTAATTATTTTTTTATAAACTAAATGGGGAAAAAGGGGCTATTTAACTTATAGCCACATTTGGCCTTTTAATTTGGCTTAATTAAACCCAGTACCCAACCCAAATTAAACCAACCCAAGACCCAAGCCCAATCCTAAATCTACCCGACCCAACCAAGACTAAATCCTGGTCGTTGATCATTTTTGATCAACGGTCCAGATCCGCCATTACCAAATTAAACCAAACGACTCCCCCCAAGACCCCTCTTATTCCTCACTCAACCGACTCTCTCTTTATCTCTCTATCTCTGGTTCTCTCTAGAACCTTCCCCTTTCCCCTCCTCTCCGATAAGTTTCATCCATCTTCTCCGGCCACCTCCTGGCCTGAATCCAGGTTGGTTTCACCACCCACCAGCCTTCTATGGCTCCTCACGTTTGGTTGCTGAAGTTTCATGACTTGACCACGAAAATCTGGGTCCAGACCCTTGTTGATTCAAGTTTCACGGCCATCTCCGGCAAGCCATGTCTGTTTTGAGCCTGGCCTCGACTCCTCCTACTTAGATCCAAGCCTTTCTCACCGTTTGGGTTTCTCTGAAACCCTAACTTTTGAGGTTTTTCTGATCTCTGTAGATCTGTTCCAGATCCATGTTTTCCCTAAGCGTTTAAATGATTTTCTGATATTTCTTTCAAAAGTTTTGCTTTCAAAGCCTTTATTTTCCGATTTAGGATTTTTAGATGTTTCTCTGATTTTTCTTTTTCTTTTGTGTGCTTCTTCTACTATGTTTCTTTTACTGTGTCTCGCATGTTGTTCTTTTATTATGCTTCTCATGAGTTTCTACTACTGAAAGAGCATGCTAAGGGTCTTAGTTCCCTTTCTGAGACCTCTGAACCTGTTTCGATTAGTATCTTTTCCTTGATTGCTTGTCCTCTCACCTCTGCACTCAATTGATGGTAAAAACCCTAGAATTTGGGGGTTCATCTGAGTTTTGAGACCTTTGGCTATGTGATTTGCTTGTGCTTCATCTCTGAACTTGCTTGATTTCAAAAACCCTAATCTTTTGGACCTATTTGAGTTCCTGGAGTTGTTTCATCTACTCCTTCATTAAGTTTCAAAATCATTGTTTCAATTTTGTTTCTTCATATGATTCTGACTTTTGCTAAACTCTATAAGGCCTTTTACTTGACCCCTTTTCGCATGCCTGATACTTGTGTGCTCTTTATATGAGCTGAACTTCCCTCTAAAAGGGCTTTCAATTTTTGATTAATTTCAGACTTCCTTTGTACAAGTTTGATTGATTTCTTTCCTTGTTTGCTGACTACCCTGTTACTCGACTTAAGTTAAGAAACTTTTCTCAATTTTTCTGACTTGGTTCATTCATGGAGCAGTGATTACAAAATCTCTGATCCTTGATTTACTGGCTACTAATTGATTTCTCTTACCTTATTTATGCAACCATGTATTTCAAAGCCCTGCCCCTAAAATAAACTTCTATGTATTTACCCCT
The DNA here is from genome assembly GCF_000715075.1 of Nicotiana tabacum. NCBI lineage: Eukaryota > Viridiplantae > Streptophyta > Magnoliopsida > Solanales > Solanaceae > Nicotiana > Nicotiana tabacum. Next base: position 162,157,224 of record NC_134101.1, read on the forward strand.
AATTGCCTACTTTGCACAAGATGTTTATTTGATTTCTTTCCTTAAATAGTTTTACCTTTTGAGTCCGAATTCCTTAATTAAAGGAAGTCTTATGTTGATTGATTCTTAATTGACATCCAGTTCCTTAATTGTTTTCTTACCTTATTTCTGCATGTTGTTCACATTATAAATACACGACTCTTCCATTAGCACACCCATCACTCATAGTCTTTCTGAACTTACACTTACATGCAATAGTATTCTCTCTTATTGTCTGCACTGTGGCCTGTTTATAAGACCTACTGCTTTCTCTATTCGTTTCTTTGAAACTGGTATGTCCTGATTTAAGCTTTAGCACCACAACAAACTGTTTATTTACTGCTTTTGTATCTATGTCTACTCACTGTTTTTGTATAGTTTAACACTTACTTTAGCATGCTGATTTCTTTTTGCATGTTCTATTCTGAATCCCAAACCCCTGTCCCCTATGTGTTTGAGCTATGGTTTAAGGCATGACAATATGCAAATTATTGTCCATGAATTAAATTTGATCCCTTGGGATCCTAGCCTCTAAATAGTGTGTGCTAACAGGCTTATGGGTATGCTGGCATTCTCCATTGCTGGGCATACCCACAACCTGTCCTTGCTTCTTTTAATTTCCCTATTCCCCTTGAACCCCTTATGTGTACTTATCTGTAGCTCTTTCCCTCTCCTTTCCCCCTTTTAGAATTCTGTTTTTACACTTGCATACTCTCTTAGTCTTTAAGTTCTGCCCCTCTCTTGTGAGCTTTGCCTTGGGACCCTTTAAGCTCCCTCTGAACTTGGACACTTGAGGGCTGACCCTTCCACACTGTACTTGTCCTAATCTAATAATACATTTGGGTGTGAGCATTGCCCGGAGTCCTTTTTGAGGATCATAGGGAACTTTGACACACTCGAATGGGAGAAAGAGCTTTGGATCTTGATCTTATGGAGTTAGTTTACCTCATATTTCAGACATGAAGTCTGAATCAGGCTCTCCTTTGGTTGTATTTTTATTTACATTTTTTTGATGTATTTTACTTTATTCTGGGCTGTAATAATTTGCAATAAACTCTTGGGATGGCTAGTGAAAAGGGCGGGTAACTATGTATGCAAAGGGTAGATACCATGCCTATAGGTCATTCTAAATTTTGCAACTCTCATATAGAAATCATGCCTATAAGTCATTCTGAAATCTGCATGCATATAGAAATCATGCTTATAGGAATCATGTCCATAAGTATGGAAATCTGAATTCTGCATATGCATATAGAAAATATGCCTATAGGTCATTCTGAATCTTGTATATCCATTTTCATCTAGAAATCATGTTCATAGGTTTTAAACAATCAACTGCATATAGATATCATGTTCATGTCTTAAAACAAATTCTGCCAATTAGATATCATGTTTAGAGGTTAAAACTCGTCTTCAGCACCTAGATATCATGCCTATAAGGTTTCTGCACTTTTACCATATCTATAAGGCTTCTGACCAACTACGCGTAGAAAGCATGTCTATAGGAATTATTATTCGAATCTGAATTGGTTCATTCACATCTATAGCTAAACCAGTAATAACAAGGATCATCATTTGCAGAATTCATGACCTTCGTAAAAAAACTTGCTTTCTTTAATAATCTAACAGCCTTTTTAACCAGTACGTATTCAGTTTATTATTATTATTGCTTTCTGAATTCAATAGATACCATGCCTATAGGATCCTTGTCCACCACTTAGGCAAGCCTTAGGGTGAAGTTATAAAATGAATCTGTGTTATTAACTACAACCAGCATGCAGGCCTGATTCGGGCTTCTTATCTGAATTATGTAATAAATCAGTCTGCCTCAACCTTTAAGTTCTTAATCAGACTATAAACAGTATGTGAAAGTCATGCTAATTATGTGCTTTCTTTGTTCAAGGAGGTATATCTGAGCTTTTTACTTGTTATGGCTTTCCCCCAACTTGCTATACATGTTTTTTGTATGTCGCCTTAGAATTTTGCCTTTGAAACTACAAATAAGCCTAATATCCCTACCCCTTAGGATTAGTAGTCCTAAATGCCTCAGGGACTGATAGGATTGGGACGGGTAATAGCATGCAATAAGTAAACGAGACCATTCTGCGCTTTAATACCTTAACAGGGTGGGAAATGGTAGATATGGATTTGATGACCACGCGACAATGTCTCGTGTAGCCCCTCACTGAGGAGTGATTACCAGACATTGTGTGGGGTGATCCATATTATTAATAAACCTAGGACCCTCCTTTTCCCTTTGTTTCTTTGTTTCTTCTAAAGATTTCAAACTATTTCTTTTAAGAAAATCAGCTTCCTTTTAATTCTTTCCAATTTTGTTTGTAACCATTATGTGAAAATCCTCTCTTATTTGAAGTTTTATTTGCCTACGTGTTATTTGCAGCTAAATTCACAACAATAGTCTGGTCGGGAACCACACTAGTGGATCCTGAGAGGTACCTAACACCTTCCCCTTGGGATAATTTCAAGCCTTTATCCAATCTCTGGTTACTCAAATCAAACCTTCTTGGTGTCCTAATGCACCTTAATCATTAGGTGGCAACTCTTCAATTCAAACCCAAATTCCCAAAAAGGGAATGAGTTGTCCTCCCAAATGTCATAAACCTAATTTCACGAGAAAAAGGGGGCGCGACAGCATGGCGACTCTGAATGGGACCAAGCAATACAATCTGCGTTAGTCTTTAAAAATTCAATCAACTTACGTTTCATTTCTGGGCTGAGGTTGTTTCCAATGTAGAATTTTCTATCTGGCCAATGTACAAATAGAATCACAACTTCCAATTCCTCGATCGTTGTTTTGATATTTTCATTTTCTTCTGGTTCCTGAATAGTATTGGGCGTCGAGTCTACATCTGTTTGCCCATCTTCAGTTGAGGTTCGTGTTGATGTGTCCTCAACTGCATTTTGTGATTGTTATTTTTCGTCACTTTTTGCGTTTGAATCTGCTGCAAAATTAATTCTTCGTAAAGCATGTTGGTCACCACGGATTTGACGTATCCCCCATTGTGATGGAAACTTGATAACTTGATGTAAGGTAGATGGAACAACGTCCATTTTGTGAATCCATGGTCTGCCGAGAATCATATTGTAAGCCATATCCATTTTTACCACCTGAAATTTCATATCTTTGACCACTTCTTCTGCGAATATGGTGAGTATTATCTCCCCTTTTATCACAACGCTTGAGTTATCAAAACCAGACAAGGTGTGTGCCTTGGGTATCAACTTATTATCAGCTTGCATCTCGTTTACCACTCTTAACAGAATGATATTCATGGAACTACCTGGATCAATCAAAACTCGTTTTACATTAGTGTCATGCACAAGTAACGATATTACCAATGCATCATTATGCGGGGTGAGCACGTTATCTGCATCTGCATCATAAAATGTTATACTAACTTTTTCCAAAACAGTTATCACGTCCCCAACCCCGGTCGTGATGGCGCCCAATACACTGATAGGCAAGCCTGACCAATTAACAACCTCAACCCATTTCTTAATAGTTCATTACTAGCTAACACAGTTAAATTACCAAAACTCCATATTAAAAATCTGAAACCAGAGTTAAATAGGCGGAATTTCAAATGATAATACTACTACTACTACATAGCCCATATAGATCCGGTGTCACAAGTCTGAGCCTCTAATACTAGTTTATCACCCTAATACATATCAATCTAGGGAATGCGGATAAACCAAAAGGATAGAAAGGAGAGATCAGGGCTGTGGATGCCATGCAGCTACCTCGATGCTCCCGGATATACGCTGCTCAACTGAAAATCTTTACTCAGCCTCAGATGCACCTGGATCTGCATGCAAGGTGCAGGGAGTAATGTGAGTACTCCGACCCAGTGAGTAATAAGCACAAATAATGACTGAGAATAAGAAATCACGGAGAAACACAGAGTAATCTATAGTGCGGCATTTGAAACAAGTAATATGAAAGCAATAAACCAATGGAAACGAAATATGGAAATGTTACAACAAATAAGCAGTTAAGTGATAGACATATAAAGAAAATCAACACATAGAACAGTACTCTATAGTACCCGTTGCGGCGTGCAACCCGATCCATACATTTATTGTCGATGGCGCTCACTGGGGGTGTGCAGACTCCGGGAGGGGCCCCTTACGGCCCAAGTGCAATATCAAGCCATCTCGTGGCATCAAATCTAGGGCCTTGGCCTCATATCAATATCAGTATAACATTGTTGCGTCACGCAGCCCGATCCCATAGTATGCTCACATCTGGCCCTTGGTCGTACTCAGTCCAGAAATCATATAAGCCCCTCGGGCATTAGTAAAACAGTAGTTCTCAGCCCAAAATATCATTTAATATATCATTTTAGTTTCAACACCGAGTAAAAAGTAGCTGAGTTGTAAAACAGTGGAAAACGGTACGACTGAGTTCAAGTAGTAAGTCAAAACAGTGAGGAAATAGTGATAAAACTCCCTGGAGGGTTCAAATAATTGGCACGAAGCCCAAATATGGCAGTCAGTTCAAACATTGATGAGAACAAATAAGTTTCAACCAAAATATATGGTAAAGGCATCACTCGAGACGGACCAAGTCATAATCCCCAGTACTAAACAACCCCACGCCCCATCATCAAGCGTGTATCTTACCTCAATATAGTACTACGATGTGCAAATTCAGGGTTTCAAACCCTCAGGACATCATTTATATTCATTACTCACCTCGAACCGGCTAATTCTCTAGCTTGCGACGCCTTTGCCCCTCGAATTGGCCTCCACGCATGTTTAATCTATCCAAAATTAGAACGAATATGTTACAATATGCTAAGGGAACAAAGCCCAAGCGAAAACATTTGAAAAATATCAAAAATCCCGAAATTAGCAAAACCGAGCCCCGGACCCACGTCTCGGAATCGGGTAAAATTTACATTTTCAGAATCCTCATACCCTCACGAGTCTAACCATACCAAAATTATCCAATTCAGATACCATTTGGTCCTTCAAATCATCATTTTATATGTTTGAAAGGTTTCACAATTTTCTTCCCAAATTCCATCCCAAATCATGAATTAAATGATGAATTCAATGATAGATTCATGTACTCTAGCTAAATCTGAGTTAGAATCACTTACTTCGATGAAATTCTTGAAAAACCTTCGAAATATCGCCAAAATCCGAGCTCTCTAGGTCAAAATATTAAATAAAATCCAAAACCTCGTATTTATAGAGTACCCCTCAGATTTCAGCCTCCGCGGTCCGCACAAAACCACCGCGGTCCGCGCAAAAGCATCGCGGTCCGCACAAAACCACCATTTCCCGCACAAACCACCGCGTCCGCACTTCATTTTGTGCAGTCCGCACAGCACATACCGCGGCTGCACTCCTTTTTGTGCGGACCGCGTGGGTGAGTTCCGAGGTCTGCAACCCTTATGGACCTGCTACAGCTATGATTTTCGGACTAAAACATCCCGGAACCTACCCGGAACTCCCGGAACTTCAAACCAATTGTAACAACACATCCCATGACATCGCTCAAACTTGTTCAAAACTTCGGAACACTCACAACAGTATCAATCACCAATTTAACATAGGATTCAAGCCTAAGAACTCCAAGAACTCTTAAATTATGCTTTCGATCAAAAAGTCTATCAAATCTTGTCCGAATGACCTCAAATTTTGCACACACATCCCAAATGACACAACGAAGCTACTCTCACTCTCGGAATTCCATTCCGAACCCTATATCAAAATCTCACCTATCAACCGGAACCGCCAAAATATCAACTACGCCAATTTAAGCCTAAATCTTCTCTACAACTCCAAAACCCATTCCGATCGCGCTCCTAAGTCACAAATCACCTCCCGAAGCTAACTGAACCATCGGAACTCACTTTCGAGCCTTCTAACACATAAGTCAACATCCGGTTGACTTTTCCAACTTAAGCCTTCTTAAAAGAGACTAAGTGTCTCATTTCTTACCAAATCCTCTCCGAACTCGAACTAATCAACCCGATCACATAAAACACGGATAATGAAGCATAAAGAAGCTAAAATAGGGGAAAACGTAGCGGTAACTCATGAGACGACTGGCTGGGTAGTCACATCCTCCCCAACTTAAACAAACATCCATCCTCGAACGAGTTAAGAAACATACCTGAAGCCTCAAATAAGTGAGGATACCTGCTCCGCATCTCCCGCTCGGTCTTCCAGGTAGCCTCCTCCACGGGCCGACCTCTCCACTGCACTTTCACTGAAGCTATATCCTTTGACCTCAACTTTCGAACCTGACGACCCAAAATTGCTACTGGCTCCACATCATAGGTCAAATCATCATCCAACTGAATCGTGCTGAAGTCCAAAACATGAGACGGATCCCAATATACTTCCGGAGCATAGAAACATGAAATATCGGATGCACGCTAGACAAACTGGGTGGCAAAGCAAGCTCATAAGCCACCTTCCAATCCTCCAAAGCACCTCAAAAGGCCCAATGAACTGCGGACTCAACTTCCCCCTTCATGGGCGAAACTTTCAGCAAGACCTTCTCACCAACCATGTAGGACACATCTCGAACCTTCCGGTCTGCATAACTCTTCTGTCGTGACTGTGCTGTATGGAGTCTCTCCTAAATCACCTTCACCTTCTCTAAGGTATCCCGAACCAAATCTGTCCCCAATAGCCTCGCCTCGCCGGGCTCGAACCAACCGACTGGAGATCTACACCGCCTCCCATACAAAGCCTCATACAGAGCCATCTGAATACTCGATTGGTAGCTGTTGTTGTAGGAAAACTCTGAAAGCGGCAAAAACTCATCCCATGAACCTCCAAAATCAATAACACAAGCACACAACATGTCCTCCAATATCTAAATAGTATGCTAGGACTGTACGTCCGTCTGAGGATGAAATGTTGTGATTAACTCCACCTGAGTACCCAACTCTCTCTGTACGGCTCTCCAAAACTGCGAAGTAAACTGAGTACCCCGATCTGAAATAATAGAAACAGGAACACCATGTAGCCGAACAATCTCCCGGATATATATCTCTGCTAACCGCTCTGAAGAATAAGTAGTACACACAGGAATGAAGTGTGCGGACTTGGTCAGCCGATCTACAATCACCCAAATAGCATCGAACTTCTTCAATGTTTGTGGAAGTCCAACAACAAAGTCCATAGTGATCCTCTCTCACTTCCACTCAGGAATGACCATCTGCTGAAGCAAGCCACCCGGTCTCTAATGCTCATATCTTACTTGCTGATAGTTAAGACATCGTGCTACAAATCCCACAATATCTTTCTTCATTATTCTCCACCAATAATGCTGCCTCAAATCCTGGTACATCTTCGCGGCACCCGGATGGATAGAATACCGCGAGCTATGGGCCTCCTCTAGAATCAATTCTCTAAGCCCATCCACATTGGGCACACAAATCTGGCCCCGCATCCTCAACACACCATCATCACCGATGGTCACATCTCTGGCATCATCATGCTGAACCCTCTCCTTAAGGACAAGGATCATCATATTGGCACTCTCTAATGCGATCATATAAGGGAGACCAAGAAACCACATATGCCAACACCCGACTGGACTCCGAAATATCCAACCTCACAAACCAATTGGCCAAGGCCTGAACATCAACTGCAAGAGGTCTCTCCCCAACTGGAATATATGCCAAACTCCCCATACTCACTATCTTTTGGCTCAACGCATCGGCCACTACATTGGCCTTTCCCGAATGATACAATATGGTGATATCATAATCCTTAAGCAACTCCAACTATCTCCGGTGCCTCAAATTAAGATCCTTTTGCTTGAACAAATGCTGAAGACTGCGATGATCGGTGAATATCTCACAAGATACACCATACAAATAATGCATTCAAATCTTCAATGCATGAACTATGGCAGCCAACTCTAAATCATAAATAGGGTAGTTCTTCTCATGGGGCTTCAACTGACGAGAAGCATAAGCAATAACTCTACCCTCCTACATCAATACACAACCAATCCCAACTCTCGAAGCATCATAATACACGGTATATAAACCTGAAGCTGATGGCAAACCCAACACTGGAGCTGTGGTCAAAGCTGTCTTGAGCTTCTGAAAGCTCTCTTCACACTCGTTTGACAAAACAAATGAAACACCCTTCTGAGTCAACTTGGTCAAGGGTGATGCGATAGATGAGAATCCCTGAACAAACCGACGATAATAGCCTGCCAAACCAAGAAAGCTACGAATCTCTGTGGATGAGGACGATCTAGGCCAACTCTGAACTGCCTCTATCTTCTATGGATCAACCTGAATACCCTCGCTGGACACCACGTGCCCCAAGAAAGCCACTGAACTAAGCCAAAACTTACACATGGAGAATTTTGCATAAAGCTTCTCCTCCCCCAATCTCTGCAATACAACTCTCAAATGCTCCGCGTGCTCCTCCTGACTACGCGAGTACACCAGAATGTCATCAATTAATACTATAACGAACGAATCAAGATAAGGCCAAAACACGTTGTTCATCAAATGCATGAACGCTGCTAGGGCACTGGTCAGCCTGAAAAACATAACAAGGAACTCATAATGACCATATCTGGTCCTGAAAGCAGTCTTAAGAATATCTGAATCCCTGATCTTCAATTGGTGATAACCTGAACGGAGATCAATTTTGGAGAACACCCTCGCTCACTAAAGCTAGTCAAATAAATTATTAATGCGAGGCAAAGGATACTTGTTCTTAATTGTTACCTTGTTCAATTGCCTATAATCGATACACATTCTCATTATGCCATCCTTCTTCTTCACAAACAGAATGGGTGCACCCCAAGGTGACACACTAGGCCGAATGAACCCCTTATCTAGGAGTTCCTGAAGTTGTTCTTTCAATTCTTTCAACTCTGCTAGTGTCATACGATATGGCAGAATAGAAATAGGCTGAGTCCCCGGCACCAGGTCAATACCAAAATCAATATCTCTGTCTGGTGGCATGCCCGACAGGTCTGCAGGAAACACATCGGGAAAATTACTCACAACTGGAACAGAATCAATGCTAGGCGTCTCAGCTCCCACATCCCTCACAAATGCTAAATATGAAAGGCAACCCTTCCCAACCATACGCTGGGCTTTCAAGAAAGATATCACCCTACTAGGAACATAATCAGTCATACCACGCCACTCGATCCGCAGTACACACGGCATAGCCAAAGTGACTGTCTTAGCATGACAGTCTAGAATAGCATGACACAGAGATAACCAATCCATGCCCAAAATAATATCAAATTCCACCATGCTCAATAGCAATAGATCAACTCGGGTCTCCAGACCCCCAATAGTCGCAACACATGACCGATACATATGGTCCACAACAACAGTATCGCCCACCGGGGTAGACACATGAACAGGTAAAGCAAGAAACTCACGGGGCGTACCCAAATAGTGAGCAAAATATGATGACACATAAGAAAAGGTGGAACCAGGATCAAATAATACAGAGGCATCTCTGTGGCAGACTGAAACAATACCTATATTGACAGCATCTGAAGCAGTGGCATCTGGCCTGTCGGGAAGTGCATAGAAACGAGCCTGGCCACCGCCTGATCGACCTCCCTCTCTGGGGAGACCCCTGGCTGCCTGACCCTCACCCCTAGCTGGCTGGGCGGGTGGTGAAGTAACTAGAGCAGAAGTCGAGGGCTGACCCCTCTGCTGAAACTGACCATCACGAAGTCAAGGGCACTGCCTCCTCATATGTCCAAACTCTTCGCACTTATAACAACTACCCGGTGCTGAAGATGGGGACTGAAGGGAACCCCTAGCACCGAAGTGACTAGCAGATGCACTCGGCGCAGAAGAACCCTGAGCTGATGGGGCATGAGATGAACTCTGAGCTGGGAGAGCGTTGAATGAAGGCTGGACCTGCTGGGACCCCTGATGATCACGACCTGAAGATGCCCTACGATACACTAGACGGGCCGACTAAGCAGGCCTAAAAGAACAACCTCTACCATATTGGGACTGGCCCCTCGACGGAGCTCCACTGTAACTGCCCGATCCTCGAGGCCTCTTGGCCTCCCTCTCCTCTCGCTCCCTATGGCGAACCGTCTCAATCTCATGAGCGATATCAACGACCTCCTCGAACGTAGCACCCAATACGTTCTCTCTAGTCATTAGAATATGGAGATGGTAGTTAAGGCCATCCACAAATCTCCTGATCCTAACACGATCTGTCGGAATCATCCAAATGGTATGACGAGCCGACTCAGAAAACCTCATCTCATACTGGGTCATGGTCATACCCCCTTGCGTCAACCACTCAAACTGCCTACGTAGCTCCTCTCTGCAGGACTGCGGTACATACTTCTCCAAGAAGAGAGCGGAGAACTGCTGCCAAGAAAGAGGTGTTGCACCGACAGGCCTACGCCTCTCAAAATCCTCCCACCAAGTAAATGCAACCCCAGCAAACTGAAAGGTGGTAAATGCTACACCCCTAGACTCAAGGATCCCTGCTGTACAGAGCATCCGCTAACACTTGTCAAGAAAACCCTGGGCATCCTCGCCCTCAGCACCACTGAATGATAGAGGTTAGAGTCTACCAAACCTCTCAAGACAACGCTGCTCATCATCCAGCATAACTGGTACCACGAACTCCTGAACTGGTGCAACCGGCTGAGCTAGAGGTGCCCCCGGCGTCTATAGTACCTGCACTACCTGCTCAGGTGTGCGAGAAGCAGGGGTCTGATTGCCTCCCCCGGCCTGTGGAGTAGCTGTTGCTACTGGGGTGGTTGAAACTGCCTGAGCCAAGACAGTGCAAACTGTCAAGATCTGTGCCAAGGCCTCCTGTAGACCCGGGATCACGATGGGCACATCTGGTGCCTGAACTGGTACTGCTGGAGCCTGATCTGGAGCTGGGGCAGCTGGGGGATCAATAGGTGCTGCCCTCGCTGCTCTGCCTCTACCACGTCCACGACCGTGCCCCCGACTTCTGGTGGCCTCAGTGGGTGGCACTGGTGGTCGTCCACCTCGTCCGGCAGCTCGTGTCCTCACCATCTGTGAGAGAATGGAATAATAGAAGTTTAGTTCTCGGATTAGTAAAGTCGCACGACCAGAATTTCAAGAATATGAAGTTTCTCCTAAAGGTTCTGCAACCTCTCGAGGATAAATACAGACGTCTCCATACCGTTCCGCGAGACTCTACTAAACCGGCTCATGAATTGCGAGACTTATGTAACCTAGGCTCTAATACCAATTTGTCATGACCCCAATCTCGGTCGTGATGGCGCCCAATACACTGCTAGGCAAGCCTGGCCTATTAACAACCTCAACCCATTTCTTATATAGTTCATTATTAGCTAACACAGTTAAATTACCAAAACACCATATTAAAAGTCTGAAACTAGAGTTAAATAGGCGGAATTTCAAATGATAATACTACTACTACATAGCCCATATAGATCCGGTGTCACAAGTCTGAGCCTCTAATACCAGTTTATCACCCTAATACATATCAATCTAGGGAATGCGGATAAAACAAAAGGATAGAAAGAAGAGATCAGGGCTGCGGACGCCATGCAGCTACCTCGATGCTCCAGGATATGCACTGCTCAACTGAAAATCCTCACTCAGCCTCAAATGTACCTGGATCTGCACGCAAGGTGCAGGGAGTAATGTGAGTACTACGACCCAGTGAGTAATAAGCACAAATAATGACTGAGAATAAGAAATCACGGAGAAACACAGAGTAATCTATAATGCGGCATTTTAAACAAGTAATATGAAAGCAATAAACCAATAGAAATTAAATATGGAAATGCTACAACAAATAAGCAGTTAAGTGACAGACATATAAAGAAAATCAACACATAGAACGGTACACTATAGTACCTGCTGCGGCGTGCAGCCCGATCCATATATTTATCGTCGACGTCGCTCACTAGGCGTGTGCAGACTCCGGGAGGGGCCCCTTATGGCCCAAGCGCAATATCAAGTCATCTCGTGGCATCAAATCTAGGCCCTCGGCCTCATATCAATCAAGTCACCTTGTGGCGTATATATGTATCTCAGGCCCTCGGCCTCTTGGTCGTACTCAGTCCAGAAATCATATAAGCCCCTCAAGCATTAGTAAAACAGTAGTTCTCAGCCCAAAACATCATTTAATATATCATTTTAGTTTCAACACCGAGTAAAAAATGGCTGAGTTGTAAAATAGAGGAAAATGGTACGACTGAGTTCAAGTAGTAAGTCAAAACAGTGAGGAAATAGTGATAAAACTCCCCAGAGGGTTCAAATAATTGGCACAAAGCCCAAATATGGCAGTCAGTTCAAACATTGATGAGAACAAATAAGTTTCAAGCAAAATACACGGTAAAAGCATCACTCGGGACGGACCAAGTCACAATTCCCAGTAGTAAACGACCCCACTCTCATCATCAAGCATGTGTCTCACCTCAATATAGCACTACGATGTGCAAATCCAGAGTTTCAAACTCTCAGGACATTATTTACATTCATTACTCACCTCGAACCGGCTAATTCTCTAGCTCGCGACGCCTTTGCCCCTCGAATTGGCCTCCACGCGCATCAAATCTATCCAAATCAGAACGAATACGTCACAATATGCTAAGGGAACAAAGCCCAAGCGAAAACATTCAAAAAGTATCAAAAAATCCGAAATTAGCAAAACCCGAGCTCCGGGCTCACGTCTCGGAATCGGGAAAAATTTACATTTTCAGAATCCTCATACCTTCATGAGTCTAACCATACCAAAATTATCCAATTCCGATATTATTTGGTCCTTCGAATCATCATTTTATATTTTTTAAAGGTTTCACAATTTTCTTCCCAAATTCCATCCCAAATCATGAATTAAATGATGAATTCAATGATAGATTCATGTACTCTAGCCAAATCTGAGTTAGAATCACTTACCCCGCTGAATTTCTTGAAAAACCTTCAAAAAATCGCCAAAATCCGAGCTCTCTAGGTCAAAATATTAAATAAAACCCAAAACCTCGTATTTATAGAGTACCCCTCAGATTTCAGCCTCTGCGGTCCGCACAGAACCACCCCGGTCCGCACAAAAGCACCGCGGTCCGCACAAAAGCACCGCGGTCCGCACATAACCACCGCTGCCCGCACAAACCACCGCGGCCACACTTTATTTTGTTCGGTCCACACAGCACATACCGCGACTGCACTCTTTTTTGTGCGGACCGCGCGGGTGAGTTCCGAGGCCTGCAACCCTTATGGACCTACTACAGCTATGATTTTCGGTCTAAAACATCCCGGAACCTACCTGAAACTCCCGGAATTTCAAACCAATTATACCAACATATCTCATGACATCGCTCAAACTTGTTCAAAACTTCAGAACGCTCACAACAGTATCAATCACCAATTTAACATAGGATTCAAGCCTAAGAACTCCAAGAACTCTTAAATTATGCTTTCGATCAAAAAGTCTATCAAATCTCGTCCGAATGACCTAAAATTTTGTACAAACATCCCAAATGACACAACGAAGCTACTATCACTCTCGGAATTCCATTCTGACCCCTATATCAAAATCTCGCCTATCAACCAGAACCGCCAAAATATCAACTTTGCCAATTTAAGCCTAAATCTTCTATACAACTTCAAAACCCATTCTGATCATGCTCCTAAGTCATAAATAACCTCCCGAGGCTAACCGAATCATCGGAACTCACTTATGAGCCTTCTAATACATAAGTCAACATCCGGTTGACTTTTCCAACTTAAGCCTTCTTAAAAGAGACTAAGTCTCTCATTTCTTACCAAATCCTCTTCGAACTCGAACTAATCAACATGATCACATAAAGCACATATAACAAAGTGTAAAGAAGCTAAAATAGGGGAAAACATAGCGGTAACTCATGAGACGACTGGCCGGGTCGTCACACTTATCAAACTCGCTTCCTGTGTGTAACTGTTGTTTTTGACACTTTCCTTGCTAACGTATATGTTATGGCACTGATATCTTGTCCTCCACTTATAACATTAACCGTCCTTTTTGGTGAAGGAGGTTTTGGGGGCTCTGCCTATTCTTCATATATGCCTGATTTCCCTTTTCACTAAATAATTCAGTTAAATATCCTTGTTTCAATAAATGTTATACTTCACCTTGCTTCAATCTACAATCTGCCATTTTGTGATCGTGATCGTTGTGAAAATCGCACCAAAAATAAGGATTTCGCCTGTTTGGGTTTGATATCATTTCCTTTGGCTACCGTACCTTGTCTCCCATGCTCCTTAAAATAGCCACTAACTCGGATGTGCTAACATTAAAACTGTAACCGCCGATCTTTGCCTTTGAGCTTCTGTCATCATCTCACGTCTCTCGTGTATTTCGTTCTTTTTTGAACCTTGATGATGAAATTGATTCTCTGTCTCTTGATCTATGATCGTACCTTGGATTTTCCTGTTTTGAACTTGAGTCTCTTCCTGCTGGTCCCATGTAAGGCTCGTATCTGTTTTTGCTGGACCTTTTTTCGGTTTCAGCTCGTCTGGAGCTCACCCTTTCATCTTTTCGAGACTGAATGATGGTACTTCTTCTATCCGCAATTTTGTGATATATCTATTATAAACATCATTCCAAGAAGTTGTTGGAAATTCTCGTAAACTTTCCTTAAGTCTCCTCATGACTTCTGAGCTTTTTTCATTTAAATTACTAGCAAAGGCCATAGCCTCCAAGTTATCAGGTACACATGGCAACATCATCCTCTCATGCTGCAACCTGTCTACGAATTCCCTTAGCAGCTCTGTATCTCCTTGTTTTATTTTGAAAATATCCTCCATTCTTTTTTCAACTTTTTGAGCTCCCAAGTGTGCTTTGATAAATGAATCTGCAAGCTCAGCAAAAGAATCTATAAAATTTTCGGATAAAAGAGAATACCATGTTAATTCTCCCTTCGTGAGCGTTTCTCCGAACATTTTGACTAGTACTGATTCAATTTCTTGCTTGGTCAAATTGTTGCCTTTAACGCCAGTTGTAAATGTGGTTACGTGATCCCGTGGATCAGTTGTTCCATCATATTTTGAAATATTGGGCATCTTAAATTTCTTTGGAATTGGTAAAGGAGCGACACTTGGCTTCCAAAGTTGTTGAGAGTATTTATCTATATCTATTCCCTTGATTACAGGTGGCACTCCTAGTATTTGTTCTATGCGATCACTCTGCTCCTTGAGCTGTTTCTGCAAGGTTAGTACTAAATTCTTTAAATCAGAATTGACTGGGTTACCTAAGCCTCCATCACGAGATTCACTAGGAGTTCCTCCACTGCCTGAGTTATCGAGTCCTGAGCGAGGATTTTCCACGGTGTTGTTGTTTGGAGTTGGTGTTGGCGGTTAGCAAAAGCTTGAAGAGTGTTACTAACCTGTTGGGCGATTAATTTCTTCAAAGCTTCATCAATAGCTTGGTTATTCTTGAACTGATCATTCATATTTGATTCAGATCCGTCAGGAGTCCCCTCTCGGGATTGTCGAGGAGAGTTTCATGGCGATAGAACTGGAGTTCCATCACCTTGTTGATTCTCCTGTAGTTGTTGATTTTTTTGGTGTTGTAAATCTTGTTGGTTGTTGTCGTTGACAGTTGACATGATTGTTTTGACAAGAAAGTTGATTTGGAAAGTAAACGATTATCAGATTCCCGGTAACGGAACCAATTTGTTTAACCAAAAAATAAAAATTTCGGTCAAAGCTTAATTTTAGAAGAACTCGACTTACTGATAATCAAATAAGGAACAAATAAGAAGAATTGACTTAAACAATAGCTGAGTAAGTAAAAGAAAGCAAAGTAAATCAGTGTATTCCAATAATATTTTGTGTCCCTACAAAATATTTATTTCTCTCCTTTTATAGCTATTTCTAAGTAATATGTTTATTTTCTCTCTCAACAGAGTCATTATGAGCAATTAATGGCTTTAATGTAACGTTATAATTGGCAATCGTAACTATTTCGTAAAAATTCTATAACGTTTTCCATCATTGATGCTCATTAATTACAGATAATACATATCTGTACTTTTTGCTATCTAGGTTCATTCCTCCGATGTCTCTTCAAATTACAAGAGGCACTACAAGAAATTTGATTTTTAACGACCATTTCTTAACGAAGGGACATAAAACCGGTCGTTATAAGTATATTTATATCAACAAAAAATTTTTCGGTCGTTAAAACTAATTTTTTGCTCAATATTAACGAGGGGATGATATTCGGCCATTATAATATAACAGAACTGGTCGTTAAATAATTATTAAGTAATGAAAAAGTGAAAAAAGTGGCACTAACTTTTCCCACTTTTTTCCCAGCCTAGATTCTGCCAAATCTCCCACCCCATGCCCCCCCCCCCCAGAAAAGGAAAAAGCCCCAAACTTCGAATTAAACAGTTCAATCGTATAAACCTAATAAGTCCCAAACTTCTCTAACAATTAGTAAACCTTGGTTGAACGGAATTAATAAAGCGAATTAGCGAACGAATTGAAGTTGCTCGTCACCTCCATTGATAACAACTACTAATCTTTGAGATTCTTCTCATCATGGTAAGGTTCAAAATTTTACCCTTTTCTATTTGAATTGAGTAATAATTTTTCTAGAAAAGGCATCTATTGAGCAATATATGTTTTGAATGAGCAACTGCTATCTATCCTATCACGATTAAATCATCTTCTCTAATAGTTTATTCTCAATATCAATTTCGTACTATCAGTTTCACTGAGTGCCAAGTATAACTGTCGAATCGGTCCTCCTAAAATCGAAGTTGATAATTTTTAGTTGTTGTATAACTATAGGGTTGTCATTAGGTTTAGTATATTGTGCAGCAGATTGTGCTGGAACTTTCCTACTTGTACTCTATCTTGTGCTTGATCATCTGTAATATGTTGTGACTGCCCAGCTATTTCCTTTGCCTTAACACCTGCATCAGTTGCACTATCCAAATCTTTCACACCTTCAACACCTTGCCCCTGAATATGCACAATACTAGGTTTCAAACCTGTTGTTGTTTTAACTTCAAGTGCAGCAGTAGGTTTAACAACTGATGGTTTTTCAACCATTTCAAGTGCAGCAGCATTAGCTTGATCACTTTTGGAAGCTTAATTGGTAATCTGATTGAGTATATATTTATTAACAGAGCTAGTACTTGATCTATCTGTTTTAGCCTATGTGCACTTATTTGTTATGTTGATGTGTGTACTTGTTTAACCATCAGTATACTGAGGATAGTGAACTATTGGATTATATGTCTCACTCTGAAAATGAATCCAAGAGGAGCAGTGCGGATGATGTAACTTAACAAAAATTGAAATAATTCAGTTTAACTAATTGCTTAAACATTGTTTAACCTAATTAAATTTGGAAATGTGTATAGTCAAAGTGGTTCTAAGCTCACAAGAACATTCCTTGAAACTCATGACAAATCTTCAGAGGTGAAATTTCTATTATAATTCCATATTGTACCATACATTTATATCCCATTAAAGTAAATAATATATGTTTGTGTCTTTGTTTACTTATGTCATAATGATAGTCAATAATATATTTGTGTACTATTATTTTGTGGAAGTTCAAATTTTCTATGTATTCTATACCTGTGTGCATTTATGCATGTTATTATTTGCTGATATCTAGTGCTTATGAGACATATTCATTGTCACTTATTTGTACTATTTGACTATTTGTGAATCATCATTCCCTTAGCAGACGCATTCATGTTGTTGGAGGTGTCTAAAGATGACATAATCTACCACGGTTTCTTGTGTCTTTGAGATGTTTTTGAATGACCTAATGATATCATAACATATGTTATCTAGAGAAGTGGTGTAAATACATTAGGATGTAGTGACATTTACTGAAAATAACTTGAGTTCATTGTAGTATCTATGATATGTTACCAACAAACTTACAATCTTTATTATCGGAACCAGTAGCATCCCAGAAAAGTTCTCCTGAAAATACTGTTGGAGCTAAACTTCTAATCTCAATTTGGATGACATTGAGCTACAAACTGCTGGTTTGGTATTTGTTATTCAAGTTTGTCTTGACGATCTTTCTCTGAGTGATTATTAATCATTTGGCATAGACATACTCTAGAAATATTTGGTTTTTTTATCAGAGATTACCCTTTAACTAGGTAAAAAGTTTGTTACCTTGGAATTTCACCCTATATTAGAATCTTTAATTTATTATGAAATATATCAAGTTTCTTTCTTCTAGTGGTGAGTTTTGCTGCAGACTTTATCTTGATATCTAGTTGATCAAATTAAGGGAACATCATTCTTTTCGTGATTAGTTCTCCATTCCTCTCCTCATTCTCTTAGTCCGAGCATAATTGTCTTGTCATCCTAATTCACATAAGATGCTCGCTAGTTATATTACATCAGTATTTAGTAGCAATCTAAAGAGAAGTTTGATCTGTTCTTATCCCCTAAATTGTTTGCTAATGGCTTTTTCTGCGTACGCATTTGCAGCTACTCTTAGATCCTTCAAACGTTTCATGCTTGTTGCAGTTAATTTGTTTGTTTTAAGCATGTTTGAAAGGAGATCTTGGCCAGCTTCCTTACCTTACAGTTCCGCATCAACATGATTAATTTGGATGTATGTTTTCAGGCAAAATCAGTTATTTACAGATTGACGGAGGAGAAAACTGCTTTTCTACATTACAGCAACAGACTTTGCCAAGAATTGGTATGAATAGCATTACTTTCTTTTTCTCATTCTTGTGCCTTCTAAAACCCCCGTACTTGTAGAAAGACCACGGAATTTGCTATATCTATGAGCAGTTTCATATGCAAGTCTTTCTGCCTGCCATTATTTATATCCTCCTTTCACCTGAATAGTCATTCATTCTAATGGTTTAAGTGAGAGCCAGCTGAACTTTCATACACAAACAACTATGCCTCGATCTCAAGCAAGTTGGGGCATTTTGTATCGTGAAAATTCATCATAAATTGAATAATTTTATGCTGGTCGTCAACCTATTGCAACCATCCTCTTTTATTCGTGTTGTTTGCTAAACTTGCATAAACAAACTATTACTCTACTTTGTATAATTTTGATTAGAGTGGTTGTATCTTTTAGTTACAATGACTAACTTCTGAAACAATGATGTTTAGCTCTTCTAGTGCTTCTGCTTGTTGTTCCTTTTTTAGGAACACAGACATGCTTTAGAAAATAAGTAGATTTATTTGTTAGAATTCAAATGTTTAGAAATCTTGAGCTAAGGATCTATCGGAAACAGCCTTTCTACCTTCACAAGGTTAGGGTAAGGTCTGCGTACACATTACCATCCCCAGACCTCACTTGTTGGATTACACTGAGCTTGTTGTTGTTGTTGTTGTATAGGCTTTCTTAATTTTTTTCACCTAATCTGTTGTACAATACTACTATTTATTGCAACTCCAAAGATCTATATTTAAGGCAAGAATATTGTGTAAGAAAGAGGGATGTCTCTAGGAAGTTTGTGTGATTTTGTAAAGCTGATCCCACATCCTTGTAGATCGTCGCCAAGGCTGTAGCAGTAGGGATGTCTCTAGGAAGTTTGGATTTGACAGGAATTTTCTGTTGATCATCACTCATCTGCACAGTATTCCAATAGTTCATTAGGTTTAGTAGATTGTGCAGCAGATTGTGCCACAATAACGTTTAAGTTTTGGTCGATTCCTGAAAGCAATCTGCTAGCTTATAAGTAATATATATACTATTTTATTGATGTTGCATCTTTTTTTAAAGAAACCGGAACTGGGTATTAAACTCTACAAGTTCTCTTTCCAATTACAAGTGATAATAACTAGATAAGTAGCAAATTATGGTAGTTGTTTGTGTTGTTGATTTCCTTATATCAGTTTATTGAAACAGTGAATCATTTTGTTAAATATTCTTACAACCAAGGTCTTTCAATTGCGTTTTATAAATCCTATTGCATTTTAATTATGCCATTTCTCGACACAATTTGTCTCTTGGATTCTACTTCGGTGTATTATTGATGCAAATGCTATTGGCAATGACCTCTTAAAATGATTTTCTGGAATTCATTTATTCGAACTCTCATTTTTCCCCTTTTTGGTTTTTTAAGTTGTGAAATGTGAAAGAAGACGCCGAAGATTCATGTGCAACCAGTAAAGTTGTTAAGACAATATGAAGTAGAGCTGCTTAAAACTCTATTCGTAGCATCACAACTAAACAAAAGTGTATATGTTAATTATACCAATCTGAAAACTACTTGTATGAGGAGAATGGCAATGAAACAAATGTGAAAATCTTCATGTTTTCTTGAGAAGAATATATATGGCAGATGGTTTCTTGGTTTAGAATTATATGACTGAAATGAGGAGGGGTTGGCCTTTTTATAGGCATTCAAGTACAGTTTGGCAAGACATTTATTGAGCCTTTTGAAAATTGATCACATAAAGATATTATAATTACAAAATCACAGGCAATTGGAGTTGAGTGCTTTTTCTTGGAAAACTTTTTTGATGATCTAATTTTCAACTCTTGTTTGGAAGTTTTCTCTGACTTTAGGTATAGCTTTTAGCTTTAGTGTGAGCTACACAGCTGTGGATTCCTTTGCTGGATTGAAAATAAATTGTCCCCTTAACAAAAAGGAAAGCTAGATCATAGGGAAGCAGGCTAGCTGGGAAAGAGAAATTGTACAGTTTGCTAGTTAGCATATTGATGTATCTTCTTTAATTCTTTTTGTTATCACTGCTTCGTGGATTTATACTTAGATGCTTAATTGACTTGAGCACATATTACTATGTTGTAATTTTACACAAATTTTGTACAATCTACTTAAATATCTTCACTCCACAGGATGCTTGGAGGACAACACTTCTTCGAAGAGTGAAGGAAACATTGAAGGCTAAGGGGCTCGAGGAAGATGATCTATCTTAATTTGTTCCCCTTTGACCTATTGTAAACTACTAGTACATCCTTTATGTGATTTTATTTGTACTGCTTTCAAATATGATACTTTAGTTCTTTGTATTAACAAGATATCAAGTATTTGGTTTATTTTCCAGTGTTGTTGAGCGTGTATGAAAGCATATAAATAATTATTACTATTCACGTAATTTAAATTTTTATTATATTTATTACATTTTCATATTAGCAAAGAAAAATGTGGTCATTAAAACTCTTTAACGACATGTTTCTCAAATAGATAAATGACTATTAACGAAGAGAATTTTTGTTGTTAAAAGTAATTATAGAATTAACGAAGGGAATATCGGTCGCTAAAAATACTTGAATTGACTTAATACATTGTTGTCGTTAAAGACTTTTAATGACCAGATAACAAATTAGTGAAGGGAAAATCCTGTCGCTAATATGCATATTTAACGACCAACAGTTATGACGTCACTAAAGATCCTTTAACGACCAGATTGTAAACCGGTCGTTAACTTTTAACGTCGGGACCTTTAACGACCGGTGATGACCGGATTTTTTCCGGTCGTTAATAACTTATAACGACCGGAATTGGACTTTTAACGACCAGATTTCCCCTCGCTAAAGCCCCATTTTCTTGTAGTGAGGTCCGAGTAACCGTTCTTTCCTGTTTTCTTGAATCTTTGCTCGTACCTATTAAGGCGCGTGTCTCTTCGAATATTCCATGCCAACTGTCACTCTTTCATTGATTCACGTGTCTTGACATGTCAGCACATAATTAATTCCATGCGTTAACTTGATTTTTCCTAATACAACAACCAGGTCAACCAACTCAATGTAAGGTCACTATATAATTAAGTTAAATCCATTTATCATATCTCATTTTCGTTATAGTAATAGAGTAATAGTATGTTTAGTTATAATTAAGGTAACCGAATTTCATCAAGCATTTACTAAGATTTAAATGTCTGACGCGATCGAGCAGACTTTTGAGGCAAAGAAGTCCTACAAATCTAGTTTCATTAGAATTTGTGCTGCTTTCAATTAAACGAAAAGAAACAATCATAATTAGTAGACCCAAAAATTAATTTATACTATCATACAATGAACAGTAAGAAATTAAAATGTAGGGCTGAGAACATGATGCTCTCATAAAGTGGAAACAAATGATCGTAAAATGCTAAGTACTACGTAGCTAGTACGTGGTCAGATATTCTTCACAAAAGGTTGGCACATATAGGGCTCCCTCTTTAAAGCTGGAAGACAACTCCTGAATCTTGATGACTCCTAAAATTAATGGGAAATGTCACGATCCAAAATTCTTCCGAATGAGTCGTAATGGCACATAATATTTAAAATTAGGTAAGCCTAATGCATGTCGAAATGATAACAGGTCTTACTAAACAACTATTAATCATGAACCAGAAATTATAAATAAACCAATAGTCTCGACATAATACAATATCCCAAAATCGGTAGTATAAATCATAAACTAGGAGTAATTATACATAAAAAATACATTATTGTTCCGAAATAGAAGGAAACAATGAAAATAAGTACATTAGAGGGTGACGAGGCCAGGTCAAGACACCCACTGAACATGTAAACCTGTGCGGGATATGACACAAAGCTAACAAGGAAGGAATATCAAAGTAATGCCAACAGACAAAAATCAGATTACATACGGTAGTAACGATAAGGGAAACATAAATGACAACGAGAAATAACCAAGTAATTAAGAAACAACATAGTTGGGGTATGGATTAAGTATAAATGTGCTCAAGTAGGAAAGCGATTTCAACTCAACCAATCAAGTCGTTTCTAGCACACAATTTCAACCATCTCACTTCTTGTAATCTCATATCGTAAATCACAACTTCCAAACCTTTAACGCACATGGCACCTTGTGCCCACATCTTTTTATTTCACTTAGCACGGCAAAATTCACGTGCTACTCGGTACATAATATCCGTGTCAAATGCTAATTAGGATGTTCAAGGGATTTTATTTATATATCATAAAGTAAAACTACAGTTTCTACACCAAGTAGGAAATCAATGAGAAAGATGAGTTTGTTTTAGAAATCATTTGGATGAAGAGAAATAATATTTCAAATAAAATACAACATCAAATAAACTATTGAATTTAACATAGAATTTATTAAATTAAAATATAATAACAATTCTTTTTTAAGTAGAATAAAAACCTCAAACATGTTAAGGAGATTAAGCTTAGAAATCAATTGAAATAAAATATGATAACTATTAGAAATGGTAAATACCGAAATGTACGACGAGTATTAACTTAAAGTCACACAATGTAGTATGAAATTAATTCTTTTATTTAGAATTATTATATTACTAACAACTCAACAGGACAGGAGGTAATGACTCAACGTAGTAAATTCACTTTGAAAATCAATTCACCAGAATAATAGTATTAGGAAAAGAGCTCAGGAAATGATGGCAAGGCACTAAGTAAAAGACAATAACTTAATCCTCAGAAAACAGTGAAAATTGAAAATACAAATTCTCAGAGTCTCGTACGAAAGAACTAAAGCCAGTATAATAAAACAGGGAATATAAACACAAATTATGTTGCGACGTGCAACCCGATCCCACCATATAATATCAATATCATAATTCACCCTTATTCCACCATAACAGTCCACCCTTATTTCACCTGTTGTGGTGTGTAACCCGATCCCACTTGTACAATAATAATATCACAATATAAATATCCTCCCTTATTCCATCACCTTCCTTATTCCACCAGTTGCGGCGGGCAACCCAATCCCCCATACAATAATGTAAATGAACAGCAACAATTCAATAACTCCATTTACAAGAATTTTTACAATCAAGGGTATCACATGGCAACAAACGAACCACGTAAAAACCGAAGGAATACAACAACCTTTACAAAAATGACCAGACAGGTAAAGTACGTAATATCTAAGTATGCAATCACAACAATTAGGACATGCAGCAGATAAGCACAAGGTCATATAAGAAACTCAACAATTAAGAGGTAACAAGACAATAAGGAAGGCAATAACTTCAATTAAGGCATATAAGGGCCAAATAACGAGTAAGGAGTATAGTCGATTCTAACAACGTCAAATAGAGCATGTAAGAGTAGACTAACAACAAGATATCACATGTTATGACAATTCAATTAAAGGTATGAAAAGACACTAGACAATCTAAACAGGTCAAATATCACATAAAGACCGTGTACCCACTCGTCACCTTATGTACACGACTTTCACATAACAAGATAGAACAATCTACTCAATTCCTAAGAGGTAGTTTTACCCACACAATGTTAGGCAAGACACTTACTTCAATTCGGCCAACTCAATACTCAATTTAGTTTTTCCTTTACCAATTCACCACCGCTCGGCTCAATCTAGCCAAAGACGACTTTAATACATCAAACAATGCAAGAGAAAATAATTTCAATTAATAAAGCTATGATCCTTATACAATTTGCAAAAAGTTAACAAAAGTCAACCCTCGGGCCGTACCTCGAAATCCAATAAAATTTACAAAACCCGAACACCTATTACGATACGAGTTCAACCATACCAAAATTATCAATTTCAGATACCATTCGTACCTCAAATCATCATATTACATTTTAAAATTTTACTTCAAAATCTCCATTTTTCCTCAACTCAAAACACTAATTTAATGATAAAAATAAAGATAGTATCATGGAATATAATAAATTCTAGGTGAAGAACACTTATTCAATTGATTTTCTTGAAAAACCCACGAAGAATCGCTCAAAACCGAGCTCTAAAACTCCAAAATGTTGAAAATAGGTAACCCTCGGAATAGAGTACTTTTATATTCTGCCCGGTGATTCTTCTTACGCGATTGCGGATCAATCCTCGCGATCGCGAAGAACAAATTATTTTCGAGCGAGAATAAAGCTTTGCGTTCGCGGCACAAACCTCACGAACGTGATGAACAATTACCAAAGGCTTCGCGAACGTGTGCAGATAATCGTGAATGTGATGAGTAAAAGTCCACCAGTTCCCAGCTCCACTATGCGAACGCGAACATACAGGTGCGAATGTGGACTGTGAACAGCTAAAGCTTCGCGAACGCGTGCCCAAGATTACGTCTGCGAAGAACAACATTCCTGAGCTCCATAGAAACCTTTCGTGATCGCATCATCATCTTTGTGATCCTGAAAAACAATAGGCACACCAGCAAACCAACAGTCCAAAACATAGAGAAATAACCATAGCCCATCGAAAACACACCTGGGGCCCCCGAAACCCCGTCAAAATATGCCAACAAGTTCGAAAACATAATGCGGACCTATTCGAGGCCTCAAATCATATCAAACAATGTCAAAGCTATGAATCATACCATGAATCGAACTCATGAACTTTCAAATCTTTCAACTTCTAAAACTCGCGCCGAAACCTATCTATTCCATCCAGAATGACGTCAGATTTTGTAGACAAGCCCCAAATGACATAACAGAGTTGTTCCAACTCTCAGAATCGCATTCTGACCCCGATATCACTAAAGTCAACTCTTGGTCAAACCTCTCAACCTTCCAAAACTTCAACTTTCCAATTTTTTGCCAAAAATGCTTCAAATTACCCTACGGACCTACAAATCCAAATTCGGACGCAAGCCTAAATCTAAAATCACCATCCAAGCCTATCGAAATCATCAAAACTCCAATACGTGGTCAAATACTCAAAAGTCAAACCTTGGTTGATTCTTTCAACTTCGAGTTCTCAAATGAGAGTAACTCATTAAAAATCCTTTCCGAACCTTTAGAAACTCGAACCAATGATGCACGCAAGTCATAATACACTATGTGAAGCTACTCGTGACCTCAAACTGCCAAACCTGACGAAATTGCTCAGAACAACCAGTCGGGTCGTTACGTGCTCCCCCACTTAAACATACGTTCATCCTCGAACGTACCCGGAGTCATTCCAAAACCATCAAACCACTGCATGAGCTCACCATACATACACCCGAGGGTGATTCCCCATCACCCAAACTAATGTAGGACTGACAACATAATTTAACTGAAGATCTCACTTCATCCTTAGTCCATAACCTTAAGACAGAACCTAAATCTCAACATCTGAAATTCATCATAGGACCCGAATCTCTCATCATCACACTGTATAAACCTGATCAAGCTGAATCGAGCCACACTCTAACCTGGAGTACATTCACATGATGTTTGACACTACTCAAATTCCCATAGCAATATCTTCTAACCATCATAGCTGCCCAAATAACATTCTGGATGCCGGCAGTACACTTCACATTGAATAGAACCTTGTTCCGGACCTCCACAATGTTGTCCAAGATGCAAAAAACATGCAGAAACTCATAACCGCCTATGAACTCAACAAGCCAAGCTGTTTTCTCGTCCGTTAAGGGCTATTGCCCAAATTTTAGCAGAAATAGCATCATACTTCCAAACACTTCTCACCCCCAATACGATAGTGCGAATCTCAGGTCTAAGAACCTCATCTCAGCTAATACAAGCAGCCCAACTAACTACTCATCATGGAACCACACGGATTCTCACATAACATGGTTTGTACACTAAACAGGCAATAACCTAGGCATGCAGTAAAAATATAAGGAAAGCAAGGTACAAGGATTATCTAACAAGTGCAACGGATATAATGACAAAGTACCGTTTCATCAACTTATCCCAAAGAGGGAAAACAAGATACCATATAAACACAAGGAAAAGGTATCCCACATAACATCTTTTGTGGCGTGCAGCCTGGTCCCAGATACTCATCGAGCCAAAGTACTCGAGTTTACTGATCACATGAATGCTGATATCAAGTACAATAGAGTGCACAAGTATAACTGTGGGAAATGAATAAAAATAATACAAAATAGAGGAAAGAAAGCACAACTAAAGTGTAATGAGCAACTAAACATCACGAGGGTCATCTTGCCTACATCGTCATAAGGCCTGAACGAAATTACAACATGCATAGAAAATAATCATACAACCTCACACCCATCACAGCATAAGAGACACACATAACATAGACCAGGGGTACAAATAATATCCATTATGCCCAGTAACATAACCGTGATAACAATCTCATAAGGGTGCCCCAACTCGATTTGATATAAAATACACATTCCCATTAAGCTTTTCAATAGCCCCCAACCCAAATCCTAATCATTCCCAGACAGGTAAATATCCTTCCCAAATTCCATAGCAATATATCGATAATGTATTCCATCAGTTATCCCATTCTCAACATTTCTGCATAATCTACAAACAAGGAATAGTCCACATATGTGGACATCCAACCCCAAAACCTCATGAGTACCAAAATTTCCATACCCGATCTCAACTACGCTAATCAAATGGCTGACACATCACTCATACCTCATCATCTTATGGAAACACCCATATATATTTTTCAAGCCACATAACAAAATATGAACCTCAGAATCCTCAAAACCCTACAATGACCATGCCACTAGCCAAGCATCTGCAATCCAAAACATATGGTGCCTTCCTGAAATACACGATCTTCACATATGATATCCAATAATGCCAACATTCGTTTAACTTCTGATATCCATCTCATAGAAAACCATAATGTACAACATATCCCTTATACCCGTAGTAGGCAACTAACTCAAGTCGTGGACAACACCATCAAGAACTCTCCGAGACCTGCCTGAATACAACTAAACCATCAGAACCGCATCTCCCCAACTCAACTAATTCACATAAAATGCCTAACCCAAGAGTACTACCACAAATGCCGGTAGGAATTCCCATTCAAAAAGGACCAATTACTTCCATTTCTACGTTGACCCAACACCATAGAGCTGACCCATTTCTTCGATACTCCTCGCCTTTCCTATGGGATAACACTTCTTCCTATCGATACACAACGACCCCAACCAAAGCTCAATGTAGAAAATCCTAGCATAAACTATGTAGCCTAGAAGCTCATAAACCACCGTATTTCCTCTGAAGCACCCTATAACTCCCCGACAGAGATTCCTACGCTGAATAGACCTTCTGTGAATTTGAAGTTGTTTCTCTAACCTTATTGATACTAAAGTTTAGATTCATACTGACGTAGAAGTACCGCAAGCCCCAACATCGTCCCATGCAAGATCTCAGATCTTAATCATATACAAATTTCGGAAGCCTTTCAATACCATATACACACACACACACACACACACACACACACGCACATACACACATACACACCTTCATGGTTCAAAGTGGAATCCCCCACTTGGCACGAAGCCATATGACACAACATCCAATGATCCATAAACTCATGACAGTCAAACTCGCTTCCTCCAGTGGCTTGAATGATAATATGTACCTTTCACTGAGTAGGAATCCCTTACGAACCACATAGCATCTAATACCACAAGTTATCCTCAATCAACATCCACACTCGTGACCCCACCACGATCGCGCTGACTAGTAAACCAATTAAACCTTCCCAAGCTCATACTTATCAACCAGATGTCGGAACTCACTGCACCTCCATGTGAACAACTGAATAATCTCCCAATACCTCTGCATCCTCAGTCTAGACGACACGTTAAGACAATGTTTGACCATCCCTAGATCTCGTGCAGTTCATCCACAGCATCACGAACTGCTGGCGCATAGCTGGTACTGAGTACGCAATATGATACACAAGTGGATGCAAAGGAACATTAGACATGTACTTCGAGCTGAATCAATATCTCACGATAAGGAATGAAAGAAATAGAATTTCCTAAGAGTTTCTGTAGCCTCTCGAAGATAAGTACAGACGTCTACATACCGATCTGCAAGACTACTAAATCTGCTTATGACTCGTAGCACCTATGAACCTAGAGCTCTGATACCAACTTGTCACAACCCAAAATCCCTCCGAATGAGTCGTGATGGCACCTAGTCTCTAAAACTAGGTAAACCTAACGCATGCCGAAATAACAACATGGCTTACTAAATAACTATTAATCATGAACCAAAAATTATAAATAAACTAATAGTCTCGACATGATACAATATCCCAAAACCGATAGTACAAGTCATAAGCCCTTCTAAGAGTAATTATACACAAAGAATACAACACTGTTCCAGAATAAAAAGAAAAAATGGAAATAAGTACATTAGAGTGTGACATCGGAGCCTGTGAAATGCCCGACAGATGTACCTTGAAGTCTCCAGCCACAACAAGTATAAGTCTCAAAACTGGCTCGATCCAAAGCACCTGGTTCTGCACAAAAAGATGTGCAAAAGTGTAACATAAGTACACCATGGTGGTGCACAATACGTATCAAGCCTAACCTCGGTAGAATAGTGATAAGTCCAAGTCAAGACACCCACTAAACATGTAAACCTGTGCAGGATGTGACACAAAGCTAATAAGGAAGGAATATCAAAGTAATGCCAATACCAGATAGAAATCAGATTACAAACGATAGTAACGATAAAGGAAACACAAATGGCAACGAAAAATAACCAAGTAATTAAGCAACAACAACTGGGGTACGGATGAAGTATAAATGTTCTCAAGTAGGGAAAGAGATGTCAACTCAACCAATCAAGTCATTTCTAGCACACAATTTCAACCATCCCACTTCTCGTAATCTCATATCGTAAGTCACAACTTCCAAACCTTTAACCCACATAACACCTTGTGCCCATGTCTTTCCATTTCACTTCGTACGTCACAATTCATGTGCTACTCAGTACATTATATCCGTGTCAAATGCTAATTAGGATGTTCAAGAGATTTTATTTATATATCATAAAGTAAAACTACAGTTTCTATACCAAGTAGGAAATCAATGAGAAAGATGACTTTATTTTAGAAATCATTTGGGTGAAGAGAAATAATGTTTCAAATAAAATACAACATCGAATAAACTATTGAATTTAATATAGAATTTATTAAATTAAAACATAATAACAATTCCTTTTTAAGTAGAATAAAAACCTCAGACGGGTTAGGGAGATTAAGTTGAGAAATCAATTGAAGTAAAATATGACAACTACTAGAAATGGTAAATACCGAAATGTATGGCGAGTTTTAACTTAAAAGTCACATAACGTAGTATGATATTAGTTCTTTTATTTAAAATCACTATATTACTAACAACTCAGCAGGACAGGAGGTAATGACTCAACGTAGTAAATTCACCTTGAAAATTAATTCACCAGAATAATAGTATTAGGAAAAGAGCTTAGAAAATGAAGGCAAGGCACTAAGTCAAAGACAATAACTCAATCCTCGAAAAATAATAAAAATCAGAAATACAAATTCTCAGAGTCTCGTATGAAGGAACTAAAGCCAGTACAATAAAACAGGGAATATAAACACAAATTATGTTGTGGTGCGCAACCCGATCCCACCATATAATATCAATATCATAATTCACCCTTATTCCATCATAACAGTCCCCCCTTATTTCACTTGTTGCGGCGTGCAACCTGATCCCACCATACAATAACAATATCACAATATAAATATCCTCCCTTGAGAAGGCGTATGACAAAGTCTCTAGGGACGTTCTTTGGAGATTCCTGGAGGTGAAAGGTGTACCGGTAGCTTATATTAGGGCGATAAAAGATACGTATGATGAATCTAAGACTCGGGTTAGGATAGTGGGAGGTGACTCAGAGCCTTTTTCGGCAGTTATGGGGTTACACCAAGGATCTGCGTTCAGCCCATTCTTATTTGCATTGGCGATGGACGCACTGACACCATATTCAAGGGGAGGTGCCTTGGTGTATGCTATTCGCTGATGATATAGTTTTGATTGATGAGACGCAAGGCGACGTTAACGAGAGACTGGAGGAATGGAGGAAGGCCCTGGAGTCTAAAGGTTTCAAGTTCAATAGGACCAAGACGAAATATTTGGAGTGTAATTTCAGCGACGTGTCTAGGGAAGTGGATATGGAAGTGAGTCTTGACTCACAAGTCATCCCTAAGAGAGAGAGTTTCAAGTACCTAGGGTATATTATCCAGGGATAAGGAGATTGACGAGGATGTCACGTACCGTGGGTGGGATGGATAAAATGGAGGTTAACGTCTGGAGTCTTGTCTGACAAGAATGTACCACCGAAACGTAAAGGTAAGTTCTACAGAGTGGTGGTTAGACCCGCCATGTTGTATAGGGCTGAGTGTTGGCCAGTCAAGATTTCACATATCCAGAAGATGAAAGTAACAGAAATGAGGATGATGAGATGGATGTGCGGGAACACTCGGATAGATAAGATTAGGAATGAGGATATTCGGGAGAGGGTGGGTGTGGCTCTCATGGATGACAAGATGCGGGAAGTGAGGCTTAGGTGGTTCGGGCACGTGCGGAGGAGGAGCCTATATGCTCCGGTTATGAGGTGTGAGTGCTTGGCTCTGGCAGTTACGAGAAGAGGTAGATGGCGACCTAAGAAATACTGGGGCGAGGTGATCAGACAAGACATGGTGCAGCTTCAAATTTTCGAGGTCATTGCCTTTGATAGGAAGGTGTGGAGGCCTAACATAAGGGTTGTAGGTTATGGGTAGTTGAGCGTTTCTCCTCGTTGATCCGACTAGTCTGATAGTATTTCATCTTGGACTACTAGCGGTTTTTGTTGTGTTTCAATTTATTTTTTGTTGTTGTTGTTGTTGCCTTTCACATTTTGGCATTTCCATTTATTTTTTGTATTTTACGATGCTGATACTATTTTTTTGGTTTCTGTTGTGGTTACGGATCTATTTTCTTTGAGCCAAAGGTCTCCCGGAAATAGCCTCTCTATCCATTCGGGGTGCGGGTAAGGTTTGCGTACATTTTACCCTCCCTAGACCCCACTAGTGGGATTCTACTAGGTTATTGTAGCAATATAAATATCCTCCCTTATTCCACCTATTGCGGCATGCAACCCAATCCCTCGTACAATAATATAAATCAACAGCAACAATTCAATAACTCCATTTACAAGAATTTCTACAATCAAGGGTATCAGTACATGGAAACAAAGGAACCACGTAAGAACCAAAGAAATACACTAACCTTTTACAAAAATGACCGGACAGGTAAAGTACATAATATCTAAGTATACAATCACAACAATTAGGACATGCAGCAGATAAGCACAAGGTCATAAAAGAAACTCAACAATTAAGAGGTAACAAGACAATAAGGAAGGCAATAACTTCAATTAAGGCATATAAGGGCCAAATAACAAGTAAGAAGTATAGTAGGTGTTAATAGCATCAAATAGAGCACGTAAGAGTAGACTAATAACAAGATATCACATGTTATGACAATTCAATTAAAGTCCTGAAAAGACAGTAGACAATCTAAACCGGTCAAATACCACATATAGACCGTGCACCCACTCGTCACCTTGCGTACACGACTTTCACATAACAAGATAGCACAATCTACTCAATTCCTAAGAGGTAGTTTCCTCAACACAATATTAGGCAAGAAACTTACTTCAATTCGACCAACTCAATACTTAGTTTAGTTTTTCCTTTACCAATTCACCACCGCTCAACTCAATCTAGCCAAAGACGACTTTAATACATCAAACAATGCAAGAGAAAACAATTTCAATTAACAAAGCTATGATCCTTATACGATTTGCAAAAAGTCAACAAAAGTCAAACCCCTGGGCCCACACGTCGAAACCCGATAAAATTTATAAAACCCAAATACCCATTACGATACGAGTTCAACCATACCAAAATTATCAATGTCCGATACCATTCGTCTCTCAAATTATTATTTTATATTTTGAAAATTTTCTTCAAAATCTCCATTTTTCCTCAACTCAATACACTAATTTAATGATAAATAAAGATAGGATCATGGAATATAATAAATTCTAGTGAAGAACACTTACCCAATTGATTTGCTTGAAAAACCCACAAAGAAATTCCCAAAACCGAGCTCTAGAACTCCAAAAATGTTGAAAATGGCTAACCCTCGGAATAGAGTACTTTTATATTCTACCCGGTGATTCCTCTTACGCGATCGCGGAACAATCCTCGCGATCGCAAAGAACAAATTGTTGCCCAGCGAGAATAAAGTTTTGCGTTCGCGGCACAAACCTTGCAAACGCGATGAACAATTACCAGAGGCTTTGCGAACGTGATGAGTAAAATTCCACCAGTTCCCAGCTCCACTATGCGAATGCGAACATACAGGTGCGAACGCGGACAATGAACAACTAAAGGTTTGCAAACACGTTCCCAAGATCACGTCCGTGAAGAACAAAACTCCTGAGCTCCACAAAAACCTTTTACGATCACATCATCATCTTCACTATTGCGGAGAACAATAGGCACACTAGCAAACCAACAGTCCAAAACATAGAGAAATAGCTCGTAGTCCATCTGAAACACACCTGAGGCCTTCGACACCCCGTCAAAACATGCCAACAAGTTCGAAAAAATAACACGGACCTGCTCGAGGCCTCAAATCATATCAAACAACGTCGAAACTACGAATCACACCATGAATCGAACTCATGAACTTTCAAATCTTTTAACTTCTAAAACTCACGCCGAAACATATCGAATCCATCCGAAATGACGTCAAATTTTACAGACAAGTCCCAAATGACATAACGGAGCTGTTACAACTCTCGGAATCGCATTCTGACCCCGATATCATTAAATTCAACTCTTGGTCAAACCTCTCAACCTTCCAAAACTTCAACTTTCCAATTTTCGCCAAAATGCTTTAAATTGTCCTACGGACCTCCAAATTTAAATTTGGATGCATGCCTTAGTCCAAAATCACCATTCGAGCCTATCGGAACTATCGAAACTCTAATTCGAGGTCAAATACTCAAAAGTCAAACCTTGGTCGATTCTTTCAACTTCGAGTTCTCAAATGAGACCATTCCCTAAAAATCCTTTCCGAACCTCTCAGAAACCCGAACCGATGATGCACGCAAGTCATAATACACTGTGTGAAGCTACTTGTGACCTCAAACTGCCAAACCTGATGAAATTGCTTAGAACAACCAGTCGGGTCGTTATTGAAAATTACCATTTATATCAATCCATAAGTTAATATAAAAATTAACCAATTAGCTATTTGTAACCAAAAAAAATAAAATATTTGCTTTTATTTGATTGGGTGTTATTGGAATAGATTAGATACATCTTAAAGAGTTTAAATCTCATATTTGCAATGATTTGATAGACCTTTGAGGTGGTTTAAATTGAAAATTTGAGGTGGATGAACATGGAAAAAGATTATATGTGTATCACATTGTGTATCATTTGTGTAATACATATGTATCATGTTTGTATTAGATGTGTATCACATGTATATCCATGTATCTAATATGTATCACATGCATATCCATGTATACTTGTGTGTGAGATACATGCGTGATTCATTTGTCGCAGAAGAACTTTTTGAACTCGATTTTAACTATGAATTTTGATATCAAAATCAGTCCAAATCACCTCCAGTCTTGCTCAAATTTTGTATATTGACTCATCTATATGTTCTCAGTGAATTTCAACCATACCCATTTTAAAAGGTCCCTTTTTGCTTGAAGTTTTAGAATCTATATATATGTGTGTGTGTGTGTGTGTTGTATTTCATCACCTTGTTTGTTATCTTATTCACGAAATTTTCTTTCTGTCTTGCGTCTAATATTGTTGATCACGCTTTAAAATATGGAAGAAAATCTTTGCGTGTGATTCTTGAAGAGAAAGAATTCTTATTTTTATTTGAATGTTTAATTTTGTATGTGATTAGCTAATTTTGGTAAGTCTATAATCAATAGCTAGAGGTTGGTAAGTTAGAACTTATTTGAAACATTTTTGTAAGATTCCCAAAGTTAATTAGTTATTAGAGAAGTATTCTGCGTCTGATTTAGTAATGCAAAAACATGAACATTAATGGGAGATATCATGTTATTGTTGGGCTACAAATTAGTATAAGTGCTTTTTATGTTGTTTGCTAAACCAAAGTGGGCTCTTAAAAAATGTCATTGGACTGTTCTAGACCCGGAAAATTGATACAAAAGGGATTTTTGGGGCTGCTCCTAGTCGAAGACGGTATTTTAAAAATGACTTCAGACCCGCATACAACTTTTTTAGGGATTTATTTACCGGATTATATTGTTCGTCGAAGTCTACCCGATTATCATGTTTTTGCTCTTCAGGATTTCTTTCCGTATTGGTGGAGTTGATGCTATTATTACTCTACATATCTATTAAGTTATTCATCGTAGTCTACCCGATTGTCATACTTCTGCTCTTCAAGAATTTCTCTACCGGGTCGATAGAGTTGATACTATATTTTCTCTACCTATCTGTTAAGTTTTTCATCGAAGTCTACCTGGTTGGTATACTTTTTCTAAGTTGTTTAACAAAATGTTCTTGGAATTTAAAATTTCAATTCCATTAAACCATATTAAATCTGCTCCAAATTATTTCAAATTTAAAATAAAATTTTTAAATACCAACACAAATAATTCTCAGTCACCGATTTAACAAGTAACACCAAACTAAAAAGAATCACTTTGTCTTCTTCAATATTTTCTAATGTCCAACAATAGAATCACCAAAATCTGTGTTTGAACTAAATATCTAAGCACAAATTATCATCATTAAAATGATTTTAACAATAATCGATTATTAATTTCTATTTTTCGCCATCAAATAAGAATTTAAGATTTAAAAATTAAAGAACTATGGTGTTCAAATAAAAAAGGGAGACATTATGCTACGACCGTAAAACGGGGACATTCCGCAAATACCAATCCCTTGGGGGGACAGGCCGTCCAAATATTTTGGACTTTGTCATTATACTAGAAATGACATTGGATGAACTCTTTTTAAACTACCGTTTATATTTTGACCCCTATAAGAAAAATTATTAAAAATAGCCATGAATAAGAGTTTTAAAGCACGCTCATGGCTAGCCGGAATTTTAAAGCACCAAAAATTATGATGATCATCAGAATTTTCAATGCACCAGAATTTCTGACGATCATCAGACTTTTCGGGTAGAATATTGAAAAAACCCAGTGATCCCGTCAGGAGATGATCATCATAATTGTTGAAATTCTGTTACGCATGCTTTAAAATTTTGACAATCAGAAAAAAATCTTGCCCAGCGTGTTTTAAAATTGTAATATGAATTTTACATAAACTTCTGTTTCTAGGGTCAAAAAAATCAATAATGACATAAACGTACCTATATTTTTGTCATTTACCAAAGAAACTAACGGGAAATATCATGTTATAAATTCCTGAGACCATCTGAAGCTTTCCTTAATTCAAAAGAAAAGACAAGATGCCTCTCAGAGAATATCTTGTCATTAAGAGGTCAAAATTTGAAGTATAGTACTATCGAGTTATTTCAACAATAAGTTTAAACTATCCAATTTGAGTTTCTCTAACCTTATAAACTAGGGATGATCTATTTAGGAAAAAGATAGTCGGATGCTAGAGTGCAATTTGACCTAAATCCTGAATATCCAAAGTATAATTGGTCGACCAGGGTTAAGTCAGATGCAGAAACACTCAATTGTTGTACACTCAACACTCAAGTGATGAGACTGGATTTAGTTTATATGTAAACCTATCCAATTTCAGTAATCTGAAATATACGATCTTTAGTATAACTCTGTTCTAGTGTACCTGAGCCCATTTAAAGGACCAAGTGCTCTTCCGAATTGAAATGAAAATTTTGGACAAACGTGGTATGCATACCAAGGACTCTGTCTTAACAAAGACCAAACACGCCAAAGAATCCTATGCAATATTATCGAGGGAATCCAAAATTATTGAGGTTAAAAGTGGGTTCCCAAATTAATAT
The DNA here is from genome assembly GCF_000715075.1 of Nicotiana tabacum. Classification (NCBI taxonomy): domain Eukaryota; kingdom Viridiplantae; phylum Streptophyta; class Magnoliopsida; order Solanales; family Solanaceae; genus Nicotiana; species Nicotiana tabacum. The sequence goes on from NC_134101.1 coordinate 162,193,964, forward strand.
TTAGTGGATGCTGAATATCATTGCATTAACTACTCCTTTGTTATTTGACTTAGCGATCGAGGAGGGGTTTTCCCATATTAATAGTAAGAGAGATCAACGTGGGTTTGTGCTTCAAAGAAATGTCATCTAAAAGTTTAAACGGCGAGAACGCACTTTTATTTTATTATATGACTATGTCATCGACATGCCTCTTATCTGATTCTTTTTCATAAGTCAAACGCATGAAATTTCTTGTCGATAATGGTGCCGGTAAGACATCAATCCAAGAGCTTTGCCTACTCTAATATAATGTTGAATAGTGTTAACATTTACGTTTTTTCCTTTTGAATGCTTGAATTCGCGAACGGCTCAAGCACATGCGGGGCGTAAAGCCAAAATTTAATATGAGACCTAAATTTTAAAAAAAGAAGAAGTTATAAGCTATGTTTTTATATGAAGTGTGTTCTTCTAACTTTTTGAGATACAAAGTTGTCAATAATCTTTTTTATAATCGATTTTCTCTAATAATTCATTTTCAATTGATAATATAGCTAACTCATTTAATCTTTATTGAGATATTGTTGATCTTAGATAAGATTTTATAGAGCAATAGAAATATAGAACTATTGGAAACTTAAAAGTATTATTGAACACTTGAACTAATCAAATCTTGGAGAAAGAAAGTGAGTAATGAAATCATGGAGAAAGAATGTGAATAACAATATTAAAGAGAAATAAAGAAAATATATAGGGGTTTCTGAAATATGAAGAGATTGGGGATTGATTTGAACAAATCACGAAGGGAGAGTAAATTTTTTGACACGTTATCTAATGAAGGAGGAAAACGTACAAAATTAAAATGTTGGAAAAATTGTTCATCTACCCATTTTTAAGTAAGTCAAATTATTATTTTATTTATATATCTAAAGAGTTTATATTAATACTAGATGATGTAGCCGTGCGAAGCATGACCCAATTTTTGCTCTTTTTTCTTGTTTTTTTTCTTTTAATATTTTTTGATCTATTGCTAATTACACACTTTATTCGTCTTTAAAAAAGAAGAAAGAAAATAGGCTTTGTATAAAAACGTATAGAACCACGGTTACTTTTATTGTTATTTATCTTTTTCGTTATTTGCATTTTAATTTTTCTAAAATCATATTATTGTACTAATCACTTTGTAATGTCGAAGTCTGACACTTTATAATTATATAATACTTCAAGTACAATTAGAGTATTTCTATCTAGGTTTTACACTTTTTTATTTTAAAAAAAGTTTCGCGCCACCAAACTTAAAAATCGATTATAAAGAATGATTAAAAAGTCAGTTGAAAAATAAGTCGTAATGTATATTCTCATTGGTTAATTGAATAATACATAGGTTTACTCTTTTAGTATTTTCAATCATGTTAATATTACTTTTTCTTTTTATATAAACAAGGGTTAAGGCTGCGTACATCCTGTTAGGACCGAAATAATCAGGTGTCATGCGGAATCTAGCAAAGCAAACCTTGAACGACGATAAATCATACAACAAGAGAAATATACCAAAAGAGACACAAATATTTAACGTGGTTCGGTCAACTGACCTACGTCCACAGCGGAGATGAGCATTCCACTATAATAAAAAGAGAGTATAAAATATCGAGAGAACAACCTCACGAAGAGGCAAACACAAGTGACACATTAACACTTGTCCCGTAAAGTTTTCCCCCTAAATACGACTCTCAAAGCTCATATGGCTACATTGCGGATGTTGCTGAATAAGAAGGAAGGATCCTCAATTTATACAAGTCCAAACTTTTTCCTACAAGAAAAAGGACTAGCCAAATATTGGAGATTTATAATTTCTTTCTACAAAAAGGAAAACCCAATTATAGTAAATACGTTATCCTTTCCTTCATGAAATAGGAAAACCAATTATGGTAAGAAAATTTGGACAAACACCTAACAATTCTCCCCCTTGGCCCTAATTTTCTGACAAAATAAACTTGATCCACCTTCTTCACATAGCCTTCAACAGGTTGCATCTCTAAATCTCTACCGCAAAGTTTGTCTCAACGCGCATAACACACCGGTCAAATTTCTCAGACAAAAATCATGATTATCGTCAAATATGTGCGGCTAGAACTGTATCCGCCAAGATGAACCTGTCTTGAGCCTCGCTCTGACACCACTTGTTAGGACCGAAATAATCAGGTGTCATGCGGAATCTAGCAAAGCAAACCTTGAACGACGATAAATCATACAACATGAGAAATATACCAAAAGAGATACAAACATTTAATGTGGTTCGGTCAACTGACCTACATCTACAACGGAGATGAGCAATCCATTATAATAAAAGAAGAGTACAAAATATCGAGAGAACAACCTCACGAAAAGGCAAACACAAATCACACACTAACACTTGTCCTGTAAAGTTTTCCCCTAAATACGACTCTCAAAGCCCATATGACTACATTGTGGATGGTGCTAAATAAGAAGGAATGATCCTCAATTTATAGAAGTCCAAATCTTTTCCTATAAGAAAAAGGACTAGCCAAATATTGGAGATTTATAATTTCCTTCTACAAAAAGGAAAACTCAATTATGGTAAATACGTTATCCTTTCCTTCATGAAATAGGAAAACCAATTATGGTAAGAAAATCTAGCAAACACCTAACACATCCTACCCTCCCCAGACCCTACTTGTGGAATTATACTAGGTGATTATTATTATTATTGTTGTTGTTGTTATATAAACAAAATTGAATAATAAGACCAATCTTTATTTCCAAATAGTTGATGATAAGGTATGTTATTTTTGGGTTCTTTGAAATAATAATCATAATTTTTTGATCTTTATAATTTTTTAACAAATTTTTTTTTATTTTATTCTAGTTTAATGACATAAATTAATAATTTATTAAAATAAATTAATCTATCAATCGATCTAAATACTAATCAAATTGACCTTAAACTGAAGCATTACAGTTTGTTTTTGGTTTCATTTGATATGATTGAGACACTATGAGGGTGTAATACAACTTTCTTCACCATAATTATAAAAATAGTTAAGTTTATATTTATGTATTTTAAAATTTATATAATATTGAATTCTTTATTGAACACAGAGAAAGTACTCAACTAACTTTGATCATAAAGGGAGAATAATAATCCTGCATAATGAAACCTCTTATGCTACCTAATATATAATGATTTTTAAGAGAAAAAGTTTTCCAATTTAATTATCTTAATTTTTAGTTTAGATTATTCTCAAAATCATGTTTTAGAGAGGGATCCTTTTTATTTAATTTGAATAAATATCAAAATTTTATATTAAAAAGGGACTTGAAAAGATATTTTATTCTTAAATATTCTTTCCTAATTTTATAAAGTATTCCAATTGAAATTGCAATTTAATGAGAATAATAATATAAGAACGTCTAAATATAAATCTACACAAATTACTGCCACTTTTTTTCTTTCTTAAAAAAATCTTCTTCACCTAGAATAATCAATAATAAAACAAAGGGAAAAATGATTCTTAAGGAAATAATAGAATTATTATATATAAATGTAAGGAAATAATAGAATTATTATATATATATGTATGTTACCATAATATATTTTTAGTCAACTAAATGTATGAATTATAAATTACCAAATAGATAATTTTTCTAGTTAAAAATACTTATCGAATTTTTTTTAAGGTGAGAAGCAGTTTGCTTTAAAACAAATTGTGGAGTAAAGTAATCAAGTAGAAGATGGGATCCAGTCCAATAATATAGTACCCAGTACTTTCCAATAGTGTACTGCAATTGTAGAGTATCAGTAAATAAATAATGTTTAGGAATATATAATAAAAAAAATGGGAAGACCATTAAACTGCAATTGCTTCTCCTTCTTCAACTTCCGGCCTCACTTTCATGGACTTTATCTTCTTTTTCAAAGCCTATATCTTTCTTCACGCATAGACGTCCTAAAACTCCTTGAATACCTCAAGAAAAAGGTTTTCACGAGATTTTCAAGAAATGTTTTTCACTAAATATTAGATTAATGGATTGGTCACTTTATGTAAATTTAGGTATATTTGTAGATTACATACGGAAAATTGGTGATTGTTAAAGAGCAGCGACCTGAACATATTTTGTCGTTCGACAACGACAATGGCTCTGCAAAACTGAGGGGTAGCAATAGCACGAAAAATTTCACCACTTAATAGTTTGAAACTTGAAAGGGGTGAATTTGTTTGGTCCGAACAAAATCTTAAATTTTTTTTAAAAATTAAATAATTTTATTTATGCATAAAGAATTTAAAAACAGTTGAATAATGTTAATACACTTGTTGAATTCAAGCCTTTAAATTCTTTGCACACACGTGGCATGTATCAAGTACATTATTGGAAAATACTGGACACTATTACTGGAGCAAAGCAGATCCCATCCCATCAAGTAGTGCATTTAAAAAAATAGTGAAGGTTGAATAGGAAGTGGGGTCCATCTCAAGAATTCAATAGCTTAGGCCACGTTACTTTTGATTTTTTTCGGTCATTAAAAACCCACAATCAAGCTTTTTGGCCTATTGTACAAGCAAACGATGCAGTTAAAATTTTGAAATGACTATGACGCCCTTGGTCGACCTCCTCTTCTCTCTTTTATATAATAGAAAATTTTGTATTAAAGATACTAAATATTTATTTTTTTAAATACTTATAAACTTATTATTTTTAGAAAATGAGCCCCAAATTTGGGGCCCTAAGGCACAAGCCTTACTATGCATAACTGTAGAGCGGGCCTTGCTTGAATTGTGTGAAGATGTCGTTAAACTGTTGAAACATACGCATGAGCAAGAGCAAGCACAAAAAGAGCATTTTCGGCTAATAGGAGTTCCTCTATAGGAATGCAACTTCACTCCTCTAGACTACGTAGCGTTGCTAGATGTAGTAACTAAGTGAGTTTTTGGCAAAAATCATCCTTAAACTATGGCTCAAACCAAGGGTACATCCTTGTCTTATCCTAGTAAACAAAAACCATCCTTATACTATTTAAAAAGTTACAAGAATCATCCTTCCGTTAAATTTTATCACAAAAACTAATAACATCGTCAAAAGACCATGTTCATCACGTGCCTTTTCCCCTCAATTTTCCAATATTGTCCCTCCTACCCAATCGACTTTTCCAAGAACGTGCTGACCATCTTCTTTTTCCTTCTTAATTTTTGTTTCCTCCCGTTCTTCTTCTTCTTCTTCTTCTTCTTCTTCTTCTTCTTCTTCTTCTTCTTCTTCTTCTTCTTCAAGAAAGCTAGTAGGATGAACTAGCTGCTGCTTATTTCTTCTTTAAAGTTGCTGCTATTTAATGAACAAAAATGGCCTACACTGAAATAACTTCTCCTTAAGTTGTCTTCTTATAACAAACAGATAATAACAAGAGATTGGCATGACCTTGAGGTGGAAGTGCATTATGATTATGTAAAATCTTATATTTGTGCCGAGCTTTGATGAGGGTGCCGATTCTCTTTCTGTCAGTTTTATTAGTCTACCTATAAATGAAAAAAATTAAAAAGTTCTAGCTCTAAATCAAGAACCTGAAAGTCTGAAACTAGATTAGTTCTCTTCCATTTGTCGGAGTGAGTGGTTTCAAAATAGCTGAGCTAAACCGAAGTTGGAGTCACATTTTAAAAATAAACCTTGCATCATCACCTCAAATTAAAGATAGAATATCAAAATCTACCGTACGTGCAGTGAAATACATGCTGCTGCTTAGAAAGTCAAAACTCTTCCACTATTTTTAAAGGCTTTGCACTTTCCTCTCCAAAAGGAAGTTAGCAAGAAATAGTATAGCATGAGATCGGAGAGTTCCAACTATCATACCATAGTTGGGTGTGAATTTCATATGGAAAGAAACTTCTAGTTTTGAAGTCTTAGTCCTTTTTGGCAAAGGTGGAAGACGATTGGGTAGGAGGTACAATATTGGAAAATTGAGGGGAAAAGGCACGTGATGGACATGGTCTTTTGATGATGTTGTTTGTTTTTGTGATAAAATTTAACGGAAGGATGATTCTTGCAACTTTTTAAATAGTATAAGGATGATTTTTGTTTATTAGAATAAGACAAGGATATACCGTCGCTTTGAGCCATAATTTAAGTATGATTTTTGCCAAAAACTCAAATGGATGGATGTAGGGGATTAATGTGGGGTTCACATGTCAGAAACAAGAATTTCACGGACGAAGAAATGGGTGGAAAAAGCCACAAGAAAAGGACACAAGCAACCTATTCAACCTCATGTGTTCCCTTACAAAAATTTACTCACCAATCTTGTCCCTTTTATAACACCACATGCGAACCTGCCTCCTCAGTCCAGATTCCCAACTATTTTGTGCCACCTATCATTCCCATCTTTCTTCTTTTTTGATAATAATCCTTCAATCATAATACCAACTCCCTCAAACATTCCTTCATTTCCTCATCATTAATGGCTTCCACTTCCATATCAACAAGGCTGTTCTTGATTTGGTTTGTTATTTTCTTGACATGCCAAAATCTTTTTGTATCATTGGCCTTGTCCAGAGCATCTTTGTTAAATATACCAGCTTCTACTATTTCAGCTGCACCTGCATTGTTGCCAAATCCACCTTTATCTTCACCTCCACTACCTGCTCTTTCTCCTGATATAAGTCCTCTTTTTCCTTCACCAGGTGGCTCTGAGCTTGCTCCTACCGATTCTACACTACCCTTAATTCCTTCTAGCCCCAGCCCTCCCAATCCAGATGCTATGATTGCTCCTGGACCTACATTTTTTCCGTTCTCACCTTCTGAGTCTTTGCCAGTGGCTTCTGCAGTTCCTCTGGTGTCATCTCTGTGTACAATGGTACTTGGTTTGATGTCATTCTGGTTTACGCAGCTCCCCGGTGTGTGAAGGTTCAAGTATGTGTCCATTATTGGTTCTGTCTTGTGAGGTCCAATTGATACAGTTTCACAGTTTTCTCTTCTATTATGTACTATACTCTTTCTCATCTTCTTTCAGTAGTGTATAATTTTGTTAGGCTTCATTTCTGAGGTTTATTACATTTTCGTTAATAAATTGAGATATCACATGTCTTGTGTCGAAGTAGAAGGGAATAAACATGATTTGTTTAGTTTGTCTCAAGATCTGCATTCTGGTTCTTTCTTTGAATAGAGGTATATAATGTAGTAGTTCATTAAGGACATACATAGCTGATATGATTTGCTAACCGATATGGTATGGTTATTAGTGACGACTTGGCAGTATCCGAGAAATGAATGAAGAACTGAACTTAATACTTTATATCTTACACTACTACAACAAATTGTTCATACCAATAACATCAAGAATGACTTAGGAGTACTAGAATAGCAAAGAGTACTTCAAAATCCTACATATATTAACTATATCACTGCTTCTAGACAACAACAAGACTATAAAGAATGAAGCAATTGTACAAACAAAAACTATAGAATCAATCGATTCGCAGCCTCTGACTAAGTAGATCAATTGAAGAGCCTCTTCCAAAACCCCTCTTCTTTTGATGTCTTGAGCTCAATACAAAGACTTTCCTTCTTTGCTGATGCCTTAGTAACACTCTTCCTCAGCATAATATTTTCCTCCCTCAGCATATCCATAGCTAAACTGAGCTGCCTGATGACCTCTCTTTTCTCTTCATCTTTCTGCATTAGAAGCTCCTGCTGAACTCTGCTTTCTTCTTTCAGCCTCTCAAGTTCTTCCCTCAGCTTTAGTACTTCATCATTGTTGACGCAAAAGCCACTTGATACCTCCACTTTTTCCTTCCCTGGTCGGGGAGTCTGTATTTCTTCTTCTTCTTCTAAGTCAGGATCCTCAACCTCAGACATATCATCGGATAACTCAGACTCAGGATCAAAGGTTTCTGAATAACTGTCATAGGATTTTTCCGTGGAGCTCCTCGTCAGTTTCTCTTGAGGATACTTGGTGAAAGACAACGGAGACATCCACGGTGTTAAAAGGCGGGTACCAGATTCACACTTGATCTGATCATACTTCTCAGCCAACAACCGATGGGCCCTGTAGAATTCCTCAACCATGTTAATGAGCTGTGGTCGCTTCTTGTAATACATCTCTGCTCTTTGGGCGAAGGAATCAGCATCTTGTTCAACTATCCTCAGCATGGCCTCTGTCTTCTCATCTAGTTCTGCAACAATATCCTATATCAACAAGCTATGAAAAGTAGGTCCAGAGACATTGCTAGTCCAGGATACTTAACAATCATTAACTTTAATTGAACAATTAAAAGAGAGAAAGAGGTTTTGACATAGCACTGAGGTAGGGCCAAAAGTTGACTCACTTTCAACATGCTATGATGAAGAAAATTGAAGTCCAAAGCAAGAAAAGATACTAACTTCTAAGTTAAAAAAATTACTCACAAGTCACAACTGCTCCAAAAGCGGTGGACATTTTGTCCGACTGGACTATTAATTGGTCCACCTTATTTGGTAATCAATTGATGATTAGAGATTAAAAAAACAGGATAACCAAAACCACGTTAGAAGCTTTTGCATCTGCTTTAAAGTTCTCATTCCATTAATTGGACCACAATTGAGGGACACGAGGCATATATATAAAAACTCATAAAGCCAGGCCGCAATTACCATGTAAAATATATGCATAGTAGGTTGTTTAAATACACTAGGAGAAACTACTGAGAAGATTGCCTGTCTATCTGGACCAGATTCAAGGACTAGTAGACAATAATTACCAAGTAGGACTAGAATTACACACTATTTGGATGAGCAAATGTTCACTACCCTGGCAAAAAGAACCAAGAACGCGGGCCCCTTAATAACTGAGGGTTCTTGTTCACTCGAGCAAATGCTGTATACCGCTATAGTCGCCAAGATTTTTATCATCTTAGCTCAGCAGGGGTGAATGTACAAGATAAGGTATGCGTTTAGCATAACCAAGTAGTTTTGGCCCAAATCTTGTATATGTGTTAAGAAGTCTACTAAATATGTACAAATATTTATCTTTTGAACCTTGTAACTCAAACGATCAGTTCGTTCAGTGGCATCTTGGACCCATAAAGTACATATCCTGGATCCGCCTCTGGATCCATCCCGTACAAACTACTATAACCACTGTAGAATTCAAGTCCAGCCGTTGATGAACATACTATTTGAGTTTGAACATTGGTTTTCAGTAAACTTAAAGAAAAGTAAAGAGTTTATTGTTCGTTACCTCTCCAATCAACGTGATTTGAAAAGGGTCCTGGAGTTAACTACAGACGTCAGTGTGCACCATTTCAAACAAGTCTAGCTATATCCTGGCTGGGTAGGAAACTAGCTACTGTATTTCAAACATCCAAACAGAATGAAGAAATCTGTGTAACAGAATTAAATTGCCCAAAAACCAATCAAACTGAAGCAATACGAAAAAAAAGGTCACAACTTTTCTCTTCTTTGTTCAAAATAAACACAAAAAGATACTCTATTTCGTGGACAATTAAGTTTTTAAACCTTCCAACAAGCATAAAATGATCAAGGAGCAAGCAAAACATATCTATGATCTGACTGAAAAAGCCCTGTTAAAAATTCAAAGCTTTTTGAAAAGGTCTCCAACGGTCATTTATTCACTTAAAACAAGAACAAACTCAAAACTGGAAGCTGTTCCCCAAAGTCGATAAAAATTTTGAACTCTAGTGCTGTACAGAAAAAAGAGGAAGAAAAAGAGTAATTTCTGACCGGACAGAGTTGAGTGAAGCCATGGCGAACGATTTGGAGTGCTCTTCTTCTGAATGTCAAACCACCACCACTGTGACGATAGCTTATCCTTTCCCTCCACCACCATTTTCTTCTAACGAAAATTACAAATTAAGCACAAAATTTAAGCTAGAAAAAGAAAAGAAATATATATATATGCGCCACAAAAAATTCAGTAACTGAAAAAGCTCACCTGAAATTTAAATACATTTAAGTCTCATTACTATTTTTAAAGTGGTGAAAGTCGTACATTATATACGCTGATTTTAAATTATAGATCAGCTTTTGTATAATATATGATTGGAGAACGGAACTCACCTGAAAAATTAATCTTCAAACAAGCCGAAGTTTGAACAAAAACGGCGACGAAAACTCTGAAACTCCCTCCCTCACTCTCTCTCTCTCTCTCTCTTCTCTTACCCCACTGCTTTGAACAGAGGAGAAAATTTAAATGCCATTACTCAACGGCTTCGGTTTTTGTACTTTGTCTTATCCTCGTCCATTTGGAGATTGCCACGTGTTGCTCGGGCATCCATGCCCAATTAATGGGCCTCGTGGGCCCGGGTTTGTAGTAATGGTTTGTACTTTGATCACTGGGAGTGGGGGAGCGTCTGATATAGAAAAGGAAAAGTATAATATACAACGGTCGAAAATTGTAATATCAGCAATGTGTGAAATCCTGTCAATTTTTTCCATATATTATACTTTTATATAATGATCTAGTGGGAAATATTTATAAATAAAAAAATTATGTAAGCATCACAAACATGTTCACTACCGGGACCCACCTCAAATACAAACAGTTACTTGAATTCATTTGATTAACTAATAAACTACAGTATGTGATTGAAGTTGAAACATGAACGGAAAAAAAAAGGTTGCAACTTAGCAACTCCACCCTGCATTTCTTTCCATTGAGGATTTCTTTTATATTTAAAAACTAGTTAATGTATAACGTTTACCTTTTCATTTTACCCTTAGTGATAACTTTTCACGCATATTGTATTGTCGAAATTTGAATTAGACTTAATAGCTGTAAATGGACGTAATCGAGGATTAAACCGACCATGACATAAGGGCGAGGAGTCATCTTAAGAGAAATTAGCGCCGAGGTCGAACAACGGGCGTATGGAAGTAACGGTAGGATAAGTTAGAATAGAAAGAAGGAATATTCCATTGAATATTCTTTCAGTTGTACTTTTTTAGGGTTTCTCAGGGATATCCCCTATAAATAGGAAGAGATAAATAATAAAAAAAGGATCTTTACTTTTTGATAGGAGCACATTGTAAAGGGTTGACTAAAGAGAATATACAAAAGCTTGTTCACTGATTACATTGTTCGATTTATGTTGTTCATTCACAAGATCCAAAGATTCCTTACGCATCTTCATTTCCTACCACCCTACGTTGTTGTCAGGGAAGAAAATCGTCCAAGTCACCTAACATTTGGGTGATAAATCCCTTCTTATTACATGTATTGCTATTATCTACATTTACTGCATGCTTCTATTACTATATTCGTTGACAATCATTTGATCATATACTTGATATTTATTGTTCTTGAACACGGTCTCATCCCATTGATATTTTCCAATTTTAGATCTAAAATTAATTATGTTTAACTAGGATTCATTCTCTATTTCCTCATTAATTAGTTTAACAAAAGCTCAACACTTTTGGTCAAATAATTTGGCGCCGTCTGTTGGGACTTTTTAGTTAAATTTTTAGCTTCTTCTAGATAATAAAATGACAACGGTCATCTTTTTCTCGTTTGCACGAACTAACAATGGCAGGGAACGGAGATGAAAGACAGAAAGCAGTAGTGGGCGTCACTACCAACCTCTTGAACACCATCAATGAGGATGATAGAGAAGACAAGGAGAATGTGACACTGAGTGCTACACCTAGGCAGAGTGACTAACCTCCTCCTCATGGAAGTGTAACCGCTTCATGTGAAAGAGGAACCTCCACTTTCACAGCTGAGGAAGCGCCACCAGCAGTAAAAAAATTACTGGAGGAGTGGTTGAACCGGCGCACAAGTGGATACCACATCAACCGCCGACGAGCAACATGCTCCCCAAATAGGTAACACTCACACAGCTGTTGATGCAGGTAATGCACTCGTGGCCATTCTAAAGAAAATGGAAGAAATGAAGAACGAGAATAAAGCGCTCCGCGACCAGATGAGGGAACATCAAGAAAGGGTTGATAAGTTACTGTCGCCCCGAAATTGTTACCAAAATGGGACGTCGGCCGGTTCGCCGAACAACCGTACAGCAAGGAGGCAGCCCTGCATGCCATACCCAAGACCTTCAAAATGCCACCATATTTGAATATATACGACGGCACAACAGACCCTGAAGATTACATCATCCATTACATCATAGCAGTAAAGGGCAACGACCTCTCAAAAGAGCAGGTACCATCGGTGTTGCTGAAGAAGTTCAGCGAAACCCTAATAAGGGGAGCCTTAACATGGTACTCACAATTATCGGCACGATCAATAACAACGTTCGAAGAAATGGCCGACAAGTTCATCACCGCCCATGCCGGGGCCAAGAAGGCAGAGGCCAGGGTGAATGATATATTCGCCGTCAGACAATCGCCTAGCGAGGGACTCAGGGACTTCCTCACTAGATTCAAAAAAGTAAGAATGAGCTTGCCAAACATATTAGAAGGGATGGCGTGGCAGCTTTCCAAAATGGGTTGAACAGGAATGGGTCAAAGGCGACCAAAAGGTTGCTGAGCAGACTTATGCAATATCCTCCCACCATTTGAGAAGAAATTCACAATGCCTATTGCACCAAGGTGAGAGCAGACGAAGATGACCTCAACAGTCCAACCCAATGGCTAATGTCAGTCCAAACGGAGTCAATAAAAGACCGTTGCAATGATGACCGAAGAGACCATTCAGGCCCACGCCCCAACCGGGACATGCACCAACCTTATATCAGAATGACCATTCCGCTCTCTCCTTGCCATGCCGAAGGGCCGTCCAGGCCTCATACAGGGACTCAGCGGAACGAAAGAGGTATGCCTCCACTCTTATCTTCTCACAATTTTTGTGTCTCCCCTTCAAAAATAGTGTACGCACTAGAGAAACTATGCCCGAAGGTAAAGTGTCCACAAAAGATGAAATCCGACCCAAGCACTAGAAAATCGAACGTCCTCTATGAGTTTCATTAGGAACGGGGCCATAAGACCGAGGACTGCACAGCCCTACGGCAAGGAGTGGTGAACATGCTTCACCAAGGACACCTAAGGGAGTTAATGAGTGACTGAGGGAGAGCCAACTTCGGTCACAGATGAGAACAACACCAAGGCCCTCAAAATCCACCCTCCCCCGCCCGCACTATCCAAATGATCATCAACGGGGGCGACGAAGCAACAATCAACCACGTGAAGTTTACCACCACACATAAACTGAAGCGGTCAATCACCCACGAACGGTATGATAACCTCGAAGACAGTATCATCTTCGATAAGCCAGATACCCACAGTTTGACCTTTCCTCACTCTGATGCTCTTGTCATGTAATAACCCGATATTTTTTATACTTATTAAATGGTGAGATTTAAGAATTTGTTTAGTTTGTAGCTATTGGGTCGAATATTAAACTAAGTAAAAGGGAATTTGTTATAATGTTATATAAAATAGTGTATTAAATAAGTAGCTAGAGGCTAATGTTTCAATTTACTTAATTAGTTGTTTGGCCAGTTTTGTTAATAAATAATCAATTAAAAAAAGAAGAAGAAAAAATAAGCCAAGCCCACAATTTAAGGACTTCACGTCAAGATTATTTCAACAGTGGGAATCGATGCACTATTAGGGTATTTCTTTGAAGGATTGATATTGAATAACATTGGCTTTGGAAAAGTGGCTGTAGTGCCGTCAGAAACTACATTGAGTCTTTTCTTTTCAACATTCAATTCATATACATCAAAGATTAGAAGATATACGTTTGGGGAAAAGAAATATTACTGCTAGACCCTATAACTAGAGAAGGCAAATAGGATAAGCTCTTATTATTTCAGATTACGGTGATAAACTTCATGTTGAGACCGTTTGGTTGGTGTTCTAGACATTGCAAAGTTGGGAAATATCCCGTTAGTGAGGTAAGTGAGACTTTAAGCTTTGATGCTTGCTTTTTCGAAAATCCGTTTTAAAAATGTATTTTGTCTGCCTGGTCCATGTGTTGGGACGAGCATGCGCTTGACATAATCGGTAGTCTTTGACCAGCCGTAAATATATATTATTTTGTAAAAAGCTAAAATATTTTAATAAATGATTTGTGGTGTAGTGTGATGTGGCGTAGCCTCGTGCTATGGCGTTGGGGCGTTAGAAATTATTTCTTCGCTGCCGTAATATATTTGGGGCATTGTGTATGCCGCCGTTATAAATTTGGGGCATTGTGTATACTGTCGTTATATATTTGGGGCATTGTGTATGCCGCCGTTATATATTTGGGGCATTGTGTATGTCGCCGTTATAAATTTGGGGCATTGTATATGTTGCCGCTTGATATATTTTGGGCATTGTGTATGCCGCCGTTATAGATTTAGGGCACTGTGTATGCCGTCGTTATATATTTGGAGCATTGTGTATGCCACCGTTATAGATTTGGGGCATTTTGTATGTCGCCGTGGTAGATTTGGGGCATTTTATATGCTATCGTGGACTCGTTTGGGTGTTTGGTTAATTTCCTGCACTGCTGTTAATGACAAGTCCTTAGTGTAGATTGTGTTGAGTTATATTTAGTATTGATGTTGAATAATTATTTGGACCTTATAAAGTAATTATATGGTGTAAGATTTCCGTGCATATTATATCTTTGCTCTTTGTGTGTTTGTATTTTCTAACACTTGTTCTAGAGGTATTCAGAGCGGCGGGTCGAGGATCTTGCTGGGTTATATTTACGTAACTCACTCCTTACCTGAATGTCCATGCAGATACTATTGGTGAAGATGGAGCTAGTAGCTGACGAGTTCACTAGAGTTGATTCAGTTATTGAGGTGAGCCGCTGCATTATTCGTGGAGGCTGCCAAAAGATTCTTTATTATTTATTCATATAAGGTCTTTTGTAATTCTTTTAGATGCCTCATGGTCTAGTGTAGGATATGGGCTAGAGTTTCAGTATAATATTTCAAGATATTAATTGTTGGTAATTAATTATCTGATTATTTGGATACTCATTTGATTAATCAAATACTGCAAATTAATGGATAAGGTAAGAAAATATGGTTCGTCTGGTAGGTGGTGTTAGCTGAGTGCCAGTTACGTCTAGGGGGGTAGTTTGGGACATGACAAAGTTGGTAGCAGAGCCAGGTTTTATGTCCCGGGTCATGGAGCAGTGTTTAGTAGAGTCTTGCTCATGGATATATAGGCGCCCATACTTATGATCTTGAGGTTACTAAGCTTTTAGGATGTTTTCCCTTCTTCCATTCCTCATCCGTGCGTTAAGCTGAATAGAGTTTATTATTAAGATGTCCCTTTAGCAAATAGCTAGGCCGCATGTATCCTTCTCTGTTGGACGACATAGTTGATTTGGAAGTTTCTGACAGTATATGGACGATTGATAGTGGCCTTGAGTACATGAATTTTTATGCGCGTTGGTGATAGTTGGAATTTTGCTTGTTTTAAATTTTGGGGTAACTCTATTTCGAAGGAACATGTGCCAAAATTCTAAAATAAAAAAGTTTGAAAGTTAGTCAAATTTTTGAATGTTGAGAATCTATGTGAATTGTAAAGTGGTCTAAGGATTTGATTTTGCGTGAGAGCGACTTATTCAATATTTGAAGTTGTGGATACAACTCCATGTTATGAGTATTTGGAGAAGAAAAGAATTGAACGCGGAAGGAGTGTAAGATAATAATAGCTTAAACACATCTAGACTGTTAGACTTGGTGTGAAAGAGATTTTGGGGAAGGTGCTTATATGGTTATAAGCTTAATATTTTTTTGAAGTGATTTCATATTACTAGTGATATTGTGATGGTGACATTATAAGTGTAATTGTGGCATGACTATCCTTATTTTAGTGCATTGAGTATGACCTTGATAGTAGCGCTATATGATGTAAAAGGTACAATATACTCTACTTGGGGTCCGTTAATGAATCCCAATTTTGGGATGTGACATGTCATTACTTTACGTATTTTAGATAGTAATGTAAAAAGAATAATGGTAGATGACGGAAGCGGCACGTGTATTATTCACCCTCGAGTTCTAGTAGAAATGTGACTCGAGGACAAGATAGTACCACGTTGCATAACGCTAATAGGTTTTAACAATGCAGTTGAGTGAACCTCAAGAGAGATAACGCTGCCCGTTCTGGCCAGGGGCGTCACCCTAGAAACAACGTTCCATGTCATGAACCAGGACACAACTTACAACACCATCATAGGGCGACCATGGATATACGCCATGAGGGATATCTCGTCCAGCCTGTATCAAGTAATCAAGTTCCCTACTCCGTAGGGAATATTCAAAATTCGAGATAAATAACGCACATCCCAAGAATGCTACCGCATCACCCAAGATTGTACATATACCCAATAGTTAAAGGGAATAGATTCAGAAGCATAGCAATTACCAAAGTAGGGGCTCGAACTCAACGAACAAAAAAACGTCATCAAGAACCCCGGCGTCGTGGAAGCCACAGGGTCAACGATAGAAGATCTCGACCCCGTCCAACTAGACAACAGCGACAACAACAAAAGGGCTTACATAGGCCATAAACTCTCAAAACCAGGTACATTTCATAAGTTTCTAATTGACAACACCGATCTGTTTGCTTTCTCTCATGTAGATATGCCAGGTATCTCAAAAGACGTTTCCACGCACAAGTAGAACATCGATCCACTCTACCCTCCAGTACGACAAGTAAGAAGAAAATTCAATGCCGCAATCAACGAGGCCGTCATTGATGAGGTGGTCAAACTACTCACTAGCAGCTCCATCCGAGAGTCGAAATACCCCCAATGGGTCGACAATGGAGACATGGTGAAAAAGAAAACAGAAAGTGGCGGATGTGTGTGGATTTCACGGACCTAAACAAATCCTGCCCAAAAGACTCCTTTTCGTTACCTCACATCGATCAACTCATCGACGCAAAGGCAGGGCACGAATTTATGGGTTTCTTGGACGCCTACTCAAGTTACAATCAAATCCTCATGGAGGAGGAGGACCAGGAAAAAACTACTTTTATCATCTATCAGGAGACGTATTGTTACAGAGTCATACCATTTGGGTTGAAGAACGCAGGGGCGACTTATCAAAGGCTGGTCACCAAGATGTTCAAAGACCAACTCAGTAAAACAGTAGAGGTTTACATAGACGATATGTTGGTCAAATCAAAAAGGAAGGAAGACCATATCAACCACCTGAAGGAAGCCTTCGGTATACTAAGGCAATACGGTATGAAGCTTGTCGCGCCCCCTTTTTCTCCCTTTTGATGGGGAAGTCCGGGTTTCGACATTTATGGGGGGTAATAACTCATTTTCCTTTTAGGAATTGGGTATTTTGAAGAGTTGCCACCTAACGGATTATGGTGCGTTAGGGCACTTAGAGCGATTAATTCTTGGACTGGTTTATGATTACAGAGATTTAGGGTAATGTCTCGCAATAACCTTAATAGAAAGGTGTTAGGCACCCTTCTCGGTCAAAAACGGTGGGTCCCGACCGAACTTATACTTATGAATTATGCCTTTTAACAAATAAACGGTTTAAACACATATTTGCAAACAAGGGGCCAGGTTTTGGACATTATATGACTCAAATAATGAGACAAAAGGAAAGACTTGAGAAAATTGCATACATATAGAAAAGTAAAGTTTAAACAATGGGAATTTGGGAAGGAGGGGTCCTAGGTTGGTTAGCCTACAGGATCACCCACGCAATGCCCGGTAAACACTCCTCAATGAGGGGCTACACGTGACATTAGCGCGTAGTCATAATATCCTTACTACCCAATCCCCTCCCCTTGGTCATAGCCTAAAGCGTTCTAATAACCTTGACAGATGTCATATGCGTGCACTACCCGTCCCCTTATTGTGGCCCTGGAGGTATTTAGGACCTCTGCTTTTGGACAGTTCTAGACTTCCTAAGGTTTTAAAGGATAAAAGTCTAGGCGTCAATCAAGAACAAGTAGGAGTGCATTTAAATAGAACAGATTATAGGCTCACAGTCACCTCTACAAATAGAACAAGTAAATGCATGCCTTCAAACAACAGTTAGGTATTTAAGATAAAATCCTAGAACATGATATCTAGGTGAGCAGGGATTATTCAGTATTGACTTAGGATAAAGTGTAGAAAATCCTATTTAGCTTGCCTATTGATGTAGACCTATTAAACCTGAGCAGTTTTAAATAACAAAGCACATTTTCAGAGTTGCAGAATTTAAATCGCCCTAAAGACTTGCCTAAACGCATAACAGTGATGTCCTAAGAGCATGATATCTACATTGATTAGGTAAAACAATGAACAGTTTTAAACAGACACTTGAGATCCTTAGACATGCTTTCTAGCGATAGTAAATTAAGGCAGTGTTTGAAAACTCAGTAAAGAAGCGGACAGTTGATTAAACCAATTCAAAAAGAACTAACATGGACTAAACTGATTTGTTTAACTAAATTGATTTTAAGATCTATAGGCAGGATTTCTGATTTTAATTCCTATAGGCATGGTATCTAATTGTTAAGAGCTGATTTTCGAACTTATAGGCATGATTTCTAGTGAGACGAATGTAGATACATGCAGTGCAGAAATTGAACTCAATCACTTTACACTCTACATGCATGGTATCTAATTATAAAGTTGATTTAACCCTATAGACATGGTTCTATTGTTGAATCCATTTAGATCTTATAGGCATGATTTCCATTATCGTGAAAGCAAAGCAAACATAGCAAAGTATTAACAGTATCCTATAGGCATGGTATCTACCCGGGTTACCCAACAGATATGTAGCTACCCAGTATTTTTTACTAATCACCCCAATAATTTTACAAATAATTATTACAGACCAGCTGAATAAATTGCATAAACAATAATGAAAAAGGAGAAGTTAACTATAGGGAGCCTGAAGCAGGCCCAAATGACTTCCCCAGGCCTCCAATAGCCTCAAATGCCAAGGTTCCATAGACAGTATCTTGTCTAGGTGTGTCAGAGTTCCCTAAGGACCTCAAGGATTCCGGGCAATGCTCACACCTAGACTTTTCTCAAATAAGAACTGATTTAAGTGCAGTGTGGAAAGGCCAGCTCTGACATGCCAGAGTTCAGAGAAATCTCAAGGATCTCAAGGCAATACACATGCCTGAGGGGCATAACCTAATATTCTAGGAGTATTGTGAGAGTGCTTGACATAGTTTTGTTTTGAAAAATAGTACAAAGATGACTTCAGAAGTAGGAAAGTTTTTTTTCCAGAAAACAGGAAATAACTTAGTGGCAAAAGACAGTTTGAGAAGAGTATCAAGCAGTAGACAAGCAATTGGTCATATTCAGATCACTTAACAACAGAACTTCACATGGGAATGAAAGGATTGTGGCACACAAGAATCACTTCAGGGTACAGGGATAGGGATAGTAGAAACATACAGTCACAAACTGCATACACACTTAGGATCTTGGAGACTTAGTAAATAGTTTAGAACATAAATAATAGTTGGCCTATCTTGAACAGGATTTAAGCACATAGTTTGGACATGCTAAGTAAAGAAGTAAGCATAGTGTAAAACATGCATTGAACAGGACATAATTTTAGACATATTAAGCAAAAGAGTAAGCATAGTGTAAAACATGCATTGAACATGACATAATTTTAGACATATTAAGCAAAAGAGTAAGCAGGAGAGAGGGCAGAATATAAAACATACATTGAACAGGACAGAACTTTAGACATGCTGAGCAAAGAGATAAACAGGAATACAAGTTGAAATCACAATTGATGGACTAATGCAGGAATGAAACACATAGGGTTTGATTTTCAAAACTTAATTAGGGACATACCACTTAAGCAGAGCAAACACAAAGTATAGAGCAGTGTAGTGCAATAACTAGTCTTGGCTTACAGCCGGCTAGTTCAATAGAATTAGCAAGTAACAGAAAATAGCAGAAAGCTTAAGTATAAGAGAGAGTTTTTGAACTAGTGTTCGTTGTTATTTCCCCCTGAACTTAAAAGAAGAGGAGGTTTATATAATAATCAAAAGCTTGACACATAAGGTAAGAGATCAATTAAGTAGTAAATCAGGGAAGTCATAAGTAAATCAGCAAGATCCTCCCTTAATCAAGGGACAGTTCAATCAACGGTAAAACATACTAAGTATTTAAAGAAAAGAATAAAGTAAAGTTTAGGTATAAAATAGGTAATTAGGGGTAAATGCACATCAGTTTAATTAAGGAAACAAATCAAGAAATAATCAGCGGAATACAAACATGGCAGGGAAAAACAATTAAGGCAAGCAAATTCAATCAAATTGAGTAAAGAGGTAAGAATCAAACTTTTAAAGGAAAATGTTCAAATTAAACTAGGAATTAAGGGATTCAGAATAATCAAGGGTTCAGTCGAAGAGAAAGTCATGAAAGAATCAGCATGCTTAGCATATAAAATGAGGTAAATCATGAGTAGTCAGGAATCGATACATAATTTCAACAAAACAAAAGTTAAACAACATTGATTCAAGGAGAAGTATAAAAGTCTTGCACGAATGGTCAGTATGAACACAAGTACATAATATTAGTGAAAGTTCTAACTAGGAAAATTCAGTAGAAGTATATTAGGACAAAAAAATCACGAGAAGTCACAAGAACCCAAGATAAGAACACAATCAGATGTACCAATATCCAGAAATCAAATGAAGAACCCCAAAAAATTAGAGTTTTCAATACAAATGGGCTAGGGTTGTAGCAGGTTCATAAAATCAGCCAAAAATGTATGAGAAGCACACGTTTAAACACAAGGAATCATCGAACAAATTTTAAAAAGAAATTCCGGAAAACCTAATTTTAGAAAAAGATAAAAATCACTTGAAATCATACGATTCTTGTAAAGAATCTCAAGGCTATTGTAAAACTCATAGGAAATAAACTCAAATTACCTTACATCTGTACAGATCTAGGAGGTTATTTTAGAAAAGAAATTAGGGTTTCGAAGAGAACCATACAGAGATGAAGAAACCTGTTTAGAAAACCATAGATCGTGGCTAATATAGGACGATCTCACTCAAAATCACACCGGAATGGCCTGAAACAGGCGAGAGATGAACCCTAGATGCAAGTCGACATAACCCTAGTCCCTTGAGGGCTATAGAGATGGCAAGCATGACAGGAAAGAGGCCTGAGAGGTGGTGAGAGATTACCGGAGATAGCCATAGATGGGGGTCAGTGAGATTGGAGATTAGGGTTAGAGTGAGAGCATTTGAGAGCATAGAGGATTTTAGGGAGGCGGTGTAAGGTGGGAAATGGTTAGGGTTTGAGGGGTATAGGTTAGTTTATTTTAGGTAATGAGAGATCTGGACCGTTGATCAAAATGATCAACGGCTAGGATCTAACAAGAGCCGGGTCGGGCAGGTTTGTTAGGGTCAGACGGGTATTGGGCTTGGGTAATTTAATCAAAAATTGGGTTGGGTATTGGTGCTGAAATTGAAATGAAATTAGGCTAGATTTTAAATAGTCATTTTCACACTATATAATTTATAAGAAATAATAAATTATTTCTGAAAAAATAATTTCATATACAAAAATGATTTAAAATAGTTATTTAACATTTTAAAAATATAAAAGATCATTTTATGCATCAACAATGTAATTATGCATTGACAGGGCTAGTATTGCAAATATATGCAAATTAGCTTAAAAATGTAAATGCAATTGTAAAAATGCACTAAAATATTTAAACAATATTTTGGCATAAATAACGAATTTAGATGGCTAAATCACCACAAAAATAACTTGAAGGATAATTATTGGAAATTTTATGAGTAAAAGGGAGGAAATAAATCAATTTGAAGCCTTTAAAATTATAGAAAAATTATAAAAAATGCTTATGCATGTTTATATATTCATATATGCTATTTTTAAAGTACATATACACATTAAAAATATATAGGAAAAAATTGGGTATCAACAGCTGCCCCTCTTTACCTGGGAAGGATGAAAGAGTTTTCGGGTAAAGAAATGATGGCCAATTTTGACCAGATGGGATGTTTTCAAAGACAGAGGCCGGACTCCGGTCTTCGATTTGCCTACATATCCCTGGTCTTACAGGAATCATGCCATGTATAGTTCTGGATTCATTGGCGGAATATACCGATGGAGTTATTGCAAGGACGAACACGGGATGCAAAAACGGCTATGGTGAACGGTTAAGGTTCGAGACAGTTGAAGGAACTGGAGGGAGGTCGCTCCTGCTAGGGTAGCGGTTTCCTATTGGTCACCTGCAGATAAAAGGTGCTACGAACATGTATTTGTATGAAAGTTTAGACATGATGCAGGTTCCCTTTGGACCTTGAAGGTTGTCTTTGGACGGTTAAAGATGACGTCCTCAGACCATGATGTCCAGGGCCATGAACTATTTAGTGAGGGGTTCGTAGGCCATGAAATGATGTTCTCAGGCCATGAAGATGGTGCCTCCAAACCATGATGCCTTTGAATAATGATATGCAAATTTGAGGGATCCTCAGGCCATGACATGGTGTCTTCCGGCTATGAGGATGATGCCTTTTAGACTATGATGCCTTTGGATATATTGGCGATATTTCATCCCATGATATGCAAATAATCATGATATTAACAAGACAAGGTTTAGTCTTGTGAAATAGAGGGCAGAGCTTAGCCCGATTGAAAAGCAAATAAATAGTACTAGAAATAAAGCAATATTCGTGCAAAGAGGGATAGTTCTTAGTCCCATGCGGATGGAGGAAAGGATTAGTCTCATACAAATATGGAGGCAAGGATTATCCTTATGCAAATAGGGAGGCGGAGATTAGCCTCATGCAGATATGGAGGCAGGAATTAGCCTCGTGTAGATAGGGAGGCAAGTATTAGCCTCATCCAAATATGGAGGCAAGGATTAGCCTCATGCAAATAGGGAAGCAAGGATTAGCATCATGCAGATATAGAGGCAAGGATTAGCCTCATGCAGATATGGAGGCAGATGATCGAGGCCAACCCTGCACTACTATTGAGTAGCAAGAGAGGTCGAAGCAGCTTTTACTCGATTAAGGTCGGGATTGATTTCCACAGGGAGCTAGATATTGGAGTCAGGTGTCTATCTAAAGCAGAGTTGTGTATTTGCTCTTAATTGCATTTCTAAATATTTTTGGGTTTTGATATACTTGTAATTATATAAACTACAATGCGCAATTAAACTAGAATAAGCTAAGAGTAAACTACTATGAGTTGTTCAAATGGTTAAAAGGCACTAGGGTAGTGACTTTTGCCTAGGTAGTCAATTGACGGATACTTGAGTCTAAGGCATGATTGACACATTTGAGGAGTATGATATAACCGTTGCACGATTCTACCCACTCTACACCTCTCGGTGGTTCGAGTGATTTTGCCCGAATTAACTTTCTCAAGACCAATTGGGTATGCACATTTGCAAAAGCAATCAAGGTTCAAGTCGGGCATTACTATCTCTAGATTTAACCCTTTAATTGGGGCTATCAATCTCTTGAGTACACCCCAATTCCTTGTTGGACCAATTTCAGAGACTTAGGCTTTCTTTCTCAAGAAGAGCCAAAGTCAACTAAACACAAACTAGTGTTTGCAACCACTTATTCAGCAATTAAACATGAAATTAGTCCAAATATCAAACACCCATAGACAATCAAGAATCAAAACACAAGATCCATCAGTTACCTACACTAGGGTTGAGCCATAACCCTAGCTTATGGGTCTAGCTACTCACAATTGAAGAAGAAAACAAAGAAATAGATAAAGAAAAACTCATATTAATTAATTTCTAAGATAAACTAGAAGATTCAATGTTGAAATGAAGCTAAAATTGCCCAAAATAGCTAAAGAAACGGAGATCACGAGCGCAGCTCAGTACAAAAACTATCTGATGACCTAAAAATGTGAAAAGAAGCTATTTATACTAAGCTAAAAAATCTGGATAAAAATACCCCTGCGGGGCTAGTGCGGACTGCACAAAATCACGTGCGGCTGCACTAAGGTTCTTGACTTAAAATCTAGCTCTCTGAACTCGGGCAATGCGGACCACACAGAATCGAGTGCGGCCGCGGTGGCTTCTAGTGCGCTCCGCATGAAATGGAGCGCGGACCGCATTGAGCTTCAATCTCCAAACTGGCACTTCTATGATCCTTGGCTCTGTGGACCGCACTAAATCGACTGCGGCCGCAATGACTCCAATGCGGACCGCAGTAAATCCCATTCGGCCACATTGCCTATTTTGCCTGAGTTGCATACTCTCTGAACCTCACTTGTGCGGACCGCACAGAATGGTGTGCAGCCGCACTGGCCCTGTTTTGCCTGAGCTTTGTCTTGTCTTGATACTTGTGCAAGTTTCACCCCTTTTTGAGCTGATCTTTGACATCTTGTCACCTTGTTGATCAAACCTGCAATCAAGCACAACTTATGAGTCTTTGGGACTATTTTGTACACATTTCTAATCAAAACTTAAGCAAGAAGGAGTATAAAATGTATCAAAATCCCTAGTTATCAACTCCTCCAAACTTAAGCTTTTGCTTGTCCTCAAGCAAACAAAATAAGACCCACCCCTAAAGGGAAAATCCAAGAAAATTTAGTTGTCCTAAAGTGACCTCATCTAGCATCAATTGGGACTAACAATTGCCCTCAATACAAATGGATCATTAACAACATTTACCCTTTTAAACACCATGGATTAAGTGCGACACAAGAGCATCAAGAGTTGACTCAACACATTAAAGAACTCTTTCTATTACTTTGGTCATCGTGGAACCCAAACTCACACATCCTCAGCTCTCCCTAAGCAAACCTCACCTTTAGAATAGTAGCACTCAGAACGAGGTTAATGGAAAATCATTCATCTCTCTCAAGGAAAAGTCACAAGTCCAGCTCTAAGTACCATATGCTTGCCCCTTATGTGAGTCACCACTAATGTAAGTTTCATTCAACTCAAGATCATATAGAGCTTTTGTGGAGACATAGTAAAGGCTTTTGGTTTAGGGTAGGTAATGTTTGGTCTAAGTAGGTTCCATCTTCCCTTAAGCACTTCTTTTGTTTCATTTTGGCTCAAATTCATTTGACTTTTTGAGTCTTTTCACTTCTTTCTAAGGGGTTAGAGAGACACACTGTCACTCTTTCTTATTCAAATCTTTTCTCCTTTCCAACTTTCCACACCTTTCATTCTTTTCTTTTCTTGAATCCCTTTTTAATCAATTCTACTTTGAGCATACTTTTTGTCTTTTTGCTTTTCTTTCTTTTTCATTGCCTTTCCTTTTCTTCATTTTGTACCTTTTTACCACTTTGTTGCCATCCTCGTCTCTCCCCACAAACTTATAATTTTGCCATGTGCTAAAGAAAAGATCGGGTTCCAAGAGAGGATATCTTTTAGAACGGGTAAAGGCTTGTATCATGGTTCTTTGAAGGAAAAAGGTCTAAGGCTTAAAAGGGTTGACTATGGATCTTATTATTGGTAGGTTATGAAAGTGTTCAAGCTATCATTTGGACCAAGGAGAGCCTATAACCATGTCTCAAGTCAAAATTCACTTAGGATTTTGCCTCAACAAACATTCAGGGCAAGTTCTAGACCAATGGCTCGGGACTTGGACCTTCAATGCAATTTCTCACCCCACAAGCTATGGGATCACTAAAAACATAGAGTCGGGGGCCCACAACGACTTTAGATAAGATTTGAGCACACAATGGTCCCGAAAAACCACTTAATGATTATCGGTCAACACAAGAGTCTCAAGGTCACGACTTTCACCATCCTAAATACAACAATTTATTTTTTACCATGACATCAAAGACAAATGTGCTAGGCCCAAGTGAAGCTTTGCTTGAGTCACCCTTAACCACTAACTACTAAAAACAAAAAGAAAAAAGGACTCAAACCCTTAAGAAGGTTGTCACGCCATCCATCATTGGGAAAAGCCACCTGGTTCACATGAACTCCACCTTTGGAAAGAACAATGACATTAAGTAAACCAAAGGCTTATTGCAAATGTTCAAAACAAGAAGCTACGAACATAAATACGAAGCTAAGAAAGAAAAATTACGTAAAGTAAATTGAATATATACAACAAGGGATTTAATCGAATATACAATAGAGGGGATGAATATGTACAATGTAGCATAACTTTATATACAGACCCGAAGTGAAATAAAAGTACGAGAAATGTAACGAAATGTTAAAATTATATACAAACCAAAGATGAAAAATAAAGAAAGCATAAAACTGTCAAATATATACAATAATCCAACAAATCAATGTAGGGCCTACCCCCTCAAATAAAAGCTGGCATTGTCCTCAATGCCAACTAAATCAAATAAGCACCAAAAATAAAAAGGAAAAGCATATAGAGACTCCCTATGGCCCGTCTGTCTGCATGGGATCCTGAGTGGTCCCAGGGTCCTCAATATGCTCGGGAACCTCAGATTGGTTCCCTATAGCCTGCTGCTCTGTTGCTGGGACCTGGGCCTGGATAGGCTCCTGGGCTGCATCCTGTGGCTGATTGGAGGAGGTCTCTGGTGGGTCTGCCAACTGGATGACTGCATCATCTGCTCGGGGAATCATCCTCTTCCTTTTGGGAGGCCTCTAGGACTGCTCTGGCTGGGGTGAGCTGCTGGCACAGGGTCCTATAATAATAAATCTAAAGGCAGATAATCTGCCTTCAACCTGTCAACCTCAACCCTCAACTCCTTTACGGACTCCTTGGAAGACCGCGTCATTCTCATCTTCTTGGCCACCCTAGCAAGCTCCTTGAGAGCTCTTCCATGAGACTTCACAGCGTCCGTAAGAACTCTCTGAATGTCAAGGATTTTCTTCTGGTTGTCCAAAATATCCTTGAGGGCGTCCTCAATAGATTGTGGTACATGTGGAGGTAAGGGTCCCGACTGAGCTGCTACTATAGTAGTGAGGACAGACAACTTAGAGGAAGCTGTCTGCATCCAGTTGTTGATGCTGAGAAGGGTCTGGCTCAGTCGGTGTGCAGTCACTGGGTAGGCTTGGGAAGAGGGGATATCTGGATTTGCTGAAGTGGATGGACCAGGGGGAATGTCCGTTGAGGTGGAGGCAGGCTGAGTAGGAGGCACTACCACAACTGGCTCTTCAGACTGGCCAGGTGGAGCAGTAGTTGTTCTTTTGAAGTTCTTGCTTTTTGGGTTGTCATCCCCCTGCATGATATACCATGAGAATGGGGCCTTTGCTTTCATTTTGATATCAATCGGCCGCTTTTCAACTTTGAGGTCCCTGAAGTACATGGTCAAGAAGTTGGGGAAGGGGTAGTTTCTGTCACCCTCACTGACTACCTGCGTAATTACCCGAGACATTACCTTCCTGACATTAATCGGGCACCCCGCCATGATCAATGCCACCAAAATTGCCCGGTGAGGAGGGAGGGAGTTGTCATGAGTAGTGGGGTCCAATCTGCTGCATACAAATGTTTCCCATCCCTTGGCCTCGAAGTTCAAACTTCTTGTTAAAATCTTTACGCCCGCATTCAATCAATCGGGGGTAGTACCTGGGATTTCCATATACTGTGCCAACCAGGGACGGACCTCCTCGCCTAATTCCATCTTTTCTAAATACAGTGCCTCATCCTCCTCATCAAAGCCCAGGTAATCATTTATGGTTTTCCAATCGAACAACACTTTTAAATTGCGCACCTTGGTCACTTTTGTGCCCTTCTTGATGTGGGCAACATTGGTGTAGAATTCCTTGACCAGGGGCTCGTTTGCATCCTCACAGTTGTTTAAGAAATACTCCCAGCCTCCTCTCTCTCTAAACTGCCTTCTCACATTGGGGTTGTGAGGCAAAAGTTCTCTATCTACAAAACTTCTCTCCGAATTAATTACCTCACAGGCCACCTTTCTCTGAATTTATGGTAGGCCACCTCGCTCACAAAACAGTCTTGCCACACCTCCGGGTTTCCAGTTCAGTCTACCCCGCCAACCTGGGGCTCACCCCCTTTTCCTACTACCTCTTCTTCTCCTACTGCACCCTCTCCAGATAATGAAGTTGTGGGAGAGGTAGAGTATTCATCCTTATTCCTTCAGCTGAGCCCTCAGACGACCTAGAAGATACATTTACTGACGCTTGGGCAGTAGGGGAAGGTGGAGGAGTGTCTCTTAGTCTGTTTCTCTCCGGCCAGTCAGAGATGTACTCTGGGATTGAGTCTGAAGATATATCCCGGGAAGGCTCGTATTCACTCCCAAACTGGTCAATGGCCCTATCAGCAGCTTTAATGATCTTCCTCATGTTTTTAATGTTTTGTCGGGCTTGAGGAGTCAGTCTTATCATTTTTTGTTTCCCTCCCCAGGAGGATTCACCTCGACCAGCTTGTTCAGAACCCTTGCCTTTTTATTTCACCATTGTCTGCAAACAACATCCATTAGGCTTGTTAGTATCAGTAGAAGTAATTAAGATCAGAGTTGCAGAAAAGAAAAGGTTGCAGACAGTTGCAAATATTACACAGTGCGGACCGCACAAAATGTAGTGCAGCCACACAGAGTTCAGTACAGGCCGCACAAAATGCCAATGTGGTCCACATAGAGGTGGGGTTCAGACTACCCACTCTCTGAATAATTACTCCACGGACCGCACAAAATGGCATTGTGGTCCGTATTGAGGCACCGCGGACCACACAAAATGCAATGCGACCGCGATCCTCAATGATCAGGCTTCAGGGCTTTCAGCAATGCGGTCCGCACAAAATGTTATTACGGACCACACAAGGGCACCGTGGACCGCACAATATCCACTGCGGTCCGCA
The DNA here is from genome assembly GCF_000715075.1 of Nicotiana tabacum. Lineage (NCBI taxonomy): Eukaryota > Viridiplantae > Streptophyta > Magnoliopsida > Solanales > Solanaceae > Nicotiana > Nicotiana tabacum. The sequence goes on from NC_134101.1 coordinate 162,222,620, forward strand.
TTGAGTGCCCAGTTGCGGCACTAACTTAGGGTTTATGAAATTTTCACATTTAAGTACATTTTTCTATCTTAAACAAGAATTTAACAACTCTAACCTAACAAAATGAAAGAAATATGGGAAGAACAAAATAAGAAACAAGAAAAACAAAAAGTAAAAGAAAAATAACAAAATTAAAATAATTAAAAAGAAGTTAATGTTACCAGATGTGAGAAGAACTGAAGATTAACAATTCCAAGCAGTTAATTACGAGCAAGAGGAAATATGAACAGTGATTTTATGAGTTTTGAGAGTCAAGAGATCGAAAAGTGTAAAAGGAGGGCCTCAGGTCCTATTTATAGAAAAGGACTTGGGGCCCAGCTTACCAACCCAATGCGGACCGTACAAAATGCAATGCGGTCCACACCACATAGTGTAATTCGAAGTTTGAGAAGGCAACCACTTCGGTCCGCACAAAATGTAATGCGGCCGTAGAGGTCCACCGCGGACCGCACAAAATGTAATGCGGCCGCGGTGGAAAACTTCAGAGAGATGATATTTTCACCTCCATCAATGCATTCCGCACTAATTTTTGTGCCCCCCCCCCGCATTGAGTTCTTTGCGGCCGCACACAATGTAGTACATTCCGCATTGAAAACTTCAGAGACTTGACAATTTTTCACTGTGTCCTTCACTGTATCAACACAAACCTATAACATCTCACAACCAGTCAGTCTAAAAATAAATCATACCCTACAATGAAAAATAAAGAAAAACACATGGTTCGCCTCCCAAGAAGCGCCTGATTTAACGTCACGGCACGACACAGGTTACCATCAAATCATTTGAGGTGAAGAAGTGCCACCACGTGGCAGTCATCAATTTTTCCCAAGTAGTGCTTGACCCTATGCCCATTCACTCTGAAAACTTCTCCATTTTTGTTCTTTAAATCAAGTGCACCAAACGGGGTCACACACACCACTTCAAAAGGTCCACTCCATTTTTGACTTAAGCTTTCTCGGAAACAGACGTAACTGAGAGTTGAATAAGAGAACCAAATCACCAACTTTGAACTCTTTGCTACGAGCATATTTATCATGAAGGTACTTCATCTTGTCCTTGCACAAGGACGAACTAGAGTAGGCATGAAATCAGAATTCATCAAGTTCATTAAGTTGCTCCACATGAAGATTTGCTGCAACATCCCATTCAAGATTTAGCTTCCTCAAAGCCCACATGGCCTTGTGCTCTAATTCAACCGGTAGATGACAAGCTTTCCCAAACACCAACCGATACAGAGACATACCAATCAGAGTCTTGTAAGTAGTTCTATAATTCTATAGAGTGTCATCCAACTTCTTTGACCAATCGCTCCTATTTGCATTGACCATCTTTGACAATATGCTTTTGATTTTCCTGTTGGAGACTTCAACTTGACCTCTTCCTTGAGGATGATAGGGAGTAGAAACTTTGTGATTGACACCATACTTTGCAAGCAAAGTGACAAAAGATCTATTGCAAAAATGAGACCCCCTATCACTTATGATTGCACGAGGAGTACCAAACCTTGTAAAAATGCTTTCTTGAGAAATGCAACAACACTCCGGGCCTCATTGTTGGGCAAAGCCACGACTTCAACCCAATTTGAAACATAGTCCACTGCCACAAGAATGTATTGTTCCCACACGAGCTAACAAACGGGCCCATAAAATCAATGCCTCATACATCAAAAATATCAAACTCAAGAATGGTATTAAGAGGAATCTCATCTTTCTTCGAAATTCCACCCGCTCTTTGACATTCATCACACCTCTTCACTACTTCGCTTGCATCTTTGTACAAAGTTGGCCAATAAAACCCACAATTAAGAACTTTGGAAGTCATCCTTGCCCCGCCATGATGGCCACCATAGAGAGAGGAATGACAAGACTCCAAGATACTCAATTGCTCTTCCTCCGGGACACACCTTCGGATCACACCATCCGTGCAAATCTTGAACAAGTACGGCTCATCCCAATAGAAATCCAAACTATCCCGCTTGAGCTTTTTCCTTTGGTTAGAAGAGAGATCACACGGGATTATACCAGTCAGAAGGAAATTAGCAATATCGGCAAACCATGGCATATCATTCATTGACACCGAAGGGAGTTGTTCATCGGGAAAAGAATCATTAATCTCTAGGCCATCATGAGGCCTCTCCTCCTCCTCCAAGCAGGACAAGTGGTCTGCCACTTGGTTCTCACTACCCTTCTGGTCCACAATCTCCAAATTGAACTCTTGAAGTAACAAGACCCACCGCATCAGTCTAGCTTTGGAGTCCTTTTTTGTCATCAAGTACCAGAGTGCGGCATGGTCGATATGGATTATGACCTTTGCACCTATGAGATACGGCCGAAATTTCTCCATTGCAAACACAATAGCCAAAAGTTCTTTCTCGATCACCGTGTAGATCACTTGAGCATTATTCATTGTCTTGCTCGCATAGTACACCGGATGAAACATTTTGTTCACTCTTTGACCCAAAACCGCCCCAACCGCAACATCACTCGCATCACACATGAGCTCAAAGGGTAAGCTCCAATTAGGTGCGGTAATGATAGGAGTGGTAGTCAACTTATGCTTGAGAAGTTCAAAGGCTTTCATACATTTTTCATCAAACACAAACTTGGCATCTTTTTCCAACAACTTACACAAGGGATTCACTACCTTCGGAAAGCCTTTGATAAATCTCCGGTAGAACCCCGCATGCCCAAGAAAACTTCGAACTCCCTTGACAGAAGTAGGGGGAGGGAGCCTTGAAATCACATCAATTTTTGCTTTGTCTATCGCAATAACATGCTTTGAAATTTTATGCCCAAGAACTATGCCCTCTTCCACCATAAAGTGGCATTTCTCCCAATTGAGAACAAGATTGGTTTCTTTACAACGGGCTAAAACTCTATCAAGATTATTCAAGCATTCATCAAATGAGTCTCCCACAACAATAAAGTCGTCCATGAATGCCTCCAAAATGTCTTCCACCATATCGATGAAAATGGCCATCATACACCGCTGAAATGTAGCTGGTGCATTACACAATCCAAAAGGCATCCTAGAGAAAGCAAAGGTGTCATATGGACAAGTGAATGTGGTGTTCTCCTGATCTTCCAGAGCAATCAAGATTTGGTTGTACCCAAAATACCCATCCAAGAAACAGTAGGAGGCACGCCTAGTAAGTCGGTCTAACATCTAATCAAGAAAAGGCAAAGGAAAGTGATCCTTGCGGGTCACTTTATTCAACTTGTGGTAGTCCGTGCATACCCTCCAACCGGTGACGGTTATGGTAAGAATCAACTCATTTTGTGAATTTGCAACCATGGTCATGCCACCCTTCTTCGGTACACATTGCACCGGTGAAGTCCAAAAGCTATCAGAGATGGGGTACACAACCCTGACATCCAACCACTTTATCACCTCCTTTTTCATAACTTCTTGCATTGCCTCGTTCAACCTCCTTTGATGCTCCAAGGAGGACTTTGCATCATCTTCCAGAATAATCTTGTGCATACAGAATGTGGGGCTTATCCCCCAAATATCAGCTAAAGTCCATCAAATTGCCTTTTTCGCTTTTGAAGCACCACCAATGTGGCATCAACCTGCATGTTAGTAAGATAAGAGGAAAGAATAACTAGCAAAGTAGAATTTGATCCTAAGAACTCATACCTGAGGTATGGAGGCAACGGTTTCAACTCCAACACCGGAGGCTCCTCAATTGAAGGTTTTGTTGGTGGAGTCTTCCTATTTTCAAGGTCCAAAGATAATTTCCTAGGCTCATAAGAGTAAGAGCCCATTCCATGTAAAGCGTTCACGCACTCCACTCGGCCCTCATCATTATTGACATCAAGATTCAGCAATACAGCCTCCAATGGATCCTCCACATTAATCATTGCACTGGTGTCATCAACTATCACTGCTGTGACGAGGTCCACAAAAGAGCACACCTCGGTACTGTTGGGCTGCTTTATTGATTTGCAAACATGAAAGACCACTTTCTCGTCACCCACCCGGAAGATAAGTTCCCCTGCTTCCATATCAACTAAGGCCTTCCCCGTAGAAAGGAAAGGTCTCCCCAAAATGATAGGAACTTCATAATCCACCTCACAATATAAGATCACAAAGTCAGCTGGAAAGATAAATTTGTCCACCCGGACAAGCACATCATCAATAATACCCAATGGTCTCTTCATCGTTGTATCTGCCATTTGTAATCTCATGGAAGTCAGCCTCGGTTGCCCAATACCCAAAGTCTTGAAAACGGAATAGGGCATCAAAAATATTAGCCCCCAAATCACATAGAGCTTTAGCAAAATCCGCACTCCCAATGGTGCAAGGAATGGTGAAAGCACCGGGATTTTCAAGCTTCGAGGCCATTGAATGCAATATTGCACTAACTTAGTGAGTCATTTTTATAGTTTCACAATCCATAGACCACTTCTTTGTTATAAAGTCCTTCATGAATTTACATAGCCCGGCATTTGTTCAAGAGCCTCAACCAAAGGCACATTTATAGATAAGCTCTTCATCATGTCAATGAACTTTTTAAACTGATTCTCATTGTTCTGCTTCGCGAGCCTTTGAGGATAAGGTGGAGGTGGCCTTGGCAAAGGAGCCTTGGCTTTAGGAACAACTAGCTCCGGCATGTCTATTATGTGTTCCCTAGACGGGTTCACATTTTGAGTTTCCACCTCGACATCTTGAATATCAATCCTCACTTCTTCATTCACATTTTCATCGATCACATTTTCAACCACCAAAGGAACTTCATCTTCTTGCAACTCAACATCATCATCCACAATTTACTTTTGTTTGGAGGCATGCACATCATCGCCTCTCCCACTTCTTGTTGTTACCGCTATAACATGATTGTTCCTACCCTTCGGGTTTACTACCGTATCACTTGGTAGAGCACCCTTAGGGCGAGTATTTAAAGTCTGTGAGATTTGGCCTAACTACACCTCCAAGTTTCTAATAGAGGTATTGTGGGAAGCCAAAGCATCCGAGTCCGCATTCTTCTTCATCATCTGTTCGAACATCATTTCAATTTTACCCATATCATTGCTAGAAGAACTAGGACCTTGAGATGGAAATGGGGGTGGATTGTTCGGTTGTTGGTACATTAGGGGCCTTTGAAAGCTTTGCCCCCGATTTCCTTGGTTTCCATTGTTCCATCCACCTTGATTGTTATTACCACCCCAATTGTTGTTATTACTATTCTAATTTCCTTGGTTGTTTTTATTGTTGTTCGGATTGCCTCAGTTGTTGTTTTGGTTGTTTTTCCCCCAATTACCATTGGCTTGTTGTTGATTGCCCCAGATGCCTTGGGGTCTCCATTGTTGTTGGTTGGAAAAATTGCCCCTTTGGCCTTGATAATTATTCACATATTGCACTTCCTCATTTTGTTCGCCATAACCATCATTTTAGAATCCACTGCAATCATTGTCAAATTACTCCGAATTCCCTTAGTTTTGTTGCCCTCTTTGTCTTATTTTGTTGACAAGCATATTGATACCCTCCATAGCATTCACTTGGCGAGGATTTTGAACTTGTTGCAACTGTGTCTTCGCTAGTTGGTTCATCGTGGTTGTCAACTCAGCTATAGCCTGCTCTTGATCATGTAATTCCTTGTGCAAATGAATAACCGTGGAGTTACCCTGGGGCACATTGGCTCTACTTTGCCAAGTGGAAGAAGTGCCAGCCATCTCGTCAAGAATGTCACAAGCCTCATCATAAGACAACTTCATGAAGTTGCCCCCAGCAAGTTAGTTTACTATGCACTAGTTTATGGTGTTAATACCCTGGTAGAACATCTGTTGGATCATCGCCTCGGTCATATCATTATTGGGGAATTCCTTCACTATTGTTCTAGAACGCTCCCAAATCTCATGCAAAGGTTCTGTGGGCTCTTGCTTGAACGCTAAGATCTCATCTCTCAATGTAGCCATATGCCCCGGTGAGAAATTTTTTGCAATGAACTTATCTGCCAACTCATACCAAGTAATGATGGAATGGTTGGGAAGTCGCTCAAGCCAATCAAGTGATTTCCCTATAAGTGAAAATGGGAAGAGTCTCAACCGAAGTGCATCCTCGGACACATTTGTTTGCTTTCTCTCTCAACATGTATCCATGAATCCCTTGAGATGTTTGTAAGAATTTTTATTTGCAGCGCCCGTGAAATACCCACGCTGCTCTAGCAAAGTCAGCATCACATTGGTTATTTGAAAATTGCCCGCCCGGATTCGGGGTGGCATAATAGCACTTGCATAGCCTTGGTTCGGAAGCACTCTAGGAGCCACTCTTGGAGGTGGTAGAGGAGGGTTTGGAATATTGTCATTTGCATTAACATTGGCCTGGCGGCCTCTACATTGTCTTTGAGGAACAAGAGGCACCTCATCATCTCCGACATCATCTACCTCCTCCCCCGCAATCACATTTTCAAGAGGGTCATTGGCGTTGTTTGCTGCCATTTGGTACCTAAAATTGTGATTCACACAAATTAATAACAAATAAGGAAAGAAGAACAATACACAAAACTATTTAGATAGATAGCCAAAACCTTTCGATCCCTGACAACGGCGCCAAAAAACTGATCGAGGCCAACCCTGCACTACTATTGAGTAGCGAGAGAGGTCGAAGAAGCTTTTACCCGACTAAGGTCGGGATAGATTTCAATAGAGAGCTAGATATTGGAGTCAGGTGTCTATCTAAAGCGGAGTTGTGTATTTGCTCTTAATTGCACTTCTAAACATTTTGGATTTTGATTTACTTCTAATTATATAAACTATAATGCACAATTAAACTAGAATAAGCTAAGAGTAAACTACTGCGAGTTGTTCAAATGGTTAAAAGGCACTAGGGTAGTGACTTTTCCTTAGGTGGTCAATTGACGGATACTTGAGTCTAAGGCATGATTGACACATTTGGGGAGTATGATACAACCGTTGTACGATTCTACCCACTCTACACATCTCGGTGGTTCGAGTGATTTTGGCCGAATTGACTTTCTCAAGACCAATTGGGTATGCACATTTGCACAAGCAATCAAGGTTCAAGTCGGGTATTACTATCTCTATATTTAACCCTTTAAAGGGGCTATCAATCTCTGGAGTACGCCCCAATTCCTTGTTGGACCAGTTTCAAAGATTTAGGCTCTCTTTCTCAAGAAGAGCCAAAGTCAACTAAATACAAACTAGTGTTTGCAACCACTAATTAAGCAATTAAACATGAAATTAGTCCAAATATCAAACACCCATAGACAATCAAGCATCAAAACACAAGACACATCAATTACCTACACTAGGGTTGAGCCACAACCCTAGCTTATGGGTCTAGCTACTCATAATTGAAGAAGAAAACAAAGAAATAGATGAAGAAAAACTCATATTAATTAATTGCTATGATAAACCAGAAGATTCAATGTTGAAATGAAGCTAAAATTTCCCAAAATAGCTAATGAAACGGAGGTCACGAGCGCAACTCAATACAAAAACTATCTGATGACCTAAAAATGGGAAAAGAAGCTATTTATACTAAGCTGAAAAATTTGGACAAAAATACCCCTGCGGGGCTAGTGCAGACCGCACAAAATCACGTGCGGCCACACTAAGGCTCTTGACTTAAAATCCAGATCTTTGAACTCGGGCAATGCGGATCGCACAGAATCGAGTATGGCCCCGGTGGCTTCTAGTGCGGTCTTCCTGAAATGGAGCGTGGACCGCATTGAGCTTCAATCTCCAAACTAGCACTTCTCTGATCCATGGCTCTATGGACCGTATTAAATCGATTGCGGCCGCAATGACTCTAATGCGGACCGCAATAAATCCCATGTGGCCGCATTGCCTGTTTTGTCTGAGTTGCATACTCTCTAAACCTCACTTGTGCGGACCGCACAGAATGGTGTGTGGCCGCACTGGCCCTGTTTTGCCTGAGCTTTGTCTTGTCTTGATACTTGTGCAAGTTTCACTCCTTTTTGAGCTGATCTTTGACATCTTGTCACCTTGTTGATCAAACCTACAATCAAGCACAACTTGTGAGCCTTTGGGACTATTTTGTACACATTTCTAATCAAAACTTAAGCAAGAAGGAGTATAAAATGTATTAAAATCCCTAGTTATCAGCAGATATTAGCCTCATGCAAGTAGGGAGGCAGGGATTATCCTTATGCAAGTATAAAGGCAATGATTAGTCTCATGCAGATACAGAGGCAAGGATTAGCCCCATGCAAGTAGGGAGGCAGGGATTAGCCTCATGCAAGTATGGAGGCAGGGATTAGCCACATGCAGATATGGAGGCAAGGATTAACCTCATGCAAATAGGGAGGCAAGGATTAGCCTCATGCAAAATAGGGAGGCAGGGATTAGCCTCATGCAAGTATGGAGGCAGGAATTAGCCTCATGCGAGTATGGAGGCAAGGATTAGCCTCATGCAAGTAGGGAGGCAGGGATTAGCCTCATGCAAGTATGGAGACAAAGATTAGCTCATACAGATATGGAGGCAAGGATTAACCTCATGCAGATATGGAGGCAGGGATTAGCCTCATGTAAGTAGGGAGGTAGGGATTAGCCTCATGCAAGTATGGAGGCAAAGATTAGCCTCATGCAAGTATGGAGGCAAGGATTAGCCTCATGCATATATGGAGGCAAGGATTAGCCTCATGCAGGTATGGAGGCAAGGATTAGCCCCATGCAAGTATGGAGGTAAGGATTAGCCTCATGCAGATACGGAGGCAAGGATTAGGCTCATGCAGATATGGAGGTAGGGATTAGCCTCATGCAAGTATGGAGGCAAGGATTAGCCTCATGCAGATATGGAGGAAAGGATTAGCCTCATGCAGATATGAAGGCAGGGATTAGCCTCATGCAAGTAGGGACGCAGGGATTAGCCTTATGCAAGTATGGAGGCAAGGATTAGCCTTATGCAAGTATGGAGGCAGGAATTAGCCTCATGCAGATACGGAGGCAAGGATTAGCCTAATGTAAATAGGAAAGCAAGGATTAGCCTCATGCAAGTTAGGAGGCAGGGATTAGCCTCATGCAAGTATAAAGGCAAGGATTAGCCTCATGCAGATACGGAGTCAAGGATTAGCCTCATGCAGATATGGAGGCAGGGATTAGCCTCATGCAACTAGGGAGGCAGGGATTAGCCTCATGCAAGTATGGAGGCAAGGATTAGCCTAACGCAAATATGGAGGCAAGGATTAGCCTCATGCAAACAGGGAGGCAAGGATTAGCCTCATGCAAGTAGGGAGGTAGGGATTATCCTCATGCAAGTATGGAGGCAAGGATTAGCCTCATGCAGATGTGGAGGCAAGGATTAGCCTCATGCAAATAGGGAGGCAAGGATTAGCCTCATGCAGAGAGCAAGTAGCAAATGAGAGTAATATATATCTTAGCTGAGGATATATTCGGTGTATGATGGCCTGATTGATAGTAATCTTGCTACGTGCATATATTTGCAGATGTTATCATTACGTCAGATGTGCCTGCGTTCAAAGAAAAATTGTAAGTTTCATGAGGGGAGGTTGGTTCGTGCTTCTTGCCTTGCCTTGCTTTGCTTCGTTCTAAAAGCCTTTTCGAGTTTCCCTGGGTGACACCTGACTGTTACGGGAATAAAGTTTTCAAAAAATATGCAATCATTGATAAAAATAGAGTCATTTTAAAAGTATTGATATATTAATTAATTTTAGACGAACTAGTGGCTGTAACACATCTGAAAGGCATTGCAGCTTTCTTATATTGGAATTTTGAGGGTCCTCCTCAAAATTTTGACCCAGTTTCTTAACCAATTTCTGACTTTCTGGCATGTGATGGCGTTGGCTGGACTTGCTCCGGAATTTTGAGGGTCCTCCTCAAAATTCTGCCCCAGTTTCTGATCTTGGGAAAAATGAAAATTTTATTATGATATGATCGAACCTATAAGGCTGCCTACTTATCCCCTATTAAACGGGAATCAGGTTAAGCGTAGTTCAATTACATCAGATGAGGAAATGTAGATAATTTAAACATAGTATCTCTTGATTGCATCTAAATTGATTGGTTTTCGCCAGATTTCTCCATCCATTTCTGCAAGTATGAGTGCTGCTCCTGTCAGCACCCTGTGAACCATGTACGGACCTTGCTAGTTGTGAGAGAATTTCCCTTTGGCTTCATCTTGATGTGGGAAGATCTTCTTCAGCACCAACTGACCTGGTGCAAATTGCTTTGGTTTGACCTTTTTTTTGAAAGCTCTAGACATTCTGCTTTTATAAAGTTGGTCGTGACATACTGCATTCCTCCTTTTTTCATCTATCTCGTATCCACTCTACATCGTTGAGTTCAGTTTCCTGTATGACTCTTAAAGAAGGAATCTCTACCTCGGCTGGGATGACAGCCTCGGTACCATAAACTAGCATGTAAGGAGTTGCCCTGTTGATGTGCAAACCGTAGTGCGATATTCCAATAAAGTAAAAGGTAGCTTCTCGTGCCATTGCTTGTGGTTTTATACCATCTTTCTTAGTATCCTCTTCATGTTTTTGGTGGTGGCTTCTACGGCTTTATTCATCTGAGGTCTATAGGTTGTGGAATTCTTGTGCTTGATTTTGAAAGTTTCACACATAGCTTTCATTAGGTCACTATTGAGATTGGCAGCATTATCAGTAATAATGGACCCGAGAACTCCGAATCGGCAAACGATACGATCCTTGACAAAATCTGCGATGACTTTCTTGGTCACAGATTTGTAAGATGCAGCCTCTACCCATTTTGTGAAGTAATCAATGGCTACCAGAATAAACCTGTGTCCATTTGAAGCAGTAGGCTCGACCGGACAATGACATCCATTCCTCAGGTGGTGAATGGCCAAGGTGAGCTTGTTGCATTGAGCTCGTTTGGCGGCACTTTTATCATGTCAGCATGCACTTGGAATTGAAAGCATTTGTGGACATACTAGATGCAATCCATCTCCATGGTCATCCAAAAGTATACGGCCCTAAGTATCTTCTTAGCCAAGACAAAACCATTCATATGTGGTCCACAGGTCCCGGCATGTACATCCTCAAGTAGCTTAGAAGCTTACTTGCGTCGACACATCTTAGCAATCCCAAATCGGGAGTTCTTCTATACAGATTTCCTCCACTATGGAAGAAGTGATTGGACAATCTCCGGAGTGTGCGTTTCTGAGTATGGTTTGCATGCTTCAGATATTCTCCCTTTGACAAATACTCTTTGATCTCATGGAACCAAGGCTTTCCATCTGTTTCTTATTCAACATGAGCATAATATGCTGGCTGATTATGGATCCTCACCAAAATGGAATCAATGTAATTCTTGTCTGGATGTTGTATCATAGATGACAAGGTGGCCAATGCATCGGCAAACTCATTCTGAATTCTAGGCATATGTCAGAATTCTATCTTTGTGAACCTCTTTCTCAATTCCTACACATGGTGCAAATATGGCAATATCTTGGA